>NC_142028.1:11076250-11413125 GCF_982192425.1 Myodes glareolus
TTTCTTTCTTTATCAGATTCATTGATTGCTTTTATTATTTTCTTTGTTTCTATGTTATTAATTTCTGCTGATTTTAATTTCTTTCCATCTACATCATATGGGTTTATTTTATTATTACTTTTTCAAGTTCTTGAGTTTCATTATTAATTCATTTGTTCTTTTTTAATATTTTTATGTAGAAACTTAGAACTATATATTACCTTCATAGGGTAGCTTTTAATGTGTTCTCAAGGTTCTGTTGTATTCTTTTCTATTTAACTTAGTCCAAGGAATGTTTTTTCTTGATTTCTTCTTTCATCTATCCATCATTTATTAGTGATCTGTTTAATAGCCATGAGTCCATCTGAGTTTACATAATTATGAGGGATTTGTTGTCTGTTTAAATTTAATTGCAATATGGCTAGATAGGATACCAGAATTATTTAAAATTTTCTCCATTTGTTAAAGATTTTGGTTCTTTTGTTTAAGTATGTTAGAGATTCTTCTGTAGGCTGCTGAATAGGCTGCATTTTCCTTGGTGTTTTAGTGGAATATTCTGTAACTATCTGTTAAGTTCATTTGGTGTATGATATTATTTAATCCTAATGATTTTCTGTTCTGTTTATCTTTTGCTCAAATGACCTGTATATTGGTAAATGTGTAGTACTGAAATACCCTACCATTAATGAATTGATTTTTATCTCTGTCTTTATTTTCAGTAGTACATTTTTTTCTAAATTTAAGCACAACAGAGTTTGGCACTTATCTGTTTAAGATTGCAATGTCTTGGATCTATTTGCATTCTTCTACATGTTGACATTCACTTATACCAGCAACATTTGTTGAAGATACTTTTTTCCATTGTACAATTCTGGCTTGTCAAAAATTAGGTATTCATAGCTCTGTGGATTAATGTCAGGGTCTTCAACTCAATTCCATTCATCCATGTGTCTGTTTGTATACCAGTATCAAGCTGTTCTTCTTACGACAGCTCTATAGTAGAGCTTGAAGTCAGGGATGGTGATGCTTCTGGAAATTCCTTTATTGTACAGGATTGTTTTGGCTATCCTGGGGTTTTTGTTTTTCCATATGAAATTGGTATTGTTCTTTCAAGATTTGTGAAGTGCTGTGTTGAGATCTTGATGGGCATTGCGTTGTAGCTGTAGAATGCTTTTGGTAAGACTGCCATTTTACTATGTTGATCCTACTTATGCAAGAGCATGGGAGAGCTTTCCATTTTCTGATACCTTCTTCAGTTTCTTTCTTCAACGGCTTAAACTTCTTGTTATACAAGTCTTTCATTTGTTTGGTTAGAGTTACCCCAAGATATTTTATGTTACTTGTGGCTATTTGTAAAGGATGAAGTTTCTCTGATTTCTTTATCAGCCCTTTATTTATTTATTTATTTATTTATTTATTTATTTATTAATAGGAGGGTTACTGAATTTTTTTACTTGAGCTTGTATCCTGCCACATTACTAAAGGTGTTAATCAGTTATAGGAGTTCCCTGATAGAATTTTTGGGGTCACTTATGTACAGTATTATATCATCTTCAAATAGTGAGAGTTTGACTTCTTCCTTTCCCAATTTATACCCCCTTGATCTCCTTTTGTTGTCTTATAGCTCTAGTTAGAACTTTGAGTACTATATTGAACAGATATGGAGAGAGTGGACAACCTTGTCCTGTTTCTGATTTTAGTGGAATAGCTTTAAATTTCTTTCCATTTAATTTGATGTGGGATGTTGGTTGGCTGTGTATTGTTTTATTATGTTTAGATATGTTCTTTGTATGATAGGGGAGTTTAGCCAATCATATTTTGTTTGTGGGGCATGTTGTCCTAAGGCAAAAATTTACCTATAAACCTGGTGGGTGTGGTTTTTTTAGCTTTTTCTCGCCTGGCTCCTGGGTCTGGATGGATTGTTGGGATTTTGGTGTAAGCCTTTTTTTGTTTATTAAAGCTGTATAATTTGTATTAAGCTAGTCTGGTGGATCATTAATTACCAATCACACCGTGCCCCCTTCAATAGGCAATTCTCTTAGTCTTCAAGTTAGATAGATATAAATCCATAGTCATATATGTTTGTTATACTTATATTTAGGCTAATCAAGTTATTTAGGTGCATACAGATCATATTTAGTATAGATAGTATAATCTCCAACCTCTTCGAAGAGCTGTAGATAATGGCCTTTAATCTAATTCAGAATTCTGTAGTAGTGAGACACAATCGCTCCTGGCATCACTGATCTACTCCCAAGAGAACGTTGAGCACCAAAGGCACTCCACTTGGAGCGTGTCTTCTTCCTGGCAGAACTGGCCTTTGGGCAAAGAAAAAGCCCATACCTCAAAAACTGACAGAATTACAAAATATCCATAAATGGATAAAAACAGGATTGTCTTATCTTGCCAAGACAGGGTGAGAGAGTCCTAAAAGGTTTCTTGCCTTTGAAAAATGACATGTCAGTTACATCAGGCCTTAGCCAAAGTTGGTTGACTCAACATTGCAAACGAGACTTTGGGTGATTGCCCAGGTAATCAGTTGTCTCTTCCATTTGTTGCACATTTCAGAAGTTTCCGCTTGTACTTCTGGGCTACTTGAGTAAAATTATTTCCCTTCTCAGATCTTTGATGGAGTTTAAAAATTAGATAGTTACAGTTAACCTCCACATTATTTAGAATCCTTAAAATAAAATGTTTAGTAAAACTTTTGTTATATATTTCCTGCTTAAAATTGTTTGTTGTTTGTAATTTTATATTTATTATTTGTTTCTATTGTATACAATGGTATTTGGTTTTGTTCTGTCTTATTTTTGAAAAAAAAATGGGGAGATGATAGGGGAGTTCAGCCAATCACATTCTGTCCATGGGGCATGTTGCCCTAAGGCAAAAATTTACCTATAAACCTGGCAAGTGCACTTTTCCTAGCTCTCTCTTGCCTGGCTCCTGGGTCTGGATGGATTGTTGGGATTCTGATGTAAGTCTTCTTTCTGTTTATTAAAGCTGTATAATTTGTATTAAGCCAGTCTGGTGGATCATTAATTACCGATCGCACCGCGCCCCCTTCACTTGTATCTCTGATATCTTCAAGACCTGTGTGAGGTAACCCAGATCCAGAAAAACAAACATGGTATGTACTTACTCATAAGTGGATATTAGATATACAGCAAAGGACAACAAAGCTACAACACACAGTCCCAGAGAAACTAGATAACAAGGACGACCCTAAGAGTGACATGCATGGATAACCTTAGGAAAGAGAAACAGATAAGAACTCCTGATATAGGATTCACCTCTGAATGATGCAAATATGCTTTATTACCATTTGTTAATAAAGAAGTGGCTTTGAACTATGGTAGAGCAGAATATAGCCAGGTTGGAAATCCAAGCAGAGATAAATATGGAGATAGTAGCTAGAGTCAAGGAGACACCACATAGTTGCTGAAGGAGAAAAGTATGCTGGAAACTTACTGGTAGACCATATCCTTGTGGTGATACACAGATTAAAAAAATAGGTTAATTTAAGATGTAAGAGTTACTTAATAATAAGTCTGAGCTAACAGGCCAATTAGTGTTGTAATTAATAGAGTTTTGGGTGATTTTTTGGGTCTGGGCACTAGGAAATGAACCAGCAGTCTCCTTTTAAAAAAATGATGCCCAATGTGGGGCATGGATTCACATAAGACCTTAAAAGGCTTAAGAAAAAAAAGAGGGCTTCTAGATTTACAAAACAGGAGCCAAGCACAACTTCTTGGTAGCTGCATTATTTTCAGATAGGCTATGTTTGCTTGTGGCGAGTTGAGGCAGCTTCTTTAAGAGCCTGCTTCCTTATTCACCAACAAGAATAGCTGTGATTTTTTGGGGGGAAGTCTGACTATGGAACATTTAAATGAGGTTTGTGAGAAGAGTGCTACAAGTTACTCAATGCCAATATAAACCCACTGTGTCCCTGGTTCACATGGTGTATATACCTCAGCCATGTTGGATGGGGTAGAGACAACAGGCAGGGACATAATGCTGTTCCTAGCCACACCCACTTGGCATTTTAAAAAAAGGCATTCCTTGTAAGAAAAGAATTTTTCAGATACATAATAAAATAGATTCAGACCTCTAAATGAGAAACAGGGTATTTAAAAACTGTACATAGGCTAGGGAGAAAGAGGAAAGAAGTGACACATTTATAACCTATGTTATAGAATTATTTTTATAGTATTTACTTGTGTGACCTATTTTCTTTATTTTTATCTTTGAGCCCCCAAATACTATCTTATTCTCCTTAGTAAGGCTTTCCATTAATTATTGTAGTAGGATTGTTGCATTTTTCAAATCTATCTTCATTTCAGTTTAATTTCTCCTTAATAGTTCTCTCTTTACTAAGTTCAGATTTCAAATTTCTGGGTTTTATTTTATTCAGTTTTGATATGCATATTTGTATTTTCTTGGACATCATTCAGGCATTTATTCAAGTTGAGTAAGGTAGGGGGTTGCTATCTTTTTAAAGCTCATTGACTTCTTTAATAATATTTTTGATTCTTTTTTTAAATTCTATGTCCTGAGGGTTATGTAGGCAAGTCTTATTTTACAGCATCTCTGTAGGACTAGTGGGTTTGATGGGAGACATTCTGTCTGAGCCACTGCTTGTTTTTGTAATGTGATGTGAGCATGTGGATCCTTTTTGGTTGTAGGTATGATAGGAGATTCTGGTCTGTCCCAGGTTAGCTCCAGTACAAGTGCTGAATATCTGGATCTAGGCCAGGTAAAGCCAATATGAAGTCTGGGTCTGGAGCTCAACAATATAACTATAAAACTCAGTGGAAAGCCTCACAAGTATACTAAGATAGAACTCTGGGGCAAATCCTAAATTTTGCATATGTATAACTATAATGCTCCATTTTGTGTATTCATTCTTCAGAGAACTGTGGGATTATTTATAGTATAAGCAGAAACATTTGATTGCATAATATTCTGAATCTGAATGCTTGAAGTTGAGTATTTTTGTTTGACACTACTTTATTAAGTAAAGAATACAGCTTTGTGTTAAAAAAGTAAGGTGATAATAATGACTAAGAATTCATTATCAATAGGGAAGAAGATGTTGCCATGAGAATTCAACACCCAGCAAGAACCTGGAGAACTTCTAAGATAATCAGTGCACACCTTAATAAAGAGAACTGTGTGTTAATCTCTTGTAATTGCATATGAGAAGACTGGAGAACTCAGGATGCACAAATAACTACATCAAGAATGAGACCACAGAATCACTTTTATATTATACATCATCTTCACATTTGAGCATACATACTGATTATCTATGACACAATTTTAATAATTTTGAATATGTATGCAAATATATAAAACCAAGAGGCACTTCCAGTAATTCTGGCAAAAGGGAGTATCAATATAGTCTCTAAGCTAAAAAAAAAATAAAATAAATATAATTTATCTAATTTTCTTTCTGTACAGATCCTACTTTTTACAAAACTTTTATCAGCCATTAACTATGTCACTTAACAAATACTTGTGGTGGAATGATACTAAGTATTGCTACATATATTAAGTGCAAAATACAGGAGGCAAGATCAAATTGATTTCAATTGTCAAACAATCATTTAAGTTCCAAGTTTTGTGTGTTTCTAAAAATGAATAAACTTGGCAAAGATACTAATTAATGAACTTATTCAGGCTGAGTGTGGTAAGGAAAACATTGTCAAAAATCGTCATTTACAAATGATGTCCCACCACTATCACTTAAGTTATTTGAAAATAATGGGTGTTTCAGAAAGACAAAACTAAATTCATCCTATAAACATTATTACATAGGGTCGAATATTTAGAATCTGCTATAGAAAACCGCTCAATGCCTTTTTTCTTTCTCTGTTCACAAAGAAGCAATAATGGATCCAATCAATCACTCAATCAGGAACCAGAACACATTTTTCACAAGGACAAAAACTGCAAACTGACCATGTCTACCGAAATCAAACCCACTGGACCTAAATTAAAGTTTCTGCCATCAATACAGAAGGGTAACGAGAATCTTTTTTTTCCTCATGATTTTGAATTGAGAGCTCGTAATCTGTGTAAAAGCACCAATTTTCATGATGTGATTAGTAGGATAAAAACCTCCAGGAGGAGTTCAAGGGGATGTTTGTATTCAAAGATATTTCCAGCACTTTTTAGCTAACAGATCAGCCTTACTGGTGCAAAACAAAACAAAAAGAAAAAAACATGCTCTCTGTCCTACTGTGAGAATATGTGCAGTCAACTGACACTCGTAAATGCAAAAACCCAAGCAAATGTGATTTTAAAAAAATCTCATGCAAATATTTAACAGAGTACTCAAAATTAGTGACTGGTGAATAAATACATATCAAAAGTTATTGAACCCCTCCATTAACATGTAATATATAGATACGTTAGGGCTATTTTTTAAGGGCAGCAACAGTATAATTTTAGAATATGTTTATAAATAGCTAAAATGAAATGTCGGATATAATGGAGATTTTCTGAGTTAGAAAAATAACCAATTGGAAAATTTAAAAGAAAGTGACAGAACCCTTATACACGAGTAATACACACATACATACACACACACACACACACACACACACACACACAAAGAGAACAATTTAAACAGTTATTATTAATTTCACGTTAACATCTGAATATTTTGTTATGTAAAGGGAATGTAATTATTAGGAGCAAAGTTCCTTCTCTGCAGCAGAAGCTCTGATCACTAGTGTTTCCCACTCAGCAATGAGTAGAAGTGCTTGTGATCTGTAATGAAGTCTGAAAGGAATCATGGATGCATAAGGTCATTTCTCTCCAGGGCGAGTAACCAAATTGGCTTGGGAGTAAGTTAGACAAGGGTCTGGCTATGTAGTGAAGGTTTTATGTGGTCCTCAAGTTTTCTGTTAACTACTTTGTACCTCAGGTTTCATTATGGAAATGGGGTGGAGGTGACTAGGACCACAATATTAAAAACATTTCTTCCTTTGTTCCAAAGAAGAGAATTTCTGATTACACACTCTTTGTTAATATTGGTCCAGAGAAGTAACATTGGTGAGAAACTACTCTCTGTGTGGTGTCCTTTGAACAGACTGTTTTTTTTTCCTGTTGCTTAGACAAGTGAATTTCCTGCAATAATTTGCTTCACTTGTCAGAAGTACATCCGATAAAACTGGAAAATTTAAAGTAGCAAAGCATTTCAGATGCTCTTCTGTTACCTTTCTAAAAAAACAATTTCATATTCTACCCAGTGGGGCAGTAACACAGGGTCAGCCCTTCATCTGTGAAAGCCAAGATTAATGTTTAATTTTCTTAGTGCTGAAGAATTTGAGTTTTAACTATATTAAAACTGAGCAATTAAGATTTATCTGTGGTAATAGATCATTTATCATTTTTAATGTACAGTGATAAACTACTGGTTCATATATTTGTGCATTGGAATAATGCAGAGGAAATTTGATTGTAACTTGGGCACTTAAATTCTTTGGTAATTTTCCACAAATTTATTTATGAAAATGAATGTTTTACTTACATGTATGTCTGTGCACCATTTATAGGCAATTCCCAAGGACGCCAGAAGAGGGAGTCATATCCCCTGTAACTGAAGTTACAGACTGTATGAGCTGCCATGGGGACACTTAAAGAACTTTATTGAATTTACGTACCTATTAATCCTTTTGCAAAGCGTTTTCCCCTTGAGAGCATTAGGAAAATGTTAAATGCTGTAAGATTTCTCTTGCATGATATTAGTCTTGGTTATATCAAACTGTGGGCATTTTTGTACCAAGAGGCAGTCATTTATGGCTTGAATTTTAATCCAATTAAAAAAATTATAATGTGAATGTTCAAGAAAATAAGCCAATGTAAGTACTCTGTCAGTATTGACACACAAAGATTTAACACTAGTTTTTGCTACTTTTAATGTTGAAAGAGTCACTTCTTAATACAGAGCAAGGAGTCTAGGGTGAACATGGCCATACTGAACATTTATCTATAAGAGGAGGCTGTCTTTCCCCTGTGTGTCACGCCACTTTGCGGGGTATACACCTAAGATGCCAACACATGATGCTAAGAAATGTGGAGCCTTTAGTCCAACCCAAAAGTACACAGTCTATATACTGGTAGACTTTTTGACATTAAAAAACTCAAGGATCAAAGTTACCCTTTGAAGCAGCAGTTTGAGTCCCACCTACTTCACTTCTGCATCTGCAGACATGTTTAAAATATTCACACACAGAAAGTCAAATATATTAGTCATTGCATCTAACCAGCTGTTAGGGTAATTTACTAAAGTAACTATCAAGACTAACTCTTAGGTAAAGAAAAAAGTATTATGTAATGTAAAAGTAACACCATTTCAGGACATGCAGCGTATAAAGTAAGAACATGGATTAGTGATATCCATGCTGTATAGTGTTTATTAATGTGCTCTCTAATCATGGCTCCCTCGTGTGAGATCATGCAGTATTTCATTGCTCAGGGGGTATGGTGATGGCAGAAAATGACTTCCATTTCAAAGCACAAGGTTATCGAGGCTTTTAGTTATCTGGGGCCAAACTATGGACATACAAATTTTTGTTGTTGCCCCATTCTGTAGATTAGGACCTCAAAGTCAAAAAGAATTTTGACTTAGTCTGTGCAAAGTCACTGATTTCTGTGACTGTAGTAGTCAGCCAGTTGAAAAGGCAGCTTAATTGCTAATGGCACAAAAATCAAGAGAAATATCTAATGTGGATCAGGATTAGGAAGGAGGGAAGGCTAACAAGCACTTCCTTATGGTTTTCCCAGTGCTTCTAATGGCTACCCTAAGAGAGGATAGTGGAGGCCCCTGCTTCATGGAAGCACCAAGAGCAGGTCCCAAAGCAGAATAGACAGGACTTCTGGATTATTCATTTCCCATTGTTCAGGAGTTGTTCACCACACAAATACTTCACTTTTATGAAGAAGTCATTTCAAGTTTTAGACTTTATTTACAATGATAATTTTCATATTTTTATTATTTAGAAAATAATTTATACTTTTCCATCAGTTAAACAAATAATAGGCCTGAGTCTTGTGCCTTTTGCACAACTTTTACCTTCAAGAAAGTTCTCTGGGAAAGAAAGGCAGAGGGCACAGGGAAACTGCAAATATAGACATCTACTAAACAGTCGGCAAGGTATTCAGTTCTTCTCCTTGGGTTACTGGGGCTGCAATGGCTAATGTTTGTTCTGGACTCAAACCCAAGCAGGACAGAACAGGGCACGATGTTGGTAGAAAGCTGATGCTTTCTCCAACAAGAGACAATTCCCTCAATGCCAGATAATGACAACTAGAGAACATTCAGGACTGAGTTCATCTCCTACTGAGAACAAAACCAGGTCTTACATAAATGAGAACATTTTTTTTTCTTCAGTTATTTCTACTAAGGAAATAGTATTCAAAAGGTTAGCTGGCATCAATCACCATAAAGACATTCAATTAGTATGCTGAAAATAACATGGATAACATGCAGAATATGCTTATGCTTCCTCCACAGAGAGCAACTAGTTCCAATTTCTCCCACCACCGGTGCGTTATAGCTGTCTATGGAACTATCCTTTCCCTAAGTGGGTAGAAACCCTCTCGCTGGGAGACCTGAGTTTATCATTGGCACCTATATAGGCTCATAGAAAACTGTAGTAAATTGCATCAAACACATTGGCACCACAGGAAGTTAACTCTGAAGTTGGAGGTGAACACAGTAATATTGCTGTCAACAAGAAGCTGGACAACATCATTCATGGGAAACACTTTTGATGTTGTTTAATAGCCTTTGAGATTTATCAGGGTGGATCTCTAGGTCACACACTTGGTGGGGCTCCACCCTTTTCAGTTTGTTGCCTTTTGGTCTGAGAAGAATGACACTTGTTTGTTTGCTAAGGAAAAACTTAAACCTGTTTGGAGGAATGAGTACAATTCTGGAACAAATAGATTGAAATTGCTTTGGTCAATATCCTGTTATTTCATGTACCTTAAAACAAGCCAAATTAGGCAGTTTTCTGAGACCTCCCTCCCACCATGTAACCAGCCGGGCTCCTACTCTGATTCTGTGGCTTTATTCAAACTGCCATTATAAACACTCCCAACAAATTTGCCGATCCACTTACTCCATACATAGCTTGTTTGACTATTTACGTGTGCGATACAGACATGTATCCATTTGGAGATGGGAATGAGCATAGGCAGATGTAAAGGGCACGCAGCGAAGAGCTTTGTCTATCATTTCTGTTGCAGCAGAAGGGTACCTTTACCAAAGAAGGGTTCTTGTTTCACAATAGATTTATAAACAGAGATGCACAGACACCATGAAGAAAGAAGAAATGATTCAGGACTTGCTAAATGCTGAAGACCTGCTGTTAACTCAGAAATATAACGAAACATATTCTAATTGTGTGGATGAAGCCTTAATCTTTTCAACCCTCTTTGCATTAATATATTAAATAAAAATATGCCTTGATATATTTGATTTCATCTTTGTCTCTCTTGAAAAAATGCTAAGAATTACCATAAAATTATAATTTTGAACGGACGGGTACACTACCCATATATGGGAGACAAAGAGGTTTTTACTGTAAACAATCAAGGATGTAAAAGGGCAGAAATCAATACACAAGCCTTGAGGGTAGGTTGACTAGAATTCTGTGAACACAGAACTGAACCAGGAGCTACAAACAATAGAGTCCAGAGAGAAATGTTAACAAGTTGGTTAAGAAAGGCTTTCATCAGGGAGGGAAAGACATCAAATTAAGTCAGTCAGCAAAAGCTGTTGTCTTTGCAATGCCGCAATTTTAACAGCAAAACAACTGTATCAGATCATGACTCAAACTAGAGTAGCGATGGCAGGTGGCCCTCAGACGCCACAGTGAACCATCACCTAACTACTAGGTTTGGAGACAGCTACAATGTATAAAATGGTGATTAAAATATAACTACAAAATGTTTCCCTTTTCCCCCTCTTTTTTCTTAAAAAAAAGTTTACTATCTACAGAAACAAACAAACAAAAACTTTATATTTACATCACGGTAACTAGTCATGACATACGTAATAATATCCAATAAAATATTGAAAGTGAGTATCAACTTTTTAAATAGAGGTTTGGCTCACAGCATAAACAAGTGTAGAAAACAAAACAACCCAAACAATTTTCAATGGTCTGGCCATGAACAATAATCAACACGCCATAATCTTCCTTTCCAAAAGGAGCATGACCACGGACCAGACTGCAAAGCCATGCCATGCCATCACATGGAGTATGGAAGACCACAACAAGGGATGTCAGAGCAAACAACCTGCAACAGTTGCCAAGGGTCAGCTTTGCCAAGCCCTTAATTGGCATTTCACCTTCATCTCTTGTTATAAAAGAGTTTGTTGACTGCCTTTTTTACTATAACACGTCTTGCAGCAAATTGAGAAGACACAGGCTATCATTTCTAATGGTAGCATCCGGGGTCTTTCCCAGTACCCTTTTAAAACTGACTCCAGCTCCTCTTGGGTGTCCATCAGTAAAGAACGCTATTTCCTTCCATGGTGATTTGATCATAGGTGAGTGACACACACCCTTATACATTCATTAGGCAAGTAGACCAGAAAGCCTCTGTTTTTTGAGTGTGAGGCTGGTGCTAGGGCACCTCCACGTGGCAAGTAGTAGTAGTACCTCTCATGTGGCCCACACAAGCCAGCCCTCCCTCTGCAAAAGAACCTTCAGAAAAGCTAAATGGAGGAAGGCTGCCAATCAAAGACACTCCAGAAAGAACTTCCTTCTGTATATTCACATGTATTTCAACACCTGCTGCAGCTAGTCTATGAACAACTAAAAACACAAGCATCTCCCTTTACACACACACACACACACACACACACACATAAACACATCTCTCTCTCTCTTTCTCTCTCTCTCTCTTTCTCTCTCTCTCTCTCACACACGCGCGCGCACACACACACACACACACACACACACACACACACACTTACACACACAGTTGGCAGGATGCATTAGAATCCCAACAAGACATCCATTCCCTCAGTAGGGAGAAGAAAAGCTGGTCAGTCTTGAGCCTACGTTTGTTTCCTTGCTAAGCTGCACATTTCCTCTTGGGTTTTCATCCTTTAAGATGTCCATGTCACAGTGACCTCTATATATCTTAATATGACTGTTGCTACCTTGTGGAATCAGGCATCCTGGTTATCAGTGTGCATGTGTTACACGTGACTATAAGTCTTACATGAGCCTATGTGGGAGTCTATACACACACATATATTTCTCTTTTATAAAACGATCCTTAGTCGCTGGTGTCGCAGAGTGAAAGCTAGCCTTCAGCGCCGTCCCTTACTGTAAAAGGAAACACACAAAACGCGAAGGATTCCCCAAATGCTGTAGCCATTTGCCCGCCTTCTGGTATTCTACAGTGTTGTGTCTAAGTGTTGTGCTGGCTTGGAAAGTGTCCGGGACAAGTAATTTTGTATGCAAACATGGCTCGCTCTACCCATGGTCACAGATCTGGCTGTTGAGCTGGGGTCTCCTCAATTCTTGGCTTCCCCTTCTCTTCCTCTTCCTCCTTGATAGCCTGGATCTGCTCTGAGGGATGTTGCAAAGGGGCTGAGTCCAGGGACTTGTTCTCTAGGCCTGCTAAGCCCTGTTCCTCTTCAATCACTTTCTTCCACATCATGTGGTTCTGCAGGAGGTGCTGAGTTATTTGGCAGTAGATTTTCCTCCTTTTGCAAGTTTTCTTTCCTGCAAAACATAAACATCAGATTGAACTATTTTAAAGCTACATATATGAAGATTATGCTTTTCACCTCTACTCCAGAAGTAAATATTAAAGAGACATCTGTCTGTCTTTCTGTTTATCTACCCTCCTACTTCACTTGCTTCGCATGTGCTAACAATGCAGTTTTCTAGAACAGGAAAGAGAAGAAATATGACAATAAACTATTCCTGAGATAAATGTACATAATATTTCATAGTCAACAATGCCCACATCAGGTTCTGCTTGTATATTCTGCCCAAACTATTTGGAGATGTATGTGTAGTGCAAGTGCACCTGTGTGCATGGATATGCAGGTATGAAGGTCGGAAGTTGACATCATAACTTTCAGAGTACAGAATGATAACTGCCGCATCATGGAAACCCAAAACACAAGCCTTATCTCTATCACTGTCTACCTTGGTCTTTGAGAGAGCACCTCTCCCTGAACCTGGAGCCTGCCAATGGTCACGGGATATGCCAGGTGTGTGAGATCTCTTGAGATCCATCTACAAACGTCTTTGTGGATGGGCTAGGAAGTCTTTAGCTGGCTTTGTTATAAGGGGCAGTGGAAATTTCCTGCACCACAGAGCAGTGAGATCTAATTGTAAGAAATGTGTGTGGGAAAGATCAGTTAAATTATTTTGAAGTATTTTTGAACCACATAGAAACAGACAAATATTAAATTAAATAAATTCTGGGAGAAAGTAACATAGGCACAGAATTATGAAAAATAATTTGAGTTCTTTTTTTACCCTAGATGTCATCTGTTCATTGATCAATCTGATATGGACCAATTGGTGAGAGTTTTTCCTTCTTATGTGCACTTTGAACAAAGATTGACTTGGCTCAGTTTTCTTTCATGGCACTTGTGCTCTGTGTAAGTACACTTAGGAGAAAGAACCTGAGTAAGGATGCTGCTTTAGTAGAGAGATACACTTGTGATAGAGATGGCTTTATTATGGGTGATAGTGTTAATTGTCATCTTGAGAAATTTGAATCACCTGGGAGATGGGCCCTTGGGCATATCTGCAGAAGTGGGGTGGTGTTGGGAAGCTGCACCTGTTATGGGTGGTATCATTCCCTAGGTAGTGACCTTGGAATACCTCTGAGAAGAGAAAGTGAGCTGAGTGCTAGCACATAAGCACCGAGGCATTGCTCTCTGAGCCTTCACTGTGGATGTTATGAGACCAGCACTCCACAGACTGGCATGGTGTCATTCCCACAGTGAAGAACTATCACCTGGAATTGAGAGAAAAAAATAAACTACTTCTCCCGAGTTGTTTTAGTCAGAGTGTTTGATAGTAACCAAGATACTGTTGGTCTTAGCTTGACTACAATTTAGACAGGGAACGCTCCCCTTCTCCCATCTGAAGACCCTGCCTCAGAGTGGTTATTTGGGAACTGGCGGGCAAGAGAGAAAGCCAGTTATAACCACATCTGGCTTTTTTTTTTCTATATTGGTCACGGGATCAGCCTTGTGTAGAAAGCTTTTCTATGCTAGGCCATCACAGCCCTAATTTGGATTTTTAATTTATTTATTTAAGATCACCTCTTATGGCTGCCAAAGCATGGGCTCTGACCCCCATGAGTCTAATAAGACACTTCTTTTAAAAAATGCCACTGACATTTGATGACTAATATTCCTAACTTGTCAAGACCTAGAATCACCGCCTCTTATGGCTGCCAAAAGCATGGGCTCTGACCCCCATGAGTCTAATAAGACACTTCTTTTAAAAAATGCCACTGACATTTGATGACTAATATTCCTAACTTGTCAAGACCTAGAATCACCGCCCCCCCAAAAAAGGGAAAACATCTGGGCATGTCAGTCATGTCAGTGTGGGAGTTTCCAGATTAGGTTGATGTGGAAAGACCCTCCTAAAAGTGAGGGGTACCATGCTGTGGGTTGGGGTTTGCATAAAAAGGAGAAATCTAGCAGAGATTAGCATTTCTTGACCTCCACTTTCCTACTGCACCTCTTCAAAGTCTTCTTGTTAGAATTCAGCCTGCCTCAGCACCAGAAGCCACATTATCACCAGCCATTGGACCTTTAAAAAGGTCCCTGCCACCTCTCTTCGTCCTCTCTTGGTCTCTCAAGTTCTTTATTCCTCTTTCTATATCTCTGAATCACTGTCTCTCTCTCTCTCTCTCTCTCTCTCTCTCTCTCTCTCTCTCTCTCTCTCTCTTGTCCCCACTCCAAGATGACCTTTCACTTGCTCCCCCCCCCCCGCCAAATCTCTTGTATGAGGTGATGTGATATGTCCTTTAGTATACGTGTTGCCTTTATTGGTTGACAAATAAAACTGTTTGGGCCAATTACTTAACAGAGTAAAGCCAGGCTGGAAGTGGGGAGGGGGAATAGGTGGAGTCAGAGAGATGCCATGTACGTGCCAAAGGAGACGCATGCCCTAAACCTTACTGGTAGGCCACAGACTCATGGTAATACACAGATTAATAGAAATGGGTTAATCGAAGATGTTAGCTAATAGGAAGCCTTGATGTGGGACTCCCCTCTGTATGCTGGAAATACCACTGGTTAATAAAGAAGCTGTTTTGGACCTGTGATAGGGTAGAGCAGAACTAGGTGGGAAAAACTAACCTGAATGCTGGGAGAAAGAAGGTGGAGTCAGGAGAAGCCATGTAGCCCCATTGGAGACAGATGCCAGAATTTTACCTGGCAAACCACAGCCACATGGTGTTACACAGATTACTAGAAATGGGTTAAATTAAGAGTTAGCCAATAAGAAGCTAGAGCTAATGAACCAAGCAGTGATTTAATTAATACAGCTTCTGGTTATATCAGGAGTCTGGGAAACCAGGAAATGAACAAATGTCCAAGCAGCCTCCTACTATGAAGACTTAGCTAATAAGCTAAATAATTAATATAGTTTCTGTGTGGTTATGTGGGTCTGAGCAGTCAGAAAATGAATAAGCAGCATCCATCTACAAATGGTGTGCCAACATGGGGCACATAAAAATTGAGAGAGTTTGGGAAAGAACTCTAGACACAAAAGAACAGAGTTAAGCACGGCTTCTTGGTAGAGGCATATTTTTAGATAATATCTGTTTGCCAGCGGCAAGCAGAGGCATGGCTGCTTTAAGAGGTTTACTGACTCAGCTTTAGTGGCAGAAACGTTGCAGTATCTTTAAGGAAAAGATTTCTGGTTCTGGCTCTCTTGAAGCTTATAGGAACACACCTTCATAATTTTAGCCTTTGCAAATCTCTTTCCCTCTGGGACTTAGATTTTATTACAACAGTCTGGTCTCAGCACAGATCAATGGCCTAAAATTGACAAAATTGATTTCCAAACGCTCACAAATTGTAACAACTGCTACTCCACAGACAAATGATCCACAAATATCTTATAGCTTTCCCTGCTCTACATCTTCTCTACTTTCCACTCCTAAAAGTTTCTTATTGCTATGATTTCCCAAAATAAATCTAAGATTATGCTGTAAACTCTATCCCAGGGTTTGAAAATTTTGGGGATATGGTTTAAAATCTATAAGATCTGTAACAAAATTTGGCTTTAAACTTATAACAAAAGATGTATAATTAAAAATTTATAGGGGAAGGTATATCTAAATCATGCATTATATATAATATTATATATACAATATATATTATATGTATGTGTGTATATATGTTTGTGTTTGTAACTTGGATTTGACACTCATAAAAAAGCAGAGACCTACTAGGAAAACAGATGTTTTAAATAACAACCATGTAGCTCTCCTCCTTCTTGGCTGATGATCCCATTAGGATGTAAGCAACCACATGGCTTGCGCCCATCGTTACTAAGGTAAAAGAGTACATATTATGTGACTTCACCATCTTAAGATGATCTCATATCATAAAGCAACTATTGTAAACCTTTTTAGTCCTAATGAGCTCTCTATTTATCATTATATCTCCTTTTAGACTAAGGATGCAACAATTCTTAAATACTTTGGATTGGTATGAATTTTTTATAATAATAAAAATTTAAGGTTATGTTTGCTACAAAATGCTATATATGTGATTGAATTCTCGTTTAGAATATACTGCATATGATGATAAAATTCTAAGGTTAGAAAAGTCTACTCAGCTTAACAAAAGCTAATTAAAGATGTCTGTCTAACTGCTTATGCCTTTGCTAACTGTTTAACACCAAGTTGCTAGAAAATTTAGATAAATAACAACAAATGTTTGATAAATAAGGTATACTTAACAAATAAGATTTGTAAATTCCTAAGGTCTACTCAGGTTCACAGTCCAGCTTCTTTGTCTTTGCCCACTTTAAGCGTTAATTATTTGGATACACTAAGCCATATTTTGGAATCCTAGTCTGTTTGTATGCTCACCTTCCTAGACCTGAAGGGAGAGGGGAGGAACTTGAACGTTTCACAGGGCAGGAAACCCTGACTGCTCTTAGGACTGGAGAGGGAGGAGGAGAGGGAGTGGGGCGGGAGGAGAAGGAGTGGGGGGAATGGGAGGGTATGGGGAAGAGGGGAGGAAGTGGAAATTTTTATAAACAAATAAATAAATAAATTTAAAAAAAAAGAAAAAAAGTTGCAATGTTGTATAATGATGTGCTATAAAAGATTCAGCAAAGTCACTACTCTCCCTATGGACTGGGCCTATGATTACACATTTTATTTCAATAGTAAAGTATTTCAATGATAAAACTGTTATTTTTTAAGGCTAGACCTAACAGGTATAGAAGGTAAATTTCTAGTCTTATAAAAGCTACTTACTTGTAAACTGTTAAGGATAATTAAGACATGCAAGTTAATAGTCACCTCATAAACAATCAGATTCTTTAATGTGTCCAGAACTATACTTGTAGTCATGCTAAATAGTAATGTGATTAATTGCTAGGATAAGATTTAGTTAGCCCTTCCTTATATGTTTTCAAAGTTAGGCCTAAAGCAAATAACTAAATTGGCTATACTTAATACATAGATGGTCTTCAAACTATTCAGAAACAGCTGAATCTGTTGACTATGGCATTTAAAATGATTAACCAAATAATAGGTTTTTTGTATAGAAAGGCATGCCAGCTCTTGGCAGCAGAGCTAATCTCCTCCATAGAAGATGATGGACACAGAAGAACCCCTACCTGGAGCTTGCTTTAAATATAGTGAAGCTGCTGGGCGGTGGTGGTGCACACCTTTAGTCCCAGTACTCGGGAGAGAGAGGCAGGCAGATCTCTGTGAGTTTGAAGCCAGCCTGGTCTACAAGAGTTAGCTCCAGGATAGGCTCCAAAGCTACAGAGAAACCCTGTCTCAAAAGAAAGATAATATATCTTGAAGCTGGCCACTGGGTGAAAAACTGCCCTCCATCTCACCTGTTGTCAATATCCTGTCCAAACTGTGGACAAGCAAGGCGTAGGGGAATTGATTGCCCTGCTTTACCTAGAGAAAGAAGGCTAGCAACGCCCCCCCCCCCCACCATCCCAAATTCTTCCTACACAGGAAAGTCTGTTGCTTCTTCTGGGTCTGGTGGCCAAAGTCTAATGCTGCCCTGGGACGTATGCCTGCAATGACCATGTAGAAATTTATGGGGAATTGTCCAGATAGCTGGGATGATTTTGTCATTCTTAATACATTGGAAAGCTGGTTGATCTATACTTCCTACTTACTCAGGTAAAATTTATTCTTCTCAGATCTCTGATGGCGTTGATGACTGGGTTAGTGAGAGAGCTCTGTCATCTTAACAGCGGCAACCAAGGCTTTGTGTGCATTCTCCGTTCTCTTCCACTGTAAAACTCAGGCTGCAGGCCTCACTCCCCTACTAGCTCTAGACACAATTTACCTTGCTGTCATATTCTAAAAGGAGATAAACTCACAAAACCGATTTTCAATGCAACTTTCTACGATTCCTTTATTTAAAGGAATGCACTTTAAATGACTGATCTTAGTAACCAACCACCAGTGTTTCAGTGAAGGAATGGATGGGATGAATGGTGTAAAGTTTATTTAAGGTGAAAGGATATAAAAGCTTAAGTTATGAGAAGATGAGTAAATGTTTTAGGGTTTAAGAAGGTGTTTTAAGGTGTGTAAAAGGAATGTAAAGGTCTGAAGACATCAAACCTTAAGTTGTGATAAGAAAGTGATTTAGGGTGTATAAGTGCAAGTTCTAAAGATCTGTAGACTTGAAAGCTTGAGTTTTGATAAGAAAGTGATTTAAGGTATAAGACAATGAAAAATGTTTCAGATTTCTCTTCCTCTCTATTCTATTCTTAGAGTAAGACGTCGAAAGTTCAGAATTTTGAAGATCCACAGTTATGGTAATCTATTAATCTAGCTGTGATAAGTATTGACTATTTTTATCAGAGTCACAAGCTCAAGATTCTAACTTTCCTGTTGTTTTCTAGTATAAACTTAGAAGTGCTTCTCATTCTTCTACAGACATTCATCTAACTTATCTACATTTAGTCTCCTGGATACAAGAGAGAATATTCATGCTTTTAACCATAAATTGTTTCCCAACTTCCTACTATTAATCAAAGGCATGAGTCTACCACATTTTCTACAAGGTAAATTTTAGTACAGATTACAAACAGTAGTAATACTAACTAAACAGTGGCAATACTAAAACTCATATCTTTTTGTAAACTTACAAAATTCTTGTAATATTTGGGGAATTGACTTGGATCCACCTCTCATAAGTCAAAATGACTCCAGATAACAGCCTGTTTCCCCAAATGCCTATTCCATCTATTTTAGAGGGTGGGATATCTCTCCCTTTCTCTAGCCTTGGGACACCCCTCCCCCAAGTACCATGACCATAAACATAAAATGTACATCTAATAAAAACATTCCCCCCTGAACTCCTTAACTTTATCTTCTGCCCCTAATATATATTTGTTCCAGCATTCTTCCTGGTCCAGATGTTTCCTCAAAATCTGCATCCTAGACAGCTTCAAAGTGGCTAGCCCCAGGTGGTCCAGTGTTACAGAAGCTGCCTGTACTTCCCTAGCCCGGAGATGGCTCTGCACAGTCTGGAAAGCAAGTGAAACAGCCCGCCTTTCCAGGACTAAGGCACCATCCCATCTTCCTTGGGTCCCCAAAGATATCAACACCCCCATGCATAGGAAGCAGTCTAAAGATCACGGTACACCATTTCTGCCTCTCCATCACCCGTGACTATTTTTTTCACCTGCCTCACCCTCACCCCTTCCTAGTTCTTCACCTTTTATAATAAACAAAAGGGAAGAATGTTAGGAGCCAGGTACACCCCCAGCCTTTCCTCGGGGTCTCAGGGCCAGCAGCAGCCATGTTATTACCAACTGCTGTACCCTTTAAAAGGTCCTTGGCACTAGACCATTCTCTTGGTCTCTCACTGTCTGTCTGTCTCTGTTCTCTCTTTCTCTCTTCCTCACTATGAGATGGCCTTTCATGCCCCACCCCCAATTAATCTCTTACATTGTATCTGTTGTGTGGTGTGATCTCTCCAGCATTCTTGACTCGGATCCACCAACACACTCTGCCACATAAACCCTAACACCTTTGTTATGCAATATACGAGCATGTGTTTTTAAAAGTTAATTATTTTCTTTTCAAAGCCGGCTGCTCTAATTCTGCTGTGGTGGTTGTAGTGGAGCATGAATTTGCTTTTGGAAATGATTTATTTTTATTTATATGAATGTATGTGAGTCTGTGTCAGTGTATGTGCACCACATGCAGACAGAACCTGCAGAAGCAAATAAAGACAATGCATTTCTGGAAAGTGGAGTTACAAATAGTTGTGATTTGCCATGTGGGTGTTGGGGAACTAAATCCAACTTTGCGAGTACAGCAAGGGGTCCTAACCACTGAGCCATCTCTCCAGTCCCTGTGTGTACTTCTTACCCAAATACTTTGAAACACAGGACAGGTTTGAATCACAGTGGGAGAAAACTCTCTACTGCTCACAGTATGCATATTGGCAGGGAAGAAGATAACCAAAACTCCATTTCCCCTCTTTTCTCCCGTTTTGGGACAGGCCCCAGGAGAGCAGCTGCTCCCTTAAGTGGCTGTTAAACATTAGCAATAAGCCTCTCTGGAATTATGCTGAACCAAGTGACGTAGGAGAAAGTTTGTACCAAATAAATTTGCGTAGATTAGAATCTGCAGGTGGTCTGAAGCCTGCCTGTGTTGGGAGCCAAATTATTCAGCACTGGAATCTTTTGAAAAGAGAACAAAGAGCCTTTCATTGCTTGGATTCTAAGCACAGCTTAGTACTTCATTAGAAACCTCTTAGCTCGCCCCAGGAACCTTTCAGATTTAATTATTAGGTGGGTTAAAAGCCCCCTCTGCTCAGAACATCACACTGCAGCATTTTATTCTCTTTCCTGGGAGACCTCCAAGTTTTACAAACTGCAGAACTCACCAGTGGCTATTTAATATTTTTCCCCCTGAAATCTAAGATCAGGCTAAATCAAAACAAACATCGCAGCCACTATGAATTCTGAAATGAAAATTACAAAGAACTCAAGAGCAATGGAGTCAAAAGCAAAGTAGGCTGAGTGCCTTCAATGGTTATAATACCTTGTCACGCTGCTTACGGTTGCCTGCCAATCTTATTTTCTTCTACATTCATATGAGGTGGTGTCTAACTAAATGTCACAACTCTAACCATGGCTGGTGTTTAAATCTGCTAACATCACTCCACCTTTGTCATTTGGGGGATTGCAAACATGCTTCAAAACCATAATTTGAGGGAGCTGGAGAGATGGACCAGTGGATAAAGTGTTTGCTGTACAAGCATGAGGACCCTGGCTTGATCTCCAACATCCATGTGAAAAGCTGGGATGTTGGTATGCATCTGCACTCCCACTGTAAGCACAAACTGGGGGATGTGGAGGCAGGTGGATCCCTGAAGCTCACTGGCTACCAGCCTAGCCAAACTAAGTAAATTCAAGTTCACAGAGAAATCCTGTCTCAAATAATAAAAAAAGATGAAATTAACCCTCTGCACCTTCATGTACACACATGTTACACTCACACTTAAACATACATTCCTAAACACAAATCTGTGTATAAAACAGTCATATGTCTTAAATTACAGTATCTGATAACTGTGGCAGGGATGTTTTAAATTTCTGTGTAAGGGGGAAACTTGAACACCGAAAGTCATGTGTAACTGAACTCATAGAATTTTCATGGATGCTTCACTAGACTAGGCTGAAACAGAAAGACATAGGAAAAAGCATATCACTCTGGAGGCCAGCATGCTAACCCAGTGTTTGGAAAGATCATTCTCTACTCAAGCTTAGATAGGCAAGCTGAACCTGATAAATAATGGTCCTGGTATGACTCCTGCAATTCTCCATGCTTGGTATGTACCTCAATAATGTTTATGAGCTTAAATGTCAATCCCTGAAGCTCTTGTGGCCGAAGCATTTTCAGAGGCTCAGCCGACATAGGTCTTTTATGACACTGAGGGACCTGTCTCTCCATGACCAACCATCAGGCTGTCTGATGATTTCAAGTGGAAACAAAACAAAAGAGAGAACGAAAAGATGAATAAATAACTCTTGAATATCAAGTTTCAGATTCTATCTTTGATCCTAAAGTCAATAATTTCTTATATGCATCAGAGAAATATATCAACAATTAAATATTAAGAGAAAAACCAACTTTTCACTTTTCCTCACTCAATTAGAAAGCAAATGGCTGTGGAGGTGGCTCAGTGGGTAAGTGTTTGCTGTACAAGAGAGAGGACTTGAGGTTGGATCCTATCATCCACTTAAAGCTGATGTTGTACCTAGGTCATGCTCAACCTCCTTAGCAATTAGGGAAATGCAAATCAAAACAACTTTGAGATACCATCTTACACCTGTCAGAATAGCTAAAATCAAAAACACCAATGACAACCTATGCTGGAGAGGATGTGGAGTGAGAGGAACACTCATCCATTGTTGGTGGGAATGCAAACTTGTACAGCCACTTTGGAAATCAGTGTGGCGGTTTCTCAGGAAACTGGGAGTCAACCTCCCTCAGGACCCAGCAATTCTACTCTTGGGAATATACCCAAGAGATGCCCTATCATACTACAAAAGCATTTATCCAACTATGTTCATAGCAGCACTATTTGCAATAGCCAGAACCTGGAAACAACCTAGGTGCCCCTCAGTAGAAGAATGGTTAAAGAAGGTGTGGAACATATACACATTAGAGTTTTATTCAGTGGTAAAAAACAATGACATCTTGAATTTTGCATGCAAATGGATGAAAATAGAAAATGCATTACTGAGTGAGGTATCCCAAACCCAAAAAGAGGAATATGGTATGTACTCACTCATAAGTGGATTCTAGCCATAATTAAAGGTCTTTGAGCCTATAATTCGTGATCCTAGAGAAGCTAAATAAGAAGGTGAACCTAAAGAAAATCATATAGTTATCCTCCTCGATATTGGAAGTAGACAAGATTGCCAGGCAAACTTGGGTGCACGGGGGTGGGGGATGGGAGGTGGATGTAAGGGGAGATGGGTAGAGAGAAGGGAGAAGGGGAGGATTCGGGAAAGCTTGGGGGAATGGGATGAGTGGGATGGAGGAAGGATGGATATGGGAGCAGGGAAGTAAATATCTTAATTAAGGGAGCCATTTTAGGGTTTGCTAGGGACTTCTCTCTAAAGGAGGTCCCAGGTCCAAGGAGAGATCCCCAGATTGTTCCTTGGGCAGCAGAGGAGAGGGTGCTGAACTGGCCTTGTCCCATAACCATAGTGATGAATATCTTGCATATCACCATAGAACCTTCATCTGGCGATGGATGGAGATAGAGACAGAGAACCACATTGGAGTACTGGACTTAGCTCCCTAGGTCCCAATGAGGAGCAGAAGGAGGGAGAATGCGAGCAAGGAAGTCAGGACCATGAGGAGCGTGTCCACCCACTGAGATGGTGGGACTGATCTAATGGGAGCTCACCAAGGCCATCTAGACTGGGAGTGATGGAGCATGTGATCAAAATGGACACTCTGAACGTGGCTGGCAATGAAGGCTGACTGAGAAGCCAAGGACAATGGCACTGGGTTTTTATTCTACTGCATGGACTGACTTCGTGGGAGCCTGGTTTGTTTGGATGCTCACCTTTATAAGATTTGTATGGAGCGGGGAGGACCTTGAACTTCCCACGGGGCAGGGAACCCTGACTGCTCTTAGGACTAGAGAGGGAGGGGGAGGGAAAAGGGAGGAGGGGAAGAGGTGGAAACTTTTAATAAATAAATTAATTAATTAAAACAAATTAAAAAAGAAAAAAAAAGAAATAAAAGATTCTGTATTCTCAATGCTCTATAGGTAGATGTGATGTAGAGACAGCTACCTGGTTTAGGCAGATATGAAAGCAGAGATGCAGATGAATAACACTGAATGTTTTCCCCTGACTTTCACATACATGCCTACACACACACACACACACACACACACACACACACGATAGTAAAAAAGACAAAGAACGAGAAAGACTAACAGGTAGGAGAGAACACGCACAAATCTGGCCCAAAGACAGTGTTCCAAAGTTCTGTCATGTAAGTCTTAATTCTTTCAGGGTTTGCTGAAAATCAGGGTATAGCTACCTTTATCTATATCAATGTCATCTGTATCAACTATATCATTTTTATCCACAGCTATACATACATATATATGTATATATGTATATATGTGTATGTATATATATATATATATATATATATATATATATATATATATATATATATATATATATACACACACACACACATCAGAATGGACCAAACCAGCATAGCAGTATCCTTACTCCATGATGGACATGAACCAACTCTTGTATTTTCCTGACAGTTACCAAAATAGATAAGAAAATAAAAAGGACATTGCTGGTGGCAATGCTTTATTCAAGGACTTTGAAAATACTAAAGCCTTGCTTTGTTGATCAGTTGAAATGGATAGAAAACAACCTGTGTTCACACAATCACAGGAACTTGCTTGTGTAGTGCCATTCAAGGGGTTCTGGGTTTTACTAATTGTGGTATTAGTCTCTGTGTTTTGTTGTAAGATATAGAGGAGTGTATCTAAAGGTGAGACAGAGTCATGGTTTTATAGTCACCTGGGTCAGTTTGATTACTGGTTGCCTGTGTCATGAACCCAATGCCAGTTATCAGATGCGATGTTGCACTGACACATGTCCATTGTTAACTTCCTA
Source organism: Myodes glareolus (assembly GCF_982192425.1). NCBI lineage: Eukaryota > Metazoa > Chordata > Mammalia > Rodentia > Cricetidae > Myodes > Myodes glareolus. The sequence goes on from NC_142028.1 coordinate 11,101,147, forward strand.
TAACTCTGGACCACCTGAAAAGAAAGTTTGGCTAAAGAACTGTCGCTCAGGTTGGCCGGTGGGCATGTCTATGAGGGATGGTTTTGACTGTTAACTGATGTGAGAAGACATCACAGGTCTTCTGAATGTGGGTGGCCCTGTTCCCTGGGCTAGCCCTGAACTGTAGGAGAGTGAGGGACATGAGTTGAGCATGAACATAGAGTGCAAGGGATCCATGGGTTTCTATCTGTTCTTGACTGTGGATGATGTCATCGTTTCAAGTGCCTGCCACTATGACGTCGCCTCAGCCATGGACTGTAACCTGGAATTGTGAAGCAAATAAACATTTCTCCCTTAAGTGGCTTCTTGTCAGGGTATTTGTGACAGATGGGTGCTCATGGTCACACCACTGATACTACCCTAAAGAAGTCATAATTGGCTGTTGTTCAGATTAGTTCAACAGTTGAAATGATGCTCTTATCTTGACCCAAATCCCCAAACATTCCCAAAACAACTTAGCTAAAATGTGAGTTGAGTTCCCTAACTGTTCTGCTCATAGACACCTGTGACTTCTCATTTTAGTGTAAAAGGCCAAGCTCCCACTGTGACCCACAGAGCCCTATCTCCTGCCTGTACCACATGACTTTCCATGGCCTCTTCTATGCTTCCTCCCCTTGTCCTCTGCTTCAGTTACCCTGATTCCTCTTTGTTGGGAGGAGAGAGGGCCTGCTTTTCATCTCGGCCGGCTAGTTTAACCCCAAAATAACCACACAAAAATTGTATTAATTAAATTACTGTGTGGCCCATTAGCTCTAGCCTCTTATTGGCTAACTCTCACATCTTGATTAACCTATTTCTATTAAATCTGTGTTTCACCACATGATTGTGGCTTAATGGGAAGAGTCTAACCTACGTCCATCTCAGGCAGGAGATTCATGGCATCTGCCACACTTCCCTTCTTCCCAGCATTCTGTTCTGTCTTCCCTGCCTACCTGAGTTCCACCCTATCAACTAGGCCAAGGCAGTTTCTTTATTAAATCAATGAAAGCAACACAAAAACAGAAGGACGTCCTACGCCACCTCTTCCTAACACCCAGGGCAGGACGGTGGAGCCACTGCCCATTCCTTTTCTTAAGATCCATTTCCACATAGATTCCCATGGACTATTCCTTCATTTTTTACAGTTTTTTTTAAGACATATTAAAATCTTTCTTTCTTCCTTGATACATCATTTTAAAGTTTTCTACAATATTTTATATCCCTTCAAAAAGTAAAACAAACAAAGAGTGATCCTGAACTCCCAAACTAATCTATTGTATCCATCAGTACCTAGCACATTATGAACATACTGGTTTGTGTTGCCAAATATCCGTGATTCTTCTAGAATAGACATCAAAAATGACAAGGATTTACTTTTTTTTCTTTGTCCAAGGGTCTACTGTTAGTACTAGGACTAATGTCCAGGTACAGAAGATATACGTACAGTGAGCAATTGTTAAATGAAAGACCGTATCTCTTATCTCTTATCCTCTTATCTCTTCCCATCCCCAACTCAACCATGAAAAAAAGCTTGCAATTGATCCATACAGTAGCTGAAATTCAAGATCATTCAGAAATTCTGAAGCTAGTTATCAACTCTATTTCATCTCTTTGTGAGAGAACATCTCTGTATGATATCTGATTGTCACACTTTCTGTTGCCTCTATGATGCTACAGGCAGCTATTTTGTACCCAACCCAGCAAAGGAATAGTTGCACTTAAAGTATGTAATTTATAAGAAGCATAAATTCCTCTGAATCCAAAGCAGAAATCACCCCTAGAAAATCTCATCATAAATGGGTTTTATGGCTTACTGGAAGCTGTATTATTTTCACAGGTGTCTTCCTCATTTGGTGTTTCAGCTTCTTCCTCCTCCTCTTCTGGGTCATCAGTGTCTCCTGAATCATCACTGTCATCCACCCATTTTCCTGGCATGAGACCCGCAGAGTCATACGAGTGGCAGAGAGGACCCACAATGTGTGAGATAAAGGATTCTTGAAGGTTGGCCAGCTGCGGGGCAGAGCGGTCCATAAAGGGACTTATGGGCAAACCAAGGCTGGCTTCTTCGTCGCCCTACAAGTATGGATTCACAATGACAAAGGTAAATGACAGAGGACTATTAACATAAGACAAGACAACATTCACCTGATATCTAACGTGTGGATATGCCATAACCCAGATAGCCACATAAAATCCTTTGATGTCACTGCTCTGAGTCACTGTGCTGAAAGCTAAAATACCCACAGAAGGACCTTCTTCCTGGTATTTGTTAACTGTGCAGTCTTGAGTTTTTGGTTCACTTTCAAGGGAACATTTAGTGAGATTACTGATATGCACTACTATTTCAGTGGTGCTGGGGTTTGAACTGAAAGCTTTCTGCACACTGGCAAGCATGCCACCACTTGAGCCACACCCCTATTATGTTTGTCTTTTTGACTTGATTTCCCGAAAGCATAAACCATTTTCTTGCCCTATTTAAGTTCCTATATTAGGTCAGATTTTGTTTAATTTGTATCTTCTGTGATTATGTTTTTAATATTCTTATTTATTAAAATTTTTGTTTTTAACTGCCTCAAATATTTATGAGAATAAAACAGGTCATAAAAAGAGGTTATCTAGAAAACTTTAAAAATTAATAAAATTACAAGCCAGGGTATGTGGTTTTCCTTTTCTTTCATATTTTCTGTATTTTAATACTTTACCATTGATTGATAATGCTATTAGTCGAAAAGGAAATGCACTATTTTTAAAAGCATAAATATTTTATTTTGTATGTGAATGCTTAAATAAAAACATAAATCTTAAAAGTTTATTCCAATCCCTATTTAAGCACCACTCATTCTAAAGTGCCCCATCCTGGTTGGACACCTTTAATACTAATAGGGGTAAACTTGTTACTGTCACACCTCTGTGATCTGACCTCACATACAACCCCGGGAGATCCTGCCTCAACCTCCCAATGTTGGGATTTCAAACTTGTGCCACCATGCTAACTTATCCTTGTGGTCTTCAGGGCACTCAAGAAAAACCTAACATTCATTTTGGATCAGCTCTGTGGTAAGTACTTGAGAGGACTTCCCTGCTCAAATGCCACAGCAATGTGTGGAGAAGCCAATTTTAAAGTTGCACACGTGACTTCTAACTCTGGACCACAGTCACTCTATCATCTCTGTTTCCCTCCAGGGCAAACATCTTCATTTTTTTTTTTTCACAATCCAATATGTCACTGATTTCTCGCCTTTCATTCTTCTCATTTACTACCAAACAGGGGCCCAACGTGGGGCTTTTTCCCCCCTCGTGGCGAGGGCCTAGCAGCCTGAGCGCGCACCTACCGTCTCTCTACAGCCCCACGGCTTTTACCCTGACTAGCCAGCTCGTAGCTTAAGTGCAAATTGCATTTGTGGGGCCACCACCATGGAACCAGCCGCCAGGTAAAGCTAGCCAGGAGCTGGGACACAGCACGCCGTTCCTTTAACAGATTGGCGCCCAAATGATGTAGGTGGGCCTTCTGTCTATGTGTTATTTTCATTGGTTAATAAAGAGACTGCCTTGGCCCTTTTATAGGACAGAAAATTAGGTAGGTGGAGTAAACAGAACAGAAAGCTGGGAAGAGGGCAATGAGGCAGACGCCATGGAGCCAGCCACCAGGTCAGACATGCTGAATCTTTCCCGGTAAGCCACCACCTCATGGTGCTACACAGATTATTAGAAATGGGTTAATCAAGATGTGAGAGTTAGTCAGTAACTAACTCTCTAGAGATAATGGGCCAGGCAGTGTTTAAATGAATACAGTTTCCATGTTATTATTTCTGGGGCTAAGCTAGCTGTGGGGGAGCCGGGCGGGATGAAAAGCAGGCCTGCCCACAGCTCCTTCTACACCAAACTTTTAAGAAAGTTGTTCAGAACTGCAAATATAATTAGATCAATGGAGGTTTATGTGGGGATGGTCACCCATGCTTGCCAGCATGTAGTGGCTTTTCATGAAGTCTGCTAAATAGTTTGTTCTTGTATCATACATAGAGTTTGTGTGTCTATGCACACACACATATATACCTCACATTCACAGATATACACACCACACTAGCACATACCACATACACATATATACCACACACACACACCATACACACACGCACACCACACACACACACTTCATACCATATACACACATCACACACACAGACACATACACCACACATGCACACACACACATATACACCACACATAAACATACACCATACACACACATGATACACACACCACATACACACACACAATCCCCATACACACATGCACACACACAACACATACACAGAGAATCCCCATACACACATGCATACACCACACACACACACACACCATACACACATATCACACACCCACATGACACACACACACACATGTGGGATTTCCCTTTGTATGCTGTTAATAAATTGGTTAATAAAGAAACTGTCTTGGGTCTGCACAGGGAACAGAGGTAGACGGGAAAAACTAAACAGAATGCTGGGAGAAAGGAGGCAGAGACAGGAGAAGCCATGGAGCCCCCGTCAGAGACAGATGTGCTGAAATTTTGATACTATGTCATGATATTGTGGTGATGCACAGGTTAATGGAAATGGGTTAATTAAGATGTAAGAGTTAGAAAATAAAAAGCTAGAGCTAATGGGCCAAGAAGTGTTTAAAATAATACAGTTTCTGTGTGATTATTTTTGGACTGAGCAGCTAGGAACCAACAAGTGCCCTTCTTCCAACACATATACACTCACATAACCCCCATACACCACACACACACCCCACACATATCATATACACCATACACACAACATACATATATACCATATACACACTCCACACAGACACATACACACACGTATCTCTTTCGTACATTGTTGTTACTTAGTTAGGAAAGCAGTTAATTGAGATTTTCTTATGCACATCTAATGTTACTTTTACTACAACAAGCAACCCTGTAGCAGTTCAGCATTTCAAAGGTGTCATAGCATCTCCCTATACTATTCAGCCGTATCGACATGTCTCTCCAAAATGCCTGCAGATAATTTTACCTTAGTGTTCAAGAGTTTAGTTCATTTTCATGTGCCATTTTTAAATTCCCACGGAAACTGCCCAGTGTATATGTTTGGCACAATTATAAATGTAGATGGAATGATTTTGCTGCCACAGCTTGAGAGAAGCTTTGGTGACCTTGAACACAGCAAGGACACACAGCTTGTGGTGGATGAAGCAGCTCAGTGAGTTACCTGCTCATAAAACTCACTGGCGATGCCCTCTGTCCACTTCAGGTGGAGCTCTTTACATTTAGCCGGCCCATTAATGTCCGCCAACTTTATACACATTTGACACACCAGGAGACGATCATTTTCATTGGTCCAATCTATCCCAACATCGTCATTCACCTGTTTGAGGGACAAAATCAATATGTTCTGTCTCTATGACAGCTCAGGTAGAACATGAAAAACGACAACAGAATTTTATTGTCTTCTTTCTGTGTGAACATCAAACATGAGAACTTCAGATTCTGGAGCTAATGTCAGCAGCTTGCACTGAAAATAAAAAGTTGGTGCAGTTCAACCAAAATCAATCAATGAAGAAGAAACTATCACTGAACTTACAAGAGATCCTGCTTGAAGCTAGCACATACCATCAATTTCTATTAAATCATAAAACTCTAGTAAGAAGTTTTCTTTTGTATGTGTATGCATAAATGTACGTGGAGGAGTGTGTGTGTGTGTGTGTGTGTGTGTGTGTGTGTGTGTGTGTGTGTGCGTGTGTGTGTGTGTGTGTATAGGCCAGCCTCAGATATCTTTTCTCAGGAGCATTTTAGACAGTGTCTCTCTCGGACTAGGCTAGGCTGCTGGCCAGTAAGACTGGAATCTCCTGTGTTTGCCTCTCCAGTGCTGAGGCACTGACATTATGCATGAGCACTACCACGTTCAGCCTTTTAGTTTTGTTTTTTCAAATGTGGGTTCTAAGGGTCAAACTTAGGTCTTTGTACTGACAAAGCAAATACTTTATTGACTAAGGCTTCTTCCAAGGAACAAATAAGAAGCTTTCTTGAATGAATACTTGGACTTTTAAGTTTGATACATGAAGTTTTGCTTCAAGTTTTCTTTCCTTCCTTCTGCTGTCAGATAATTTCCCTCATACACTGTAGACAAGCTTATATGTTAAATCAAACAAAGCAACAGTGGCAGCTAATGTTTCCTATTCTCTGTAGAACAAGTCTAACATACACAGCCAAGACCTCAACTTCACAAGCATCTAGATTCAGAGTGTGCCTAGAGGCCAGCTAGGGGATAAATAGTTCAATGATTTCCTCCTCACAGAAAGCTCACGGTGATTGAGCTTCATTTAATACTTCAATTATAAGACCCCTTTAATGTGTTATAAAATGAACACTGGCAGAGATCTACTTACCTTGGCATTAAATTTGGCTACAAAGTCAAAGTGTTTCTTCAGGTCAGTAGCCAAAATTGCTTCAATGACTAGGAACCGGAAATGCTTAAATTCCACATGGTCCAGGTTACCTAAGAAATTATACTCTGGCCGGGACATGAAGAGATTCCACGCTGCAGCTGCATGATGGTTCTCCAGAACTGAACGGTCATTGTACAGCACCGCCTAGGGTGGAAGGAAGCAGAAGAGGGGGCCCAACTTCTTAAGTTAAAAAGGAAACACAGAAGTCTATGAGGATATGGAAGGCTTTCAATTCCTCAGTTTTATGCTGGCTGTTAAAAATTATCTTGATTGTTACTGCCTTTTCTTGGGTAATTCTATTTTTGACATATAAGTTTCTCTCCTTAAAACATTTTCTATAAATCATTATATACAGTTATATATATTATTACATGTATAAATTATATATTATATATAAATTATGTATGTGTGTGTGTAATTATTTTAAGAAAAAATTTTCATTTGAGGAAACTTTGGTCAGGCAAAAAGAATTCTTCCCCATGTATAAGATAAATGGACAGTAAATTCCTACCAATGAAAATACAAGCACTAAGAATAAGTGTTGCCATGAAAATATTTTCAAAGAGAAAGGTTTCTAAACAAAGTCTTATGCTTTTAAAGGACCAAGAAAAACATGGTTCTCCAGTCTTTTCAGAAAGGGACGTGTTTGTAAGCTGTCTTTGCTTTGTTGAGGGTATTCACTGTTAGTCATTTGATTCTCTCCTAAGAAGGCAAATGAGAAATGATCTGTCTATGTAACGAGGTCGAACATCTGCTCTAACTATCTTAGCACAAGCCACAGCATCTTTGGAAATTAAGTTCTCTAAGAATTTTCCTGAGGACTAAGGATAGGTCAGTTCCATACAGACTTGAGTGCCTCCTACAAGTCATATTTGTAAAATTAACTGTACTCCAAGAAATATACCCTAAATTATATTCCCCTCCTGAAAATTGAACATTTACCTGAGGAGCACTAGTGGCAACCAGGAAAGCATTCGTCCTCCCTGGGTGATCATAGTCATGCATGGCGGCGGCGACATACAAGGCCATCAACTCTAGGGCTGGGATATTCCCAGACAGACATCCATATTTGTCATCTGACACATGATACATTTTTGAAAACACATATCCCATGTGTCCGTGTGTAAATCCACTGTCCGAATCTGAGGAGAAGAAGTGAAAGTGACAGACATCCTTAAAAACTCAAAGCTGTAGCCATTGTTTTGATTTCCTTTGAAAACAAAGCGCACGATCAGAGTTCCTGGCTCATACAAGAAGCACAGACATAATTCATACACACCCGAGTCGCTTGCTGATCCGTGATCACTAATCACGCTTGGGAGGCCAGGAATCGGCTGCGTTGTGAGATACCACACAGCGTGCAAAACATCAGTGGCATGGATTCTGTTATGATCTGTAAGGATGCAAAGGAGCGAGAGCACATCAGCTGGGGAACTCGGGTCCAAGGGTTAACAGTGCCATCTACTGGACAAACACTTCTGTGGACACACTTTAACTACCCAAGAAAGGCATGTCAAACTCCCCTCCATAGGTACTTCTAGGAAATACCTCCACCAATTCTATCATTTCCACAGTAATACGAAATCACATCCACAGCATTTATTGTGCATGCAGATATCCAAAGTGGAAAAGTCAGTGCCTGATTCTTCCAGAAGCCTATGTATTCGGGAAACTCAACATGTCATGCTTACATTTTTTTCTTTGCTCCTGTATAAGAAAAACTACATAGAGATGTAGAAAAACCTAAGGTGTTCAGATCAATGGTTTGGCTTGGATGCATCTTCTTCCTTATTTACAGTAAAGATGCTCAGTTGAGGGGACCAGTGACAATATCTAATACCTCGTATCATCATTTACCATTAGGAATTAGAAGGTGTCCATCAACACCAATCTTCACCAAGAAATCATATATTTTTCACACTCTACTAATAAGTTGCCTATGTAGATTGTTATATTACCAGCTGCTTCATGAACTTTCTTCCTTAATCCCTTCCTTTATATACCTGTATCTAGATGAACTGAGACGTACATGAATGACAGTTAAGTTTTATGCTCCCCTTTGCCCTGAACGGTGTTACAGGCAAACTCTGACTGAAGACTTAATCTCTACGGTGTGAATAAAGTATTAAGTCATGGTTCGTCTGATTCCATTTTCACTTTCCGTCCACAGATTTTTAATATTAATGGTGAATCTGCTTACAGAAAGCCATCCGACGTGTAATTCTTCAGGAGTGTCAATATGAAAATATTCAGACCAGTGAACGTTTGCACTGGTAATTAAAACTATGAGAAGGAAGGCTTTCATAGCTTGCTCACATTAGGCTGAGTGTCTAAGCTCAACAGAGAGGAGATATCATATTCTGAAGCAGTGCCCATCAAGATAAAGCCTTCCCAGGAGATGGAATTGCAAGGGGCCAAGAGATCTCGGATAGTGCAAATAAGTTTATTTATTTATTTTAATGCTTACTTTTGTGTATATACACACACAAGCACACCCTGGAGGTCAGAGGAAAACTTGTGGAAATGAATTCTGTCCTCCTATCATTGGGTTCAAGGGTTCTTGAAACCTATCTTGGTTTTTCAGCTCTTATGGAAATCATCCTTACCCATGGAGCCAACATGTTTGTCCTATAAGTGTCCTTACTATATAAATTATTCTATGGATGAACAATTCAATAGTTTAAAAAATAAATTATTTACTCATCTAAAACTGGGAAATATAAAACATAAAATAACAAGCTTTAGAATCTGGAAGCTTTTTATACTCGGATACAGGCCCCCTGTGTTTCCCTTCGTCTCATGTGACACTACAAACAGCAATGTGTTCTAGATCATAGCAAAACAGCATGGCCACACATCACAGTATATCTATGCTGTGTGGCATCTAAATGAATTCAATAAAGCCTGTCTATCAAAAATTAAAATACATTTGTGAATAAAACAGTAATTTGTAACTACTGTCTAGTGCATTACTGTATTTTTGCTTCCCTGTGGCTTCCTTTCTGAAAAATGTTTATTTATGTAACTCCCTAATCCTTGTGAAATCACTAACATTTATGTCACTTGCTGGCATTTGACCAGGCTGAGCCCTGGGAAAGTCACATTAAAGGAAGTCAGGCATGTTGCCAGATTCCCCTGCAACAACCCCCTTTTCATCTCTGTCTTCCAACTTCCACAGACTTCAGTGGCCAGACTTTCCCAAAGAACCCAGTATCATTAAGCACCTCTGCCCCAAAGCCAACTGACTGATTTTGCCCATTCTTGAGCTTGTATTCCTCAGTCCATCTCAGTGGCAGACTGTATTCTTTCTTCTTCCTGTCATAGTATGTCCTATGCCTCTTCATGTGAGTGTCTTAAAGACAGCATGCTCACTAGGCAAACACGTTCAACCTTTTCAGAGATACTTGCCAATTATTTGTGTCCATGTATAAGCATTTTTAAAATTTAATTTCAATTTCTTTTCTGTTTTTGCTTTTAAGACATGTGTCTCTCCCTATAGTTCATGATTGTATTAAACTCATTATGTGGTCCTGGATAACCTTGGATTTCTGATCCTTCTGCCTCAGCATTCTGAGTGCTGAAATTACAGAAACATGCCACCAGACTTTCTACTTGCCAGGGAAGTACTTTACCAATGGGGCTACATCCCAGCCCTTAATTTCAAATCTTGATAATTGCAAAAGTTATGGGCTTTTGAAGTTCAAAATGTATATAAGCAAACTTAAAAGGGAAGTAATGTTTGAAATGAGACACATCCAATTTTACTGCACATGCTGCCAGAGTCTACAAAGAGCACATCCCTAAGACATATTCAAATTCCTAGATTGGATAGGTCTCTTTATTTGAAAGACCATATGGATGCTATGCACCTCCAGAGCTCCTTTAGTTGGGTCTTTGGACATGTTCTTCAGCTCCGTCCATTCTATAGTATTGTATAGCTATCCTGCTTATGTGCAATGGTTATGTGGACTTGACATGAATGTTTAGACTCTCTTTTGCATTCTGTTTTCATTATTATAATTTTATAAATAATAAAAACTGAAATTCTTGACTGTGCCCTCATTTGGGGGTTTATTGTGTACCTGACTTTTTACAACTTCTTCATCACCATTTTTGTATGTTTCTTCTTTTCTATACTATTAACTCAGCCACCTCCTTCCAGCCCCTCTGAACACCTACCAGATATATCTCATCTGGAGAAAGAATCCAATGTTCTTGTTTCAGTTCTTGAACTATTAGATACCTTGATAAGAGTTTAAATTCACTCAATGAAAGCAGGTGATTATTTAATGAGGATAAATTTAAATTTAACATTCAATCTTACCTCAAACATCTATGAGAGATAAGCAAGGCACGTATTCTAACCTTTTAAGAAGGATCATCCTATTTCATCCTGACATTCATGTGAAGCATATCTCATGACCCTATTTTTAAGATCAAGAAATGAGGCTAGAGGAGGTGGGTGAGGCTCCAGGGTTGCACACAGTGTGCAGAGAAGGAGACAGGTTTCTAACAACAGTCAATGATATACAATGAGATCACATAGATTAGCTAATGACTGACATCCCACCACTCTCTGCAGGTCTGAAGAGCAAGCATTGGGTTAGCTTACATATACTCACAAGGAATGTCCCTGTATCCGATCTCCAAAGCATGAAAGTAATTCATAAATTCCCTAACTGGGATTTTAAAGGCCTCAAAAAGGCCCATGTCTTCAAACAGTCTGTATGATACCTGGAAAAGGGGAAAACAAGACCTTGTAAGACATCAATCATGATGCTAGAGATGGTGAAAAGGTCAGAGTGTACAACCATCAACCACACTGGTGTGCTGACAGTAGAGATATTCCTATTGGGAATATTAAACACACTGAAGACTTCTGTGTTGTGAGTCCATGAAATTCCTCACCATTGGGACTATCTCATCTGTATTTAAGATAATTATTGCACATAAATCCCACAGACATCCAGGAAACCAAGGAAAAAACCCCAGTATAACTAAGAACCATGAACTGTGGTCTTAAATTGGATGATGACTGAACACTTTAATATATGCATGCTAAGCCAGGCAACTGCGAACTGCAATCCCAGCACATGGGAGGATATGACTGGAAGCTTGTTATGGCTTTGAGTTCAATGCTAGACATAAGAGTTCTTCCTATTACTCTCATTATTGTTGTTTTAGCCAATATTTGAGTTCTTACATATAAGTTCTATGGGAGTTAGCAGTGTATGTTGCATCAAAAAATAGTTCCAGTAACAATGGCAATGGTGTAGATACACATAGCAGCAAATGAGACATGTACCCTAATCAATCAGCACATACTAATTGTTTGTAGATAGTTCTCAGAGTACCCTTTGAGTTTGGTACTATGAATTCCCAGTATCTGGTAGCAGGACATGCTGAAAACAGAGAAATTGAACAACTTGCAGAAGATCACCCAGTTAGTATGGAGGAGCCAGAATACAAACTGCACATGTCAGTTTTAGAGTTTGCAGTCATAACTGCTTCAAACCCCACAACCACAATTGGGAAACCAAAGCGATTAGAACTTCAAATCCTTAGAGTTTCATACACACACACACACACACACACACACACACACACACACACACACACACAATAGGATCTCACAGTGTAGCCCTGGCAAGCCTGGAACTCAATATTCAGGCTGACCTCCAACTCAAAGAAATCAACCTACCATTGTCTTTCAAGTCCTAGAATTTAAGACATGTGGCACCATGCCGAGAGCCTTACATAAAGCTTAAAACCTTTCAAAGAGGAATTAAGGGTTAAGACTATAGTAGGCTACTTTAGAGTAAGATTTTTACAATGGGACATTGATATTGTTCTATCAAAATTAACCACCTAGTATTTCACACATACCATCATTCTAAATTCATGAAGAAAGGATCATGAACTGGGCAAACTGTGTTCACTAAAAAAGTAAATATAATTTTAAAAATCTGAAGGCTGGATGTCCTTGCAGAGGACCAAGGATCAACTTCTAGTGTCCATGGTACCTCACAACCATCTGAAACTTCAATTCCAGGAGACCTAAGGCCCTCTTCTGGCCTCCACAGGCACCAGACATGCATGTGGAACACAGACATACATGCAGGAAAAGTACTAATGTGCATAAATAAGATAAACAAATTGATTTTTTGCTGAAAGTAAAATAAACATGTAAAGCATTTAGAGGCAAAGAATTCAACAAGGCCAGAAGTTGTGGCCACCACACATATAGCTCTTCAAAAGCCTGTTTGAAGTGAGACTTGGCCCTGTGGAGTCTCAGACAAAAGATGATTCTTGGTCAGCCCATGCTAATTAATTCTTGGTCGGCCCATACTAATTAATTTCAGTTGTCCTAACATCTCACTAAAAGTGTTGTAGAAGTCACGGAAACTTTTCATAATCAGAACTTTGTGACTCCTAAACTCAAAGGCAGACTCTCAGAAAGGTCCATTGAATAAGGTAAATACTAACAGAGAGAGATACAAAAAGCATATCTTCTTGCATGACTTGTACATGGACATACAAAAGATATGTAGGTGACCTTTAAATCTGTTAAATACCCTAAATATTCCAAAAATCTACTAGTATCCATGATTCATAAACAGATGGGACATGGCTGAGAATGTTGTTCATGGGTAGAGTCCAAGCTTCGCAAAGAGGATTTGATCCCTAGCAATACACCAATAAAAAAGGTCACTCATACACCTACCTCTGAGTCCATCAAGGGACACCAGAAATTAATAGTACTCTTTACTATATATTGTCACTGTACTGAAAAGTTAAGCCATCAAGGTCACTTTGGCATGCGGTCACACTTTCTATTTGGAGGGTTGGGTAATGCTGTGAAGGAATGTGTTTTATGGGCTGCTGGGATGTAGCTGAATGTAAAGAACTCAGACTTCTAAGAAGGCTGATCTCACAAACGATTCTGGAGAAAGAAAGGGGGAAAAGTATATTCTTCCAAGCCTTAGTGTCTTCTGTAACCCTGAGAATAAAACAAACAAACAAATAAGACTTGTAAACCAAAGTAGTGTGGTAACATAGGCTTGTGATTGCAGTCCTTATTAAGTGGAGACTGGAGGATCAGGAGTTCTAGGTGATCTTTGGTGAAATCCTGTGTTATGTAAGACATTGTCTAATTAAACACACACACACACACACACACACACAGCAACAAAAAGAGCAAACCAACCACTGCCTCTACCACCACCACCAAAAACCTATACCAAAGTTACTATGTAGATTAGAGACAAGCAAGCAGGTATGGTGTTTGGAATCTGAAAGGCCCGAACTCCGAGGCCAAGGTAACAAGACTGTCAGGAGTTTTGGTAGCTGGAGCTACATAGGGAGTTTCTCATAGGTGCTACTATGTGACACTGTCTCAAGGAGAAAAGAGAAAAAAGGGAGTCTACAGCAAACCTGTAACATGCTTCTAGGGCTACAGTGCTTGTTAATTTTCTGATTTTCCTTACATAGACTGCACAGGATCTCCAGTAGAAAGGAATGAAAGGTACTACCTGGACCGCAGCTATATTCTGTGGCAGGACACATTATATGCTTGTTCCAAAACGGCCTCCCTCTCAGTGTAACATGTTTCAATTGTATTCAAGGGCTCTTAAGAGGAGAAACAAATTTTGACACTATGGCAAATGGAATACAGTGACTGCCTTGAACTTGTTAGTATCAGTGAGCTTTTCAGACAGTTTGGCACTAAGAACTCAGGAAGAGATAAATGGAACTCTCAACTCCTAACAAACATGGCTGCCTGCCATTGTGTCATGGTCAAGGCCAGAATAAAGTCTAGCAGAGGGACAATGACATATTATACAGATGGTAATTAACTTCTGCTTCATAGTTCATCATCTAGTTGATCTATCATTAGTTTGAAACAGATTTCTGGATTGATAATTCCTTTAGGGAAAGGGTCTTCGCTTGGAGACCAGAAGTGTTCTCTGGGCCTGTGTATTTAACACTGAAAGTAGGAGCACCAGCTTTCCATGCTGGTGCATGGAAAATCCTGTGGACTGTCCTTCCTCAAGACACTCCATATTCAGGCTTTTGCAGAGCAGCTGAGTACAGCCAGTCTTGGGGATGGAGAAGGACCAGTGTTCCACAGGTTTCTAGTATTTGGCAAAAAGTTATTAGTGGCCTCTGATCCCACTGAAACTGTTTCGGGTGTGTGTTGCTTTGCCACTTTTGAGGTAGAGATTCACAGAGCCAAGGGTGACCTTGGATTCATTGTAGTCAATACTTTTCAAGGGTGCTGTGATATTTACTCATATGCATATTTTAAATATATACTGATATACCATAGTATCAGCCCTTGGATTGTAAATATAATTTTTAGTTATTTACTTTAATTTTATGTGTATAAGTGCTTGGCTACCTTTATACATGTTCACCACATGCTTACCTGGTGCCTAGAGAGTCAAGAAGAGGACACTTAGGTTCAATTTTTGGAAAAGAAAAACATGTTTAAGCACCCAATTTCCATATGTTTCCTTTCCACTTCCACCAAACAACCAGTACTTTAATGGCGAAGCCTTGAGAGAGTCTCTCTTCAGAGACAAGACTAACACATTTTTCATGCACCCCAGCCACCATTCTCTATTTCTGGAAATGATAGAGATGGTTTCAAACACATGAAATTCTGAAGTTTCACAGTGGGGGAGACACATATTTCTATATAGTATCTTATTTTTGATGAAGCCTAATCACTATGATACTCAGAAGTTAAAACGATAAATGGAAGATATAATTATAGGGATCGATTCATTGTAAATAAGAGTTTCCTTTCAGGGGTTAGGCCAGCTTTTCTTTGGCTCAGTTCTATGAATTTAGGTCACTTGTCCACCTGGCTAATCTATTCTGCCTCTGTTTCCTTTGTTTCAAAAAATTACATCACATCTTAACTGTAGGCTAACAGTTAACACTCAATTGGAATTCCAGTTGGTTTTGGTCAGCACATAGTCATAAAACCTACTGCATGTTCTATGATAAAATTTCAATTCTTTCTGCACGCCTGCCCACAAGTGTTCGAATGTACAGATTAGCAACAAACTGACTGTTTCCTTCTGTGTGTTATGTCATCCGCTCAAATAAATTTCTTACTTGGCTCAGAATACGTCCACATTTTCTTCCTATATTTTCCACTAAATCAAAAATTGGAAAATTCCAGGTGTTTAACTGATCCATAATTGAGCCCAGGTTATCCATGACTAGAGGTTCAGGAGCAAGAATTGGTTTGTCCTGTAAAAGAGATAAAGATGTTTGAACCACAAATAGCTTTTTTATTAAAACAATCATCATGATAGTAAATTCAATAAATAGCTGTGGCTCTCAGAAATAAATGACATAAAAGTCCATGAATCTTAAAATCAGTAAACAAACAGAAGAAGGAGAAGGAGGAGGAGGAGGAGGAGGAGGAGGAGGAGGAGGAGAAGAAGAAGAAGAAGAAGAAGAAGAAGAAGAAGAAGAAGAAGAAGAAGAAGAAGAAGAAGAAGAAGAAGAAGAAGAAGAAAAAGAAAACATGAGCCCAGAGTAAAGAGGCCAGTACTGAAAGCAGTTCTACTGACATTTATGTAGCCTGTTCCCTGCATGTTCCTCTTCACACGCAGCCCAGCCTAACAGATGTTGCTCTCCGATGTTAGCTTTCCTACTTTTGCAGCAATTTGCAAGACTCTTTAATGAAGACTGGGGGAACTCAGAAAACTCTGATGTTATCTCTAAACTTCCTTCTTTCTATATTTCAGTAAATGAGTCTGAGATGCGAGCCTGGCTTATGTTGGACCCTTGACAGAAATGCATGCAGTGGACAAAGGTTTTGCCCCCTCCAGTTTAATTGCATTTATATTTGAACTGTTCAGATCAGCATTATTCCTGGAGAATGACAGCTGGCATATCTTTCAGTAATGCAATTTTATCACTGAGATCTGCTCTCCACTAAACAACTTGCTCTATGTAAATGCAAGGGCAGTCAGTGTGCTAAGTGTCCTGAATCAGGGCATTCATTTTCCCACCACAAGTATTTTAAAAAGTAAAGAGAATAAAACATTGAAAAAGTTTGCCTGAAAAACTAGCTTGAAATGTACAAATAGCAAAAACATGGTTAAAGAAAATGCTAAGGGTAACAGCTAATGATTATAGATAAGTCAACTACCCTTGACAGCCATGCTTAACCTTGCTCAAATGTGCAACAATGAGTGTCTTTATACAAGATAAGTGACCATTAAAGGAACTTTTAGAATCAGTACAAACCTCATCCAATACAACAAGGAAAACAATACTGGTTCACTTTCTAATCAAGGGGATATCAAAGATAAAACATAAGGTTCCTTAAGAAAAATTAGTCAACCAATTTATTTCTCTTTCTAAACTATTAGTTAAATATTATATTATCATTTAATATTATTAGTTTATTAATTTTTCCTTGTATTTGTTCTTGGTTTTCAACTGCATTTTTTTGTATTATATGTAAAGATGAATACTTGGGACTGGAGAGATAGTTTTGTCAGTAAAAAGCTTGCTATGCAAGCATGGAAGATGAGTTTTATACATAAAATCTACTTTAAAAAAATCAGTGTGATTAATAGTGGTCATTTGTGATGTCAAAACTGGGGACATAGAGAAAGGTGGTTCCTAGGGCTCACTGGCCATCCATCCAAGCCCACTTGTTAAGCTCCAAACCAATGAGAGACCTGTCTCAAAATAAAACAGATGGAACTTGAATAAAGACATCTAAGGTTGTTGTCTGGACTTTCCCATGTGTACTTTCCTGCATGTGTACTTATAGACACACACACATACACACACACTCACACCATATACCACATGCAGGCAGACACACACAGATGATGTGGGATGCCCTTCTATATGCTATGAATATGTCTTACTACCATTGGTTAATAAAGAAGCTGTTTTGGCCAATAGCCAGGCAGAATAGAGCCAGGTGGGAAAACCAAGCAGAGAGATGCGAGAAAGAAGGCAGAGTTGGAGAGATGCCAGCAGTCACCAGAGAAGTAAGATGTGAGATAACAAACCACGAGCCTCATGGTAAAATATAAACTAATAGAATTGGCTAATTTAAATTGTAAGAGCTAGTTAATAATAAGTTAATATTAAGCCTCTGAGTGGATATTTGGGAACTGTTAGGTGGGAGTAAAACCTCCAGTTACAAATGGCACCAAATGTGAGGCATGAACTCATGACCCTGAGATTAAGAGTCACAGCCTCTACCAACTGAGCTAACCAGTAACTTATACATAACACTTGTACTTTTCACTACCAAATCAAAGAATCATGAAGAAATCAGTATGCTCAGAGAGAGGGAGATTATAACAATACACCTGAAGGCTACAGACGTATGGATCGAAACAGATGCAGCTATATAAATCTAACAACAGAATCTATCCCTAAGCCAGTATCTGCAACAGAAGCAAATTCTCATGGAAATGAATGAGTTTAGTGACGTGGGGCTACCAGGAAGATCATGGTCTGGGAAGCATAGGTGCCACACGCCGATGCTTTCCTCGGTGGCTCTCTCTGGCATTCGACCTCCTCTTCATTTTGCAAAATGTCACTGCCGTCACTGTTGTTGTTGGTCTCATAATCAGAGGTAACTTGGGAAGTGTCCTCTGCAGTGGAGAGAGAAGAGCCTGTTATAAGAGACCTGTGATGGGAAAGGGGACACAAGGAAGTAAGTCCTCCTGAACCACATCAGCATATAATGAAATATCTAGGGAGACTGCATTCACGGATCTATAGATCAAAGGCATAGAAAAAAAGGGAGGGAAAATATAGTTTCAAGGTTTATTTTAGTTTTGACTATGTGTATGCAGCATGTCTGTGTGCACATGATTTATATGCCAATGGAGAAAAGATGAAGGTGTTAAGATCCCTTGGAACTGGAGTTATAGGCAGCTGGCTGCAAACTATCCATCATGGGTGCTGGGAACATAACTCAGGTTTTCTGGGAGAGTAATATATATTTTATACATTTATCTCTTTTATACAATCTCTTCAGTCCCTCAAATACATTTCTAATCCTAGTAAATAGATGGAAATTAAGATATGTGACTTATGTAACAGTCAGTGATCTCTCTATAGTAACTTTCAGATCAATTATTTGCATTAATTCTATAAGTTTACATCTTTCCTTCTTTCTCTTTCTTCCCTTGCCTCCCTTTCTTCTTTATTTTCCTTCCTTTCTTTTTCCATTCCTTCCTCTCTTTCTTTCTCCCTTTATTCTTCCCTTTCTTCCTTTTTCTTTCTTTCTTTTCCTTCCTTCCTTCCTTTCTTTCTTCTTTCTTTTTCCCTTTCTTTCTTTCTTTCCTTCTTTCTTTCTTTCTTTTCCTTCCTTCCTTCCTTTCTTTCTTCTTTCTTTTTCTCTTTCTTTCTTTCTTTCTTTCTTTCTTTTCTTCCTTCCTTCCTTCCTTCCTTCCTTCCTTTCTTTCTTTCTTTCTTTCTTTCTTTCTTTCTTTCTTTCTGGTAGTAGGGATCAAAACAGAAGCTTTACACAACAGTATCAAGAACTCTACCACTGAGCTACATCCCCTAGTTTGTTTTAAATTTCCATTTCCTCTATTCCTTCACTGTATTAAGCTAGAGAACAGTTGACCACACAGTAATTAATGACTTATGTCATGGGAATGATGATGTTGACACACCCAGGAGTGAGTGGCCTGCAGAGCATGAAGCAATGGCTCATACTTGAGAGTGAACAGATTTTATGCATATGACCCAGTCCTTGGGAGTCTGGGCTTCCTCCTTTTCTCTCCTCTACTATTGCACCTTCCATTCAGAAATTGTTAGCTGAAAATCCAACTAGAAAACACAAGTGTCTAAAGAACATGCTTCCACAGTCTTCAGAAAGAATGAGACATTTGTAACATTATCCCATGATCCTCTTTTCTTCCATCTTTTTAATGTAATTGCATGCTAGATAAAGTTAGGAACAAAGGACAGATTAAAAACATAATTAGTAGTTGCAACTCCTGATCTATGGAGCAAAGGGAGAAGCTGCAGTGAAGAACACAGCACTGTGAGAGTCCAGGAAGGGGGCCTGTGCCTTGGAGGATCGTGGCATTTGAGAGCCCAGGAAGGTAGCCTGTCCTGATCCTCTCATTCTGTCAGCACTGGGAGACTTAGAAAACCATCCTAAGTCTTCAATAAGCTGCACAGTAACCACACAGGTATCTTTCCTTTGACTTCTGGCACTTCACATATCACTACATAAGATCGTCATAGAAAAAAATATGTCAACAAATTTTATTTGAGAATATCTACCAAGAAACATTGATGGGGACACACAGTTATTCCTGGTGGTGCCATGACCTTAAAGTTTACACTTCACAGATGTTTTATTTTCTACATTGTGCACTCTCAGCACAGTCAAAGCGAGCCATAGAGCGATATCAACAAGAATAATTATCACAGTAACATCACAAGCAGTAACTACTTACACTGACCCTATATTCCAATAAGAAATAAATGATTCTGTGTGCTCAACATGTGTGGTGCCCAAAGAGGCCACAAGAGAGTATCATATTCCTTGAGCTGGAGTTACACATGGCTGTTGAGCCACCAGATGTGGGTGCTGGGAATCAAACTCAAAACCTCTGGAAGGACAGTCGATGCCCCAAACTTCCAAATCATCTCTTCATCCCCCCTACATGGTTTACTTAATCTTTGCAGTGATCTTATGCTGTGGGGACTACTGTCGCTCTGCTACTTGGCAAGTGCAGGACCTAAAGTGCAGAAATTTAGATGACATGTGAGTGGGGAATAGAAGGAGGGGTGGCCCAGGTTACAGCACCGATGCTCTTAACTTCAAGATATTGCCTCAAGAAAAACCATATTATCATGAACAGTGGGACAATCACGGTTATATCTTAGCATCTGGATTTATGACCTCATAAGCATTGCTAGGTCAGGCAGCCCAATAATAAACAAGGCCTCAAAATGAGCCAGCATTTATGTATAGCATTTCATGTAACATGCAGTGCTATCTACACATTATAAAAAGGGGGACCTGATTTTAAAATAATGTACATTTTTTTTGTGTGTGAAAAGTACAGAAATAAGTGGGAGAGTCCATGTTGAAACATTTCTATGAGTTAAATTTACATAGTGGGTTGAGGATAATTTTTATTTCCTTATTTGTCTTTTTAATTTTTATATTTAATTTAAATTAGCTGGAGAGATGGTTCAGTAGTTAAGAACATTTGCTGCTATTGTAGAGGAAGTTCAGTTTCTAGTACCCATATCAGGAGGCTCACAATCATCCATAACTCAACTCCAGCTACAAGGATCTGATGCCCAATTCTGGCCTACATGGGTACTACACTCATGTGTATAAACATACACATACACAGACACACACATATACACACACATTTCAAAAATCAAAAATGTGAAAATTTACAAATTTGAAAAGAAAAAGCCACGATTCAAGTTACCTTTTTGTTCAGGAGGAAAATATAAAATAAAATTACTTGAATTTGAGCAACAGAATCAAAAATGTGTATTACCTGCTCTGTTTGGTTTCTGAATGGCTGGGCCACTTCTCTCTGAGGGTCCATCAGGAGGATTCCCTTGTGAATAAGGTCTGCCACAACTGAGAAATGTAGGGGAAAAAAATCAATACCTATGTAGGTTGTAAAACACTTTTATGCACACAGTATCTCACAAACATCAATCATTCCCTGTCTTGGTCTTTTGTTGCTGTATCAAAACCCCTCAACACATACTTGGGGGGGGGAAAGACTTACGCTGACTCACAGTTAAGGGATGTCCGTCCTCCCTCAGGATCTCTACTGGTTTGAATCAGAACTGAAACAAAATATCAGGGCAGTGACAAAGTATCCTATATCATAGCTCACAGAAGGCAAGAGAGAGCCAGGGAGGGGCCAGAATTAAGGAACACTCTTTAAAGCACAATTGTAGGGACCACTGGCTTCAATCTAATGAGGCTCCTATACCATGTTTCCAACGTCTACCAACCATTGGTTAAGTCAGAGTCATCTGGCTCTAGCAATTTTCCAGGAGCCTCCATGTTTCATATGAAAACCACCACAACAAACACAATAAAATTTCATAGCCTTTTACTGTTGTGTCTTGTGGAACAACCCACTTCATGTTACATGCAGTAGCTAATAGGTAGCCCTTTTGGTCAGTGACTGATCAGTCAAAGGGTTTTCAACTTCATCTTACTCTTCTCTTTCTTCTCCTCAGTCCACATATTTACACTGAAATGCTGCAAAATTGTTATATTATTTGGAAAAATACTGAAATAACTGTCATCGATCTGTGAAGTAATTCTGAAGGTTCTGGCACACGTCTGGCTATTAGAGCCTCATTGTTCCACTCATTTGTTAGAGTCAGGATACTCAATTTCTAATCATATTTTTAATAAAAGACAGCAAACATTAAAATAGAATGTTGGATATTTATTTTATTTTTTCCCCAAAATAAATTTTTCCGAAATATTTCAGTCATCCTTTAAGACCTTAAGGAAATAAACAAAGGAAAGGAACATTGTGGGAAAAGGTGAATGACTATAAACACTATTGAACAAAAACTGAGTCAATGCAATCTGTAGACAACCAAAATGGTGGAAGTTGGCAGAGAAGTGGATGAAGACTCATCATAGAGGTGGGTGTAAAGGAGAATCTGAATATTTTCTCAATAACTTGACTATTTTTCAAGTCAAAAGGTAATCTCATAAACCCTCCTGAGATCCCAACTAGCCCCTGCTTTATTATTTTGTTTAACCACTTCATGATTAGATTTTAATCATCTATTTTGTGTCTGGGCTCTTCTGCATAATAAAAAAAATCTCAGGAGAACATTTTTGTTTCATGGTGACTTAACACAATGGCCCAAAATAAAGGGGAAGAAATGAATATCTAATGTTGAATTTCTAAATGTTTCATCATTTTCTCAATTGTACACACAGTAAAATATTTCTGAGCTACAGTATACCATCATACCAAGTAAATTGAGTTTTCAACCCCGAAATATAAACAGAAAAGCATTATGTGGGATTTATTTCTAATAAGGAAAATCCATCATTTTTCCTTATGAAATAAAAAGAAAAAAATAAAAGAAATAAAAAGTGCATGCTAACTTATGACCACTAATCATATGTGAAAGTGTGAAAGCTTACCAATGTGACGGGTTTTCCTTGCCTGACAATACCTAAGAGGACTCTTTACGTTACTAGTTTAAATAGAGTAGCTCCTGTCCAAAATATAAAAAACTCAAAACAAAAAATCCCAGCTTGTTGCAAAGGCACTACATCGGCCAAGAGACTAGGGTTCAATGCCAAGTCTTTCGAGTTCAGCAAGGAAAACCACAATAGTGTTTCTGGAGCATTTTGTGACTACATGGGTGGCTGCCTTAAAGGGATTATAAAAGCTGGTTTGAATTATAGATTTATAAAGCCCAAACAAATAAAATGCACACTACTGGATTTCTAAACATCACTGAACAAGGAGACAGAGAAATTCCCTTGGGTTTTTTCTTCACTCTCATTATGAAAACTCTGTGACATTCTTCCCTCTAAAAACAACCAAGATGATCTTGGTGGGGTGAAGCAGGGCAAGCTGTAGAGCTTTCCTGAACACCCCAAGCTTTTCTTTCTGATAATTATTTCTCACAAGTCTTGAGGGAGGGAGAACCCCTTGGAGAAGCCAGAAGCAGATGTTCTTAACCCAAATCACACTGCTGGACTTTACCCTGGCTCAGGGTACAGAACAAAGAACAATGCTTCCCTCAGCAAGCCTGTTGAATGTCAGATGCCCGAACAATTACAGGGTGTTAACCTAAGGGAATTAGAGATGGGGTCCAGTGAACTCAGAGAACTCTCAGACATGAAACAGACCAAGAGCTCCTCGGAACTTTTGGCACATTGAGCGTGAAGCAGCATGTCTCGGTCTCTGACTGCACAACAGCACTGGGAAGAAGACCTTGTGGATAGAAAGCCCACAGAACTCATTTTTAGTTAGAATGCTTGAGTACTGGGATAGCATTTTACTCTGCTCTTCACCCAACAGTCAAGGTTGGGTATTTTTTTTTCTCCTTAAACATAGTTGTAGAAAGAAAGGAAGTGAACATAAAGATGTTAAAATAAACTATGTTTATTTATCTTATGACAGTAAAGTTTGGATGAGAAGCAAGCCCCAGGTGTTATGTGTTCAAGTCTTGCTCAGTAGGCTGTGGTGTTGTCTAGTGCTGGGGGATCCTTTAAAAGCTGGGCCCTATGGGGAAGAACATAGGCCTTGTGTGTGTGAGGGGTATCAAATGGGTATCGGACCCACAACCTCTCTTCTCTCTGCCTTCACTTTCCCCAACAACAAAGTGTCCTCTGAGATTCTGATTTACCACAAGCCCCTAAACAACAGGGTCAAGAAACCACCACTGAGTGAATCCACTTAATCTGTAAGTAGAAATAGATCATTGTTTCTTGATCTCAAGTATCCTTCCAAAGTGATGCTATATGGGGTTTACAGACAAGCTACAAGCAAAAGAAACCTGTGAAGCTTAGTATCAGCTGTTAATTATCAAAGAGAGTACGCTAATAAAAATGAGACACAAGAAAGCTTTGTGCTGCTAATACATTCAAATAGTCATCTTCATTAACTGCAGACAATAACATTTTTAAAGGCATTCTCGGGATTATGCTTAAAACACTTGCCTCTTTCCTATTTAAAAATACTTACTACTAGAGAGTGGAGAAATGGCTCAGTGTTTAAGAGCGCTAACTGTTCTCCCAGAGGACCTGGGTTTGATTTCCGGCACCCACATGGTAGCTCACAACCATCTGTAACTACAGTCCCAGCCAATCCGTCATTGTCCTCTAGCCACCTAGGGCTACAGGCAAAATACCCATATACATAAAAATAAGTAAGACCTTAAAAAATATTTAACACTTTAAGAGCAACTATCCAAAAAGAAGATATTGCTGGACAACAACAAAAATATTTTCATCAGTAATTGGAGGTGTTTCCTCTTTATGCATAATGATAGTAAAAAAAACATTAAGATCTTCCTAATCATCCATTGATAATACTTGGTAATTCAGTTTCCCTCCCTCCCTTTTTTCCCTCTCTCCTTTCTTTCTTTATGAGAAATGGTTTCCTAGGATATAGCCCAGGTTGACTTCAAACTCACTGTGTAGTTCAAGCTGTCTCTGAACTCCCAGCTATCCTTCTGAGCGCTAGGGTTATAAGCATGCATCCCCAGGATCAGTGTGTAATTCTGCTTCATTGTGATGTAAGAAGAAATTGTTTGTCTAATTTCATTCAGGGAACCATTTGAGTCAAGCCATAATGTAGTACGTGTTATTAGTTCATTTTGGAAGAGTTAAAATTAAACACTTAAGTTTCAGGTAAAGTGCCTTAAAATTAGCATAGAATAGTCACAGGATAACACGTAAAAACATTCCAATAAAATAATCAATTGCATCAGATTTCTTGATGAAAATTTAAATAATATATTTTATTATATTTATTTTAAAATTTTAAACCTTCATTTTTATTTACATGTATGTGTCTGTATGTGGTATGTTTACATGAATGCAGGTGACCCTGAAAGACAGAAGAAAGCATCAGATCCCCAAGAGGTAGGGTTACAAGTGGTTGTGAGCCATCTGATGTGGGTGCTAGGACCCAACTAAGGTTCTCTGTAAGTGTAGCAAGCACTCTTAACCCTTGAACCATGTCCCTCGCCTACAAAACACACATTTTTATTCATCACCCAACAGTATACATAACCAGATATATACAGATAATTATTTTGCATTCTCTCCAAAGCTCTGTTCAGACTGAATGGAAAATGAAGTTTCTATTTACAGAGAGCCATGGAAAAGCTGAATTGCTATTATAACCTCAAACATAGCATCACATTATCCTATAGTTCTTCTGTTACCAGTACACAGTTCTTACCTGCTACATATGACAGGTGGAGGCAGGATCTGAGGGGACAGGTCAGGGGCACTTTGGGTGTAAGTTAAGGCCCTGTGAGATCCAGGGCCTCGCTTGGCAGTTATTTCATGGGATTCTGGAAACTGTGCTGAAGTGATGTTGCCAATGGGACTACTGGCAGGTGACCCTTGAGGAGGCGAGGATGAGGGTGAGGGTACAGGTGAAATTTCAACAAGGCTACCTGAAATAGAATTAGAGTAATGCTGACATTCAACAATGCAGGCAAGTGTTTCCTTCCTGTCACCTCCACCCTATGTACATACAATGAGTAGCCACCAACTTCATGCTCAGCCCCAGATCTGGCCTCATCTTCAAGCCAGCATCTGGAGACAGGACATGTACCCAGGGTGACTCCATGGCATTAAAGTATGACCAGTAATTCATCTTGAGAAATTAGTGGCCCATCCACTGAAGCTATAGTTGCCTGAAGTAAGCCCAGGGCAGGAGAATAATATTTTCTTCTCCCATTTTTGTTTTGCTCTTGTCACCCTAACTTGGAAATAACACTTAACAATTTTCTCATGTGTCTGAAAAATTTCCAGCTGGAACACAACTCACTACTTTAAAAAAAAACTTACTTATAAAAAACTTTTATTTATGTGCATGTTTGTTTGCCACATGAGTTTGTTTACTACATTGTGCAAGAGTCTATGAAGGCCAGAAGATGGCACTAGATCCCCTGGAACTGAAGTTTTTTAGGTGATTGTGAGTCACCATATGGGCGCTGTGATTCAAACTAACCAGGTTCTCTGTAAGAACAGCCAGTGCTTTTAATCACTGGGCCATTTCTATAGTCTCATTATTGCTTTAAAGTTTCGTCTACAGCACACAGCAGCAGGCATGGGACGCTTAAAATATACAAGTGAAAATGATAATTTGGGGGAGGCAATTAGACTTCCTTACTGTTCTTACACTCAGTGAAATGTACATTTCTATGTGAAAATGCACTCTGAGAAAAGCGCGTTTGAAGAGGATATTAAAACACATAATACATCCCACACAAATACACAGTACACCTAAAACTTGAACTTCAAAATTGAGTATTTGTACCAACCTCCCCGTGTTTAGTTATGCTACAGTGTGAGGTCTGTCTAGAGCACTGGCTCTATTTCTAGAATGCTCAATCTGTAAGACAAGGCTAATGCCCTTTTGAAGTTGCCTCCTCCCAAATACAGAGAAGGCGCAGCACAAGTAAAATTGGGGGGGGGGGGGAGAAGAATGACTTTCAAGTCATTCACAGATCTCTGCTCATCCCCTCTCAGGGGAAACTGCTCGCCCTGGGTATCACATCCATAGCTAGTGTGTGTAGGCAACTGGCAGCTGGTTCAAGGTGCTCTTGTGTCCAAAATTTAGTTAATCAAGTTTGACTTTTCCCTGTGAAAGTTTTCTGCTCCTGGAAGTAGACTATCATAGCTTGTAGAAGGGTCTTCCTGGCTTCCTTTTGAGGTGTTTGTTAGGTTTCTGAGATGAGAGGAATTTTCATCTTCAGCATGGTGGACAGCCTCCCTACCAAGCCCCTGTAGTCTATTTCTGTGTTGCTCCCTAATCAGCAGAACAATCCTTCACATTGTACTTAACAAACAAAACTACCTTGATCCAGAGAGAGTAACTAAACATGTTGCCAGGGTTAGGAAGAGCTAGTAAGAGTGAGAACATGGTGACAAGGTAGGAGCTGGTCTGATTGGGCTTTTTAAAAATTAATTAATTTATTTATTTTATATCCTGATCACAGTTTCCCCTCTCTCCTCTCCTCCCATTCCTTCCCCAGCTCCCCTTTGTCTCACCTCCCATCCACTCCTCCTCTGTTTCTGTTCAGGAAAGGTCAAGTCTACCATGGATACCCCCAAAACACAGCATACCAAATTGCAGGAGAACTAAGCACATTCCATATATTAAAGTTGGGAAAGGCAACTAGGTATGAGGAATAGGGTCCCAAAGGTCAGCAAAAAAATTGGTTCTATCACAGGTCTCTGAGCCAGGACTCTGGGCTTTAAAGATACCTGACAAGTGCTTCACAGCTGTGCTTTATAACATGAGCCTAAATGTCAGCATTGCTGAAGGCACTGGCTTCAACATTTTGATGGTACATTATGAGATTTGGGGATACTTTTCTACTATTTTTGTTTCTTTTACCTTTTGGGGTATACATGTTCATGTCTGTACGTGACTATATGAAGGTTTGGGGCAAATATGCACTGCACTGTCTTCACCAATGCTTCTCATCTTGATTTTGGGGACAGAGTTTCTCAGTAAACCTGGAGCTCACTGATACTTCTAGGATGTCTCTTCCTCCACAGTGCTGGGATGTCAGGATTGCTCAGTCTATCTTGAGTCAAGCACTTTACCAAACCCACCCCCTTTAAAGTCTTTTTTTTTAATTTTTATTTTTAAACAGACCATTAGTTCAAAACCCTCTGGGAAACTTTTCCATTTCTATCTAGACACAAATGTATTTTTCAAGGGCAATTTATGAAAAGACTGATTTTGTTTCAGTAGCTGGAAGTTGTTAGCTGTAGGGACATGGGGGTTCATTGTTAAATACACATTTTAAAATCCACACAGCCATTAGGGTTCTGGGAACTCAGCGATTAACTAAATTTAAAATAACAAGCAGACTTTGAGGCTCCTGGGATGAACTGTTAAAAGAATGCATAGCAGAGAAGTCGAGACTTAGGGGCAGGGTGGTGGAGAAGGGGACTCCAGATGGAGAGATGAGTGATCAAACACAGGCAGAGTGATCCTTAATGCTTGAGTCAGGAGGATTTCAGATTCCTGAGTTTTGTGGATTTGGGAATACTAACACCAGCTTCAAAAGTTGAGCATGTCTAATGCAAATCTGGCAACCCAAGATGTTCCAATTTAGATTTCCGAATCAGGATTTCTCAGTCTATAATTAGTAAATACCATTTCACTTTAGAAAGAAGGAAATAAAGTGAGAGGGGATTTCCCCAGGAAAATTAGAAATAACCTTCTTTGCAAGGTAGAAATAAAGAAGGGAAAGGAAGAGAAGGGAAGGGAAGGGAAGGGAAGGGAAGGGAAGGGAAGGGAAGGGAAGGGAAGGGAAGGAAGGAAGGAAGGAAGGAAGGAAGGAAGGAAGGAAGGAAGGAAGGAAGGAAGGAATTCTAAGATTCTTTAAGGGCCTTCAATCTAAAGCTTAGAGGGAAGATGTCTAATTTATTGTTTATGCACACACACACAAACTGAATGAGTTAAACATGTATATGTTTAATATATTTATCTTCATTTTGTTATTGAGTAATTTTAAGAGACTCCAGGAATAAGACACAGATAATGAAACACAAATCCTTCAACAATTTAAATTATCTTAATATGAAACACTTAAAATATTGATAGGCAGCAAATAAATAATACGACTTTTGAGGAGTCTAAAGTTCTGACTTATTGAGTAACCTAACCTTTGTCTCCTTGTACGCTTGTTCCTAAAAGCCTGGGAAAACGTGTTTCATGGCACAGAGGCAACCAGAGCGAGGAATACTGCCCAGGAATTCTTTAAGAAAACCCATTTGCTTTTCAGTGTAAAATCCCCCAATTTGACTTTAATTGAGCACGAAAGAAACTAGGCTGAAGAGATGGTTCAGCAGCTAATAGCACTCATTGTTCCTTTTGGGAACCTAAGTTAAGTTTCTAGCATCTATATCAGGACACTCCCAAGCAGCAGTATCTGCCATTCTGGAGGATCTGACATTCTTTTCTGGCCTCCTTGGGGACGTGCATACAGGTGTACATATCACACAAACACATATACACACATGTACATAAATAGAAACTAAATATATCTTTAAAAGGAAGAAACCATCTTTTCTGACAAATACATGCCTCTGTACCAATATTTTAGTAAGAACAATACAAAAAAAAACCCCACCTCACTATCACATAAAGGTCTTTAAGTTTAGCTTATAGATGTAAGGCATCCGGATTCACCACAAAAGAAAGTCCAGACTTACAAGACCCTAGCCCAGGATTACTAAACAAGCAGCAATTATGAATTAGAGGAATTTGGAAGCTGAATGATATAACACTAGTTCCCCATTTTTAGGGACTCATACTAGAACGTCAAGATTTAACATTCAAATCAGGGGCTCTAGAGATACTCAGGGGATAAGAGTGTGGCTGTTCTTCCATATTACACAGGTTGGTTCCTAGAACATGGTGTGGAACAATTATCTGTATTCTGTCAATTATATTTTAAATAAATGCTGATTGGTCAGTAGCCAGGTAGGAAGTAGAGACAGGTCAATGAGAACAGGAGAATTCTGGGAAGGAGGAAGCCCATTCCTCTGCAGTCCTGACCAGCCACAGAAGAAGCAAGATGTGACTACCTCGCTGGAAGAGGTACTGAGCCATGTGGCTAACATAGAAAGGATAAAGGGCTAATATTCTTTATAGGAGTTAATACGAAGCCTGAGCTAATAGGCCAATCAGTTTATAGTTAATGTAGACCTCTATGTGTTTTTTTTATGTCTTAACAACTGTGAGAACCGGGCAGGACTGAAACTCTGGCAACTCACATGACAGCTCACAATGGTCTGTAACTCTAGTTCAAGGGTGTCTGATGATCTTTACTGACCTTTGCTGACACTGCACACATATGGTGCACATACATACATACAAACACTCATATAAGTTAAAAATTCAAATTATACTTAACTCTCCCATTGTTATGCTTTCATCAGAGAACTCCTGTGTGATCTGATCCATTTTTTTCTTTTGAGTTGTTGGTAAAGATTACTTATTTTTCAATTATTTCAAAGGAATGCTGTCTGAGGGAGCTGGGGACATACTTCTCATTTGATTTGTGAAGTTCAGATTTTATCAGTCTGAAGAACATATCCTCCCTTTACTCTGGACTCAGATAATTCACCCTCAGTATGGTGACCCATCGGCACCTCAAGGTTCAGGGATCTTACATTCCTCCTCACACCTCCTGGAATCCCACGTCCTTAAACTCTTCCATACAAAAGACCTTCCCCAGCCTCTTCACTCATGGTTCATTGAAAAGTAGCTCAGAAAGGAAACACTTGCATCAAACACAGTTGGGTACTTTCTTAGCTGGGGCAGTCAAAGTCCATGACATCAATGCAAGAAAAATAGGATTTCAAAATTGAGGTGGAGGCTTATGGAACACACATGATACTGCTCCTTGGTAGAAAGAGACCATTGAGGGCAGAAAGGGGGAGATGGTAGAAAGCGAGAGAGAAGAAACTACATTGGGCAATGGTGGTACATGCCTTTAATCCCAGCACTTGCGGGGCAGAGGCACCTGGATCTCTGAGTTTAGTGCCACCTTGGTCTACATAGTCAGTTCCCCAACAGGTAGGGCTATACATTGAAAATCTGTCTCAAAACAAAACAAAAAAATATCAAAACAAAACGTTGAGATAGAAGAATGGCATGAGCAATCAGAAATAAATGTATGAAAATGCTATGAGCAAGCCTGCTGC
This sequence comes from Myodes glareolus, assembly GCF_982192425.1. Taxonomy (NCBI): domain Eukaryota; kingdom Metazoa; phylum Chordata; class Mammalia; order Rodentia; family Cricetidae; genus Myodes; species Myodes glareolus. The sequence continues at coordinate 11,132,120 of NC_142028.1, forward strand.
TTGGTGCTAATTTTAAATCAATGAAAACAAACAAAACCAGAAGAACCTAACTGACCAGAGAGAATGGGAATCTAGGCTCATCTGATTCTTAATACATTTCTATATATTGGCAGAATAGTTAGTGATTGATTTGCATTTGGATATTTATGAATGGATATATACGGATGTTACAAAGTCTTTATTCCGTGGTGACAACAACCTAAGTGCACCTCAAAACAAAGTTCCTTCCAAATAATCACGACGGGAAGACATCAAGTCCTTGCCGATGGCAATGACAGATTGCCACACTCAGGACTGATTTTTACCATTGCTCCTTGGGGCACACTGAGTGGATGCTTTTCTTGAGTTTTGTTAGACAGTAAGTAAGGCACAGGGGGTAAGATGCAGGGGCGTGAAACTGTGACCTCATACATTCTATTATTTCCGTGTGTGACAGAGTCACAAAATTTAGATTAAAAGTAATTTGATTTTAAATGACATGTACGTGAGTCTGTCTGTGTGCATGACATGCATGTAGCATGTGTGTGCACAGGTGCATCCAGAGGTCAAAAGATGGCATTGGATTCTTTGAAGCTGGAATTACAGGTGACTGGTAGCCACTTTCTATGGCCTCTGGGAACATAATTCCTACCAGCTTTGGGGAGCTTTTTCTTTTCAGGTCTTCAGGTTTGGCAATGAATATGCTGAGCCATGTTGCAGGACCAGTTTTTAACTTCTTTAATCTAACCAGTTAGGCTATTTAATAATTGTAATTTTGGTCACTTAACTGAGGGACCACATGCTTTCATTACCTTGTAACCAACCACATTACCCTAATTCCAAACCATATTTATTTATTGTTCTTGATTCTTTATTTTTTTTACTCTGAAAATATGAAGATAAAAGGAAGGGCCAAAGATGAATTCTAGGCCTTGGACAAGTTATTTCACTTTTCTATCTCTTGATTTCCTCTTTTGAGCTCTTTTGTTCATCACTAGCAACAGCACTAAAAGGCCACAGAAAAAAATAAACATTTATTTTTTTGTGTTTTTGATGTGGGTGTAATATTTATGCCTGTGGTATATATATATATATATATATATATATATATGTGTGTGTGTGTGTGTGTGTGTGTGTGTGTGTGTGTGTGTGTGTGTGTGTATGTGGTGTGTATGTAGTATGTGTGTGGTATGTGTATGTATATTTGTGGTGTGTGGGGGGAGATGTGTGTGCATGGATAGTGTATTTGCATATATGTGTGTTGATTTCCTTGTTCCTCATGCATGTGCATGGGAGGCCAAGAGAGGGTGTCTATTTGTGTTTATCTCATGGCATCTCAGCCAACCAACAGTCTCCATCATCTTGCAGTGTCTGGTGCTAGTCAACTTCAAGTCTATTTCTTAGCTCACTAATGATGTTCTCTTTACAAAGCTTAACAAACTTCTCTATAACTCAAAAGACCATAATATATGTAGGAGAGTCAAACTATCTTTAAAGGTTTCTTTCAAACAAACATATTGGTTTAAAATAAATGTTTCTTTCAATACAAATAAACTTGAACTCTGTGGGAATGTATCTTTCTACACTGAACAGTAGGGATTTTAGGCAGATTGAGTGATGGTTTCAAGAAGAGATACCAAGTGGGAAGTGGATAAATGGAAGCAGATGAGCAACCAGAAGTCTTTCCCTAAGTCCTATCCATGTCTTAATGCCATGTTTGCCTTTCAAGGCATCTCTTGGAATATCAGAGGAATGTGGGCAACTTTCAAATGGTTCACATATTCAATTTCATCATTTTAAGGATGTTTTGTCTGCCTCTGCCTGTTATATGCCAATTCATAATAAACCGACCTTGCATCCTTAAGAACAGATAGAAACGATGAGAAGAAAGGGGGAGGGAGGGAAAGAATGAACGAGAGGGAGGGAAGCAAGCAGGATAGAAAGAAGGAGGGGGAAGAAAGAAAAGGAAAACAAAAGAATAAGGGAGGAGGAGGGAAGTCGGGAAAGAGGGGGGGAAGGGAGAGAAGGAAGGATTTCAAGGTCAAGGCAGAGATGCAGATTGGAGGAATTAGGTTCCCAGAAGAAGGCCAGAGTAGGTGAGCCACAATCCTGACAGCCTTTCCCCGTCAAAGCTCAATCTACTGCCTGTTGGCACAGAGAAGGCTACAAATCTGAGCAGAGGACCCAGCTACCACAGAGGCTGCCAGCAGAGCTTTTAGTAATGTCATGGGGGCAATCACATGGATCTTGGAGCTCACAGCTGCCATGGCAGCCAGACTTGCATGTCCAATAACACAGTGCGAGAAGGGGTTCTTCTTGAGCCAAAACTCAAATTCTTAAGCCGCTGAAGACAGGAGGTTCAGTAATTGAAGCAGAAAGTAACTGAAAACCCCAAGAAGAATTTCTACAATGCCATGAAACAAACATTCACTGTCTGTACTTCTCAAGAGGAAGAGGTCAGAGGAGTAGCCAAGGCCCTCTCGTGGATTCTGGAAGGGAAACTCAGAGACAAAAGTAATAAAGTGGTGTGCACAAGCTGCAAGTGTGTGTGTGTATGTGTGTGTGTGTGTGTGTGTGTGTGTGTGTGTGTGCACGCACACACGTGCTGTGTCTAGGGAGGCCAGAAGTGGGTTGGGGATCCCCTGGAGGTTAGAGTTACAGGTGGTTTCCTGACATGAGTACAGGGAAGCAAACTCCCATCCTTTGCCAGAGCAGAGAGTCCTCTTAACCACTCTCCAGTTTCCAAGGCCTTGAACACCTGATCCTCCTGCATCAGTCTTCTGAATGCTGGAATCATAATTGTATCTCACCAAACCCAATTTACAGATCCCAGCATGAACGTGGACTTAGATTAAGTGAGGTGAATCTCCCAATTCCTTCCACTTTCCCAACTAAAATCTTATTATTCATTTTAATGTCATAGTTCATTACCACACTGTACACATAGAAAACGGGACTGTACACCCAGAGTGTGCATTGCTTACCTGGCCTGTTTTGTTTTTTCGCTTTTACATGGTTAGCTGCAGAGATGGCATAGGATGAAGTGAAGGATCTGCTCTTGGTGAGAGTCATCGACACTGGGGCATTCCAAGAGTCGGGATTCAGAGCACTACAATGACAAGAATTAAAGACCACAGAGAGATTAGACATCCATTGCCGAGCACATCTTGCCACAACCCAACCACCACCTCTGCAACAGACACACCAATCTGAGTATTTGTTCCCAGATTTCTGCCAGAATCACTTCACTTGCAAGTGATAGAATAAGCTAAGTCCAGCCTCCATTGCAGTTGTGTATCTATTCGTCTCTCATCAAACACAGAGAGCAAAGATGGCATTCCCAATCTATCCATTTCATAAAAACACCACACACGCTCCTACATGTGTAGTCATGTTCTTACAGATTTTTCCAAAGCTATCTAGAAGATTCATTGAGATACAACTTTCCTTTTAGGAGCAGAGAGAGACATAATGTGTATTTAGGTACTCTTTGTTATACAATAATATTGGTGACTATACACTCCATAACTAGCATTTGATCAAGCCATTAAATAACAATGTCTTGCTTCAGTATTTCCTTATCACATTGAGCAAAAGAAGCAGACCTATAGAGTGTCATTTATCTGTCGGGCAATTCAGCACTGACTCAGAAAACAAACAAACAAACTAACAAACAAATAAAAACCTGTTAGCAGCAGCTTATAGCAGTGTTCTAAGATTTCTTTCTACTGGTGATACCTTGGAAAGAATGTACTAACCTAGTCACACCACATTGAAACACACTCATGATGGACATGGTACTAACATGCTGACCATATTATGAGGGGAGAGGCTACAGGTTCTCTTTACCTAGGCAAAGTGTTTATCAACAGAGACTTGGTTCATCAAATTGCTTCCTGTAAACAAATCTGGAATCAATCAATCCACAGAGGATTAGGCACAGAGAAGGTAACAGAAGCCATGTAATTAGTGGCATAGGATTCCTGGAGGTCTTCCACACCAAAATTTCTCTTTACATACTGCCTCAAACCTTACATGTGGAAACAGAAGCATTATCCACCCTAATTTGGGACAGAACAGAATTCAGGAAGTTGTGCAGACAACCTTGGATGGCTCCCAGTGAAAAGTGCTTGGTCTGTGTTTTGCCAACACCTGTGTGTTCTTTTATGCAGCAGTAAATTTGGTGAAGGTTGAAAATCTAAAATTTGCAGATTGAACGGGATGTATCTGATCTGTCTGGGTAGCATACTGTATAAATAGTTCTAAGGCTGATAGAATTAAGAATCAAGGATGTATTGAGCTTTTCATGTTAGATGCATAGTTGATGAGGGATAATTTAGAGATGGCCCTGAAGAACAAGGATTCTGCCTCTCCCAGCAGGCATCAAATGTCCAGAACTCTTTAGTGAAGGATGGTACTTCATGAGCCCCTTCGTCACGAGACTTTCCTTCAATGGTTATATTTTAAAAGCCTCCCTTTGTGCTTACTTTTCAATAACAACTCTACCACATATATGACAAAAGAGACACTTGAAGGGAAAAATGAACTCCTACAATTGTCAAGAACATTTGAAGACTACAAAATGCTTGTCTCAAGGCATCATTAAAAATTTCATTTTTAGCCTTTCACAAATGTCTGGAATTTTGTGAATGAGATGGGAAAAAACTTTGTGTATTAGTTAATGATTTCTTTGTGGTATTAGTCTCTGTTCACCCATTCTGCTTGCCTTAGTAACTGCTGAAATTAACTAGGAAAGGGTTATGTAATGTATATTATCTATCTTTTCATTTCTTAGACTATTAGTGGTAAATTATTACTCATCTAGTCAGACTTTTTGAAGAACTCAACATCATTTAACATCTTAAAAAGATAACTTATTGAGACTCAGTCAAAAACTGCTTACCTGTGATATTTTTTTTACATCCAATATACATTTAAATGGGGGCTTTCAGAGATGGCTCAGTGGTTAAAAGCTCTGGCTGCTCTAGGAGTGGACCTTGGTTCGATTTCCAGCATCAACATGGCAGCTCATAACAATACCCAGGTTTAGTTCCAGAGGATCAAATACCCTCTTCTGACTTCCCAAGGTACTATACCATATGTAGCACATATATACATGCATGCAGGCAAAATCACAAAAAATTAAAAAAGACTTCAAAAGAAGTGTTTTTAAAAAATAATTAAAATGTGTTTATTTTGAAAAGTTTATAAAATAAAATGCAATGGAGTCAAAATTAATAACATCCTACTTACATCTATCCCACTTTAACCTGCTATATATTAATTTATCATGTTATACAATGAATAAAAACATCATAAATTAATATATGCTATTTAAAAGCATTATAGTTCAGAGTCATGTCTGCATATAATTTGGTATGAGCCTCATGGTACTGGTCAGCTTTCAATGACCAGTGCTGGCTTGCTCCTGCTTAGAACTAATGAACAGGTAAGAACTGAAATTCAGGGCCAGTCCAGGACAACAAGTAGAGAGATGCCAGGCAGTTATTCAAGAAAGACAAAGAAGCAGTAAATATGTCTAGAGCAGGGTCAAGGAAAAGAAGTACCTAAAGGAAAAACTAGGGAGACATTCAATCAGCCGGTCTGTTTAACAAAGCCATCACAGCGTGAAATCTGTACAGTGTTCCCAGTGATACACTGATCCTCTCAGCTGTGGTCTGATGATGGGCATGATCGATCGACAGAATTAACCAGACCAGTTTAATACAAAAGATTTAATAATTGGGGAAAAGGAACACTTACACAACCAAGGATCCAACGAACACAGAAGCGCGGGACACACACACACATACACACACACACACACACACACACACACACACACACACAAAGAGGAGGGGCAAGCACAGTTGGATGCTTTTATCTTTACTTCTTGGCCTCAAGGGGCCACACCCTAAACAGAATGTAATTGGCTGAGCTTCCTCATCAGTCTGGGAGGATGACTATGCAGTCCCTGAGCAGAGCAGCTCTTCAGGAGCCCATTGGTAGAGAGTTTATTGTATTTCAAAGCACAGGGCTCAAGTAGATTAGACACAGAACACTAAGGGTGAAGGTGGCCTGGCTGCTGGTGAAGACGCATGAACAGGTTCAGTCACTGTTCTGTATGTGTGGGAAAGAAGAACTTCACTAAATGAAAAGGAAGTCCGTCCTCACCCAAGTCTCAGGATTTGGGGAGCTGCTGTTCCCATGTTCAGCTTGCCACCTTGTTATCATGAAGAGGAAACTATTTCAGACATGGCTATTAAATATTTACATGCAGACATGGGTATTTTCAGTTATTTGGTCAATATAAGCTGTTACGTATATTCCATAGTTCTGGAATTATAGGGTAAGGATTACTGTAAGTGCTGATGTCATATAAAGTATTCTCATTTTCTTCCAAGTTGTAAAAGTAGCTGTGTTTAAAAGCACATTTTTAAGAAGTGTTTTCTTACAAATTCATTTTAGATACCAATGTTCCCATTTCTATAGCCTTTTTCATTTTCGCCTTTCAGTCACTAAAAGAATTTGGAGCTTAGATTTCCCACAAGGGTCATGTGCTAAAGGCTGAGTCTGCAGCTTCAGAGACTGGACCTTGAAATGTAATTAGGTCAGTGGGGTTGGTCCTTTCTAGGGCATGTTAGGATATGAGCCTTCCCCTTCTGTCCTGCTTTTCTCCCTTCTGTCTGTCCTGGCAGCAACAATGTGTCCTGGCTCCTCAGCCCTGGTGGATTATGACTCCAAAGTCCCAAAGCAAAATCTGAGAGACCACAAGTGGGAATCACTGAAATAATCCTTAATCTATATTAGGCACTTGGTCAATAATGGAAAATGGACTTACACATAAAATTTTAATTTAATATACTGTTAATATACTACATAAAATGCAAAGCTTAGGGTATGGCTGAGGGTAAGAGTATTTGTCCAGGAAACATGCATGCATATGTGAATGGACACACATACACACACATGTATACACATACACAATACATGTTCATACATAGACATGCACACACATGAATAGATACATACATATGAACACATATATAAATAAATATATACATGCACACATATACATACATAAGTGCATATATACATATTTATGCATTTAGTCATATATACATATATTTATTCACATACATAGAATATACACACATTAACACATGCATAGACACACATGCTCACACATATACACATGCATTTATACACACATATAGAGACACACATGCACACATACATACTCGCATACACAGAGAAACATACACAAACATATGCATATATAGACATTTATATGCATATATACACATGTACACATACACATATATATATACATATATACATGGACACATGTATACACATACATACATGCATATACATAGGAAAAAACACACATATACACATAACACATTTAAAGACATACATACATGGACACATATATACACACATACACATGCACACATACAGATATGCATAAACACATATGCATATGCACATTTACACATACACAAATATACACACATACACGCACATATATGTGCACATGCAAGCACACACAAATGTGTGCACATATATCAGCACACTTGCAAATACACAAACACAAACAAAAACATACACACATACATATAAATGCACATGCACAGAGAAATTTATAATATTTGAATATATCCAAGTGTTGTTAAAATGACATCTACTTTTGGATCTATAATCTCACTAATTCTGCAGGAATTAATGCACAGTAGGTCTGACAGGCCATGTTAGGGATCATACGTAAAAGGCATACTAGATGCCTTCAAGTTAAAATTCTCAGTGTGGATCTCAATTCAGGTAAAGTGTAGTGTGCCCTCCCTCTGGCCTTAGTCTTTTTCTAAGAACAGGGGGTCATCCCAACTCACTCTTAGTATTTACATTTAAGGTCATTCAAGTCTAGCCCTAAAGTGCTCAGCATTTAAGCATGAAAATCTGGTGTGTTCAAACCTCACTTCTCAGTAACTCTGGTTAGACCTCTGTCCTCTTGAACTCTATGAGTCCTTTTCGGCAAGTAACTCCTCTGAGGAACCATGGAGCCTGCAGGAGAGGAATCTAACCTGGGCACAGGTGCTTCATGCGGCTTTATGCTGGCACTGCGGTCTCTCCGCACTGGTGCAGGCTCCAAGGTGGGCAGACCTGTGGCAGAGGTGGTGGTTGTCCAAGTCGATGAGACTCTTCTCAGCAAGCCTGGGGGCAAACTTCTTCTCAGGCGCTGGAAGGAATATTCACTTTATCACAACCATATTGTAGACCATTTGCTTTTATGTAAAACAATGGAAAGAAGCAAGCAAAAGGGAACAGTTGACGAAACAGTACAGGCAGAATTTCGTCTATTACTATCCGGGAAAGCGAGACACGGAAGTTGAAATGAGGAAGACAGCGAGCAGCAAGCCAAGCCTGGTGTTCACTGGGAAGTCTCAGGTGAGGGACAGGAGCAAACTGGGCCACACAGCTACTACTGGGTTCCCAGCTCTACACGGGAAGGCGCTGCCTCAGTACTCAGAAATGGCAGGAAGGAAACCTTGGAAACTATGGAAAGACAAGCTCAGACCAAATCCTTCATGCCACACCTACCTTGGGAATGGCCAGTTTGTCTTTCTCCAAGCCCTCCTCAGAATCAGAGCAGGTATTCTCGTTGAAGGTTACAGTGGGGTTCAGCCTGGGCTTGTGGATGGCTTGGAAGGTGAGCTGGGTGCTGAGCAGGTTGCTTACGGCCCTCAGAGATGTGCACACATTCGGAGGCAGGGAAGGGTCTGCAAGGAGGTCGGTAATGAGGCCATGGGCCTCGCCCATCACGGCAATATCCACGGTGATGCTGGTTCCTGACTGAGACACGAAAACAGGAGATCAGGGATGGTGAAAGTCTGGAGGTGAATTGAGCTAATGCAGGCTTCCTGGCTGCAAAAGGAATAGTTGTCAAGGATGGAGGACACATTCATAAACCTGATATACAGGCAGCTGAGCCAAGGGGATCATGAGTTCTATTTAGTGAGACCCTGTCCTACGTCTGCACCCTATTAGAAATCAAAAGCAAATAAATTGAGCTATACATTTCAGAATAGCAAATTTCAGGTCACATTGCTGTTTTGATACTCAGTAAAATTTGTCATGGTTGATTTTGTGGGTCCACAGTTTCAAAAAAAAAGTTATACCTTTAGAAAATATATATTGGCCCATAAGAATCACAGAGAGAGGTTTGAGAGATATCTCACTGTTTGGGAGCATTTATTGTTCTTACAGGGTACCGACATGATAGCTCCTAAACACCTGTTACTCTGTTTCATTTGGTCTGGTGCCATCCTCTGACCTCTTACGAAACTTCATACAGGTGATGTATATCAGTGATTCTCAACCTTTCCAATGCTGCAACCTTAATACAGTTCCTCATGTTGTGGTGACGCCCAAGCAGAAAATGATTATCACTGGTACTTCACACCTGTAAGCCCGCTACTGTTATGAATTATAATGTAAATATCTGATATGCAGGATATCTGATGGGGTTCATGACACCACAAACTGTGAACCACTAGTGCACCTACAGCTATGCAGGCAAAACATTCACACACATCACATGAAAATAAAAATAAATAACTATTTTAAAAACCATTTCAAACGGTTATGCGTGTGATCTATTAATAGATTGCATATTGTATAATATTCAAACCAGGGTCAGCACATCTTGCCCCTAAATCACTCATCATTTTTCTGCATTGAAAATGCTCAAAGGTCTTCTGGCTTGGTAAGCCTCACAGGATATTCTCCTCTCCTACAGTCATCCCACTGTGCAACAGCAGGCAAGTGGCAGCTTCTTTCTCTGTCTGAGTCACATTTTTTCGATGTTAGAGTTTGAGGAGGAATGAGGCATATATAGTAAGACTAAAACACTCGGGCTGCATCTTACGACTATAGCATTTGCCTAGCTCTGGGCAAGTTTCACGCCAGTATCCTCACCATCCCGTGCCATAAAAACAAAATATTGAAAAAGGCAGAGAATTTGAGGGGAAAAGAGAACCATCAAGCAGTCCTCATGAAGAGTTCTCTATTATTAGTGGAAAATTTCATCTTGAAAGTAACATTAACAAATAAGAGAAATTAGCCTATAATACTCTTTTTTGTTGTATGCATGTCTTGGTTTTAAGTCAAGAAAATCAATGCCTGCCATCCCAGACAGGAGGCAGGAGTTTAAGGTCACTAAAAGGTTTTTTAGTTAGTTTAAGGCAAGTCTGTACTATGTGAAGTGGCCCTTGTCTTAAAAACAAAGAAATAAATCAAAACAAAATAAACTATTTTCTTCTCTAATCATTAAAATGTAAAATAATTGAACAAAATCACCTATCATTACCAAACTTTGCCAGACTTATGAAAAATAGCTAGGACCAAGTATTTACAAATGAATGTGAAAATTTAAGTGTGCTGCTAGTAGCTTTAGGATAATTACACATGTCATACAGATAAACGTTATTTATGACAACATTCACAAAAATACCACCAAATAGGGCTAGAACCTACTTTAGCAATACATATTATCAAGTTCATCTCATATACTTGTAGAAAAATCATCCAGGATATTTCTGTGCAATCGAAATTATTCTCTCCACCTATACTTTTCTGAGACACTAATAAGACGTGATAGTTTATATAAGAAATGTCTCCCACAAGTTCAGACTTCTAAACACTTGGTCCCCAGGTGGTGACTCTGTCTGGAGACATGCAGGCTGATGGCAGGAAGGACATTACTGGGGGCAGGCTTTGAGCAGTCACAGCTTCGCTTTGCCCCACTTCCCTTCTGCTCCCTCTGCTTCACGATGGCAGCTAAGGATGCCACCATGCCTCAACTGGCATGATAGATTTACACAGCTCTGAAGACATGAGCTAAATAAACTCTTTCCTTGATTAGTTGATTTTTGACATGATGTTTTGTCACAGAGACAGGAAAGCAAATGACACACATGCCCTAAGACATTGTACTGCTTTCATGAAAATTTGAAATTTTTAATTGAACTTTAAAGGACAAAATATTAAGATATTTGGAAAATGAAAAAAAAATCTCTCTCTCCAAAAAAAAGAAACACTATAAAAAATAAGGTTCACTATAATTAGGTTAGATTTTTTTTAAAAAAAATATATCATTGGTGAAGAGAATACCTAATAACTTTATCTAATTTTCTACTTTTATGTCTTAAATATTATTATTGCATTTATTTATGTGTATATTCATGTCCACGTATGTATTAAGTGTTGTGTGTGTTGCATGTGTGGCATGTGGTGTGGGTGTGTACATGTGTGTGTGTGAATGTGTGGGGTATATGTGTGTCTGAGTATGTGCCTGCGAATGGTGTGCATGTGCACGTGTATATACGTATGTATGTATACATGGCATGTAGGTGCCATGACACAAATGTGGGAGTGCCAAAGAGCAATGTCCTGGAATCAGTCCTCTCCTATCATGTGAGAGGCAGGGATCGAACTCTGATTCTTTGGCTTGGCAGCAAGTAACTTAATACAGTGAGCTCTCTGGCCAGTCCCCGTTTGTTTATTTCAAATACAGCTTTTTAAAAATACAAGCCATGTATCACATTTATATTTAGAGAAAAATATCAAAATTTTATGAAGTATCTATAAGAAGAATAATGATTCACGCTTATAGGTCAGCGTTAATGCCATACAGTGGGTGCTGTGTTCATGTGGTACACCTTATTAAGCTGACTCAGTGGGCCATGAGAAACAAGAGATATGAAGTTGGGGGGCAGTGCATAGGGGGTAAGTGGTAGACCTAGGAGGAATTAGTAGGAGAACTGGGGAAGGTATATGATCAGAATACATTCAATGTGTGCATGGAATTCCCAAAGAACCGATTGAAAACACTGTAGATAAAGACTGTCGTTGATATAAACAGTAGGTGTCTTCATGGCATTTCCTATATACTGTATAGTTCTACAGCAAAGACCCTTATAAAAAAAGCTGGCAAAAAACAGCACAGTTCAACTGGGATCAGCAGAGGAGCCAACGTGAACACAATACGCTTGTTTGGCAAAAGGAAGCAGCAGCAAGAAGAAAAGAGTCCACATCATCACTGGCGTGAAGTCATGCTCAGCTTGACTGGCATTCGAGTTTAAGAACATTATCATAAAAGAGTTAAAAGCTGCATTGTGCACAAGAACTTATCACTACCCTGTTGGCTCAAAGACCTAAGGATGCCACTGAAGCATGAAATGTAAGACTAACAATCAAAATTGATTTCCCTGAACCTGCCAAGAGTAACCACACATGAGACACTGAGAGGTACCCTGGCTGCTGTGCCAAGAAACAGCAGACAAACTGTAAAGCCATTTGCATGTTCATGGAGTAACTGTTAACGAATTTCAGGCATTGGGACTTCCATCATTGAGATGGTGTTTTTAAATTATGGAAAATGTAGAAAAACTGCATGATTTACTCAAAGGGTATTTTCATGTTTGTTCAATGAGAAAATAATTAAATTTCTAAGTATTTCAATAATAGTGATACGTTTCATCTGGCTGGTAAAAATGTTTGACAATAATAACAATAAACACTAAGATCAGGCTGATGCAAAGACCTCTCAGAGGAGAAGTTTTAAACTATCAAGCTGAGTTCACCATCAGCATAGTAACCAGCTACAGTAGCCCCAGACCTCAAAGGGTCTGTGAAGGTAGATGATTAAACAAAGCTTAAAACAAACAAATAAATAAAAAGGTCCCAAGCACAACATAAAACATTAAAACATTCTAACTCCTACTCCCCTTAGAATGAAAACATCTATATTTAACATTCAGAAAACACAATTCTAGAAACACTGTTTAATGACAACTGAACTTGGAGCCCCACCTTTATAGAGAAGTCTGGTGTTTAATTAACTGCAATAAACAGTGGGAAAAAGTACAGTTGTAGACATCAAAGCAGAAACAATAGGTTCCCTTGGTGCACCCACGCCTTCAGTACCTCTCCTCACCTCCCTTCCTCTAGGAAGTTATGTAGACTTAACTTCTACACATTATCCATTAAAGTCTTGCCACTTATAAAATGAGACAATTGACTAGAGTTCTTATTGGCCATTCTATCATATTTTTTTTCTATGAGACATATACACATGCAGAAAAGAGAAGTTAGTTATTTGTATGGTATTTTGACATCATATTACTTTATGTGTGTGCATGCTCACGTGTATGTGCGTGTACATATATGTATGTGTATTCTTGAAGATGTTGCTTCATGTCTTCCTCCAACACTCCACGTACCATATATGGAAACACATTCTCTCAATAGAACCCAGCACTTGCTGACTTAGCTACCTTACTTAGTCAGGGTTCTTCTAGCTCAGCCTTCATGCCTTTCTGGCATTTGCCTGCATGCAGGATATCCAAGCTGCAGTCTGTATACTTGAGTGTGAAGCATTTTTCCCACCGACCCATTTCTCCAGCATCTGACATTTTAATGTTAAAACTATTTTACAAACAGTAAAATTCTTGCTCTCCTAACTGCTGATCTCACCACAGCTCTTCTATGTTACAAATCATCATGACATCACTCATTAGTCTTTTCCTTTGCCTAACGTACATGGAGTCTTGCAGGGAACAGACGCCTGTCTGGAACTTTCACAACTCTTTTCTCCCAATAGTCAATGTGCACTGTGATCAAAGTTCAGTTTGCTGGTTCCCAGGACTGTTTAGGCCAGATTACAGTTATCACAGTACATATGGAAATAAGATATCACCAAATCAATGACCAGTGTGGCAATGGAATCCATTTCCTTAGAAACTAACAGACTCGTTTTGTGGAGTGGCGCAGATTTTGCATAGAGACTTCATGAAGGAAGATTTTCATTGAATTAAGCCCTTCAAAAGTTCAAATAGAAAACTGTGACATACTTGAAGGACTTTCCACTACGATGTTCCCAATTTCCTAATTCATTTCCACTATAAAGGAACTGAAATTGGCAGTCATCCATAGTATGGCTTTTTGGGACTAAAGAGAGGCAACTTGGAGTTACAATCCACACAGGGGATATAACCTCAGAAAAGAGGAATTTTTGGTAGCTCATCAAAAGATGTGGGAAAGCTTGCCTGCTTACATCCTAAGTGAAAATACTAGAGATATGGAAAATTTATGCAATACTTTATGATTTTTCTGCTTGAAAGGCTTTCAACCTCTGGTCCTAATTACGGCAGCCAGCAGAGCTTCTGTTTTTAACCCAACATTGCCTTTTGGGTGAAATGTGGATGACAAGATAGCTATGACAACCTCTTCCTTATGATTCCGAGAGCAGGAGATAAAATGTAGAGATCATTCAAAAATAAGCATCACGGAGTGTCTAGGGGTGCCAAGGGGTGCTGCTTCCAAGGGAGGGGAGCAGATAATTGTCCTATTCAGCTATGACATCTGTGACAATCACCAAGAGGGCACAAAGGCTCCATAGCTGTACAACAGTGGCATACATGCTTTTATAAATATCAGTAGTATTTTTATCAGATCCAAGACCCATTCATTGAGAGGGGGGTAAGGGAAAGTAAAAAGGAGAGAGAAAGAGACAGGGAGAGGGAGGGAGGGGAAAAGGAGGGAGGAAGGGAGGGTGGCAAAGAGGCAAAGAGGGAAGGAAGGAGAGAGAGAGAGAGAGAGAGAGAGAGAGAGAGAGAGAGAGAGAGAGAGAGAGAGATCATGCTTGATACTGGAGACCTGGCCAATTCTCCAGAATTAGTAGATTCATAGATCTTAGAAGAGGACCTACATCTGACACCTTACTAAATCAGCATGACTCCTAACTGTAAATATTTATTCTTATGCCCAGAGATACATATAATTCTTACCCTTCATCAAAGAAATGTCTCTTTGCAATAGATGGAGGCCATTACATGACTGGTCAAAATGCATCGGTGGAGTCTTTACAGAAAATCATAACTGGTCAAAATGCAGATACCAAATGATTATGGGGTATACAGCCCCAATCACTACACCTATAATATAACTCCTGCACCTAAGGGTCAAGGAACATCACAATAGAAGGGATAGATAGATTGTAAGAGAAGGGGGCAAGAAAATCTACTGTGAGATTGCATCTCCTAGAAAAGGTAGGCAAGATTCACCAAGGATACCCCAGGCAATATGGGTGTCTTAAAAAGTGTACCAATAGACACGATAATAAGGAAGAAGGAGATAGCACAAGGACCTACCCTAGACAGACAACTAAGGGACGCTGAAAGACTGAAAAATAATCTCCCCAGATAAGAGATGTCCCCAACCCTATTGGCTGTCCAGCGCTATGTGATTGGCCTAGAAATCATTTCTATACAAGTGTCATCATATGGATGGAGGAGGTTGTGTTTATGTATTTTTAGTGCTTTTTATTGAGCTAGATATTTTCTCTGTTTCCCTCCCTTTCTCCCCCACATTTTTCTACCCTGTCCCATGATCCCCATGTTACCTATTTACTCAGGACATCTTATATTTTTCTTTTTCCCGTGTAGGTTGGATCCATGTATGTCTCTTTTAAGGCCCTCTTTATTGTCTGGGGTTGAGAATTGTAGGCTGGTTTTCCTTGCTTTTTATCTAAAAGCCACTTATGAGTGAGTACATATTATATTTGTATTTTTCCGGGTCTGGGTTACCTAATTCAATATGGTGTTTCTAGAGCCATTCATTTGCCTGCAAATTTCAAGATGTCATATTTTTCTGCTATGTAGTACTCCATTGTGTAAATGCACCACATTTTTTTTTTATCTATTCTTTGGTCGAGGGGCATTTAGGTTTTGTCCAGATTCTAGTTATTACAAACAATGCTGCCATGAACACAGAAGAACGCATGTCCTTGTGGTGTGATTGAGCATTCTTTGGGTATATATACAAAAGTGATATTGCTGGGTCTTGAGGTAGACTGTTTTCTAATCTGTTTCCTAATTTTCTGGGAAATCATCATACTGATTTCCAAAGTGACTGTACAGTGTGTACTCCCATCAGCAATGGAGAAAAGTTCCCTTAATTCAACATCCTCTCCAGCATAGGCTATCATCAGTGTTTTTGGTCTTGGCCATTCTGACAGGTTTAAGATGTAATCTTAGAGTTGTTTTGATTTGCATTTCTCTGATGGCTAAGGATGTTGAGTATTTCCTTAAGTGTCTTTCAGTCATTTTAGATTCCACTGTTGAGAGTTCTCTGTTTAGGTCTGAACCCCTTTTTTATTGGGTAATTTGTTGGTTTGATGATCAGTGTCTTGAGTTCTTTGTATATTTTGGAGACTAGTCCTCTATCCGATGTGGGGTTGGTGAAGATGTGTTTAAGGAGTATGTATACATGAATATAAGTATGTATATAATAATTAAAAAGTCTGAGGGAGAAAGGGGGTGCAGGAGAAGTATTGGAGGAAGGAAAAGGAAGGGAAAATGTCGTTATATTTTAATTTCAAAAAATTTAAAAAGTAGATAGCATAATAATAATAATAATAATAATTCAGCAGCAACACTGGGGGACACACAGGTTCCAGTGCAGGCCTCACTATATGTGAACTCTGTGTGAAGAGTTAGAAATCAAGGATATCAAGAGTTGGTCTAAAAGATAAGACATTTTATTTATTCATTGGTTCCAAAGAACTATTTTATGGGGTCATGGGAGACATAGAAAGTAAGGTCATGCTGCTTGAGTCCGAGTTTTAGATCCACTAATGTGCACATACGCAAATCTATTTCTCTCTAGAACCCTTGTTTTCTTAGCTCTAAAACAGACTTACTAATATCACCCATTTGTTGATGATTAAGCAAAACTATGTGTAGGAGGGTCAACAAAGTCTCAGGAAGGTAAATATAGGAATGTAAAATCACGGGTGCATATTGTATGAGAGAAGACGTGAAGATGAACAAATGTGACTAGAGGGAGTTGGAAGAAAGGGAGGGGCCAGAGAAAATGGGGAATAAATATGATGAAAAGTATATCCTTGTAGGAAAACCTTTTTAGATACCCACACACCATGTACAGTGAATATATTAAAAGAAAATTAGAGATAATAAAGAATGCAAGTCGACACTTAGCCTGGCGTACACGCTTAATAAATACTGCATATTACCAAACTGAAAATGATCCTATGTGTAAAGAAAGAATCATAAACATGGACATCTTTGTCACTTGTGCTGGGTATTTTTCTCTTTCTCTCAACAAGTGTGTGTGTGTGTGTGTGTGTGTATACACTTGACATGTATATATGTCTGTAGAACTCAGAAGATGGTGCTGAGATCTCCCGGAGCTGAAGCTACATGCAATCATGAGCCACCCAATGTGGGTGCTAGGCACTGAACTCAAATCCTCTGCCAGAACAAGTCAGAGATTTTAAGTGCTGAATCATCTCCCCTGTGTTGTCAGAAGATTTCGCTACCAACAAAACTAAAGCAATAAAATCAGAACTTCTAATATTTTCATGTCTTACTTTAGACAAAAATAGTTATGAACTGTATATTCCCTACACCCAAATGATCCATAACAGATCTGAGACTAATTTTTGGCTGTTGAAAAGTAATTGTACAAAAATCCTGGTTTCAGTTAATGTGGTCTATTGCACTGGTGTGATTTACAACATACCCTGAAAAGAATTCTAAGAGCAGGCATCTGAGTTCCTTTGTTAGAATTATTTTCCTTTTCTTTCTCTTTAGTCATCTTGGGAGGCACCCTTGGAGACAAGCGCAGCTTGGGAGAATATTCTCAGGACAGAGAGGGAGCAGGGCAAAGAGATGGATAAACAGTATAAGAGATGTCACATAAAGAGGAGAGTCTCAGGGACTTTCTTACACGATGTTGGTCTTAAACCCTGAGAACAGATACTGGGTGTCCACTGGGAGACTATAGCCTTCTAAATTTCTACAGAATGATATGCCATTCCATCACTTCCAAATCTTTTCCTGAGAGGCTGTCTTTGTTACCAGAAAATATTATTTTGGTCTTTAATATGCTAAATTATTCTAGAACACGAGCTGGACACCATTAGACATGATTTTTGACATATGCTGGGCTCTGACCTCAGAGCCAGAAAAACTGCATATGTGTTTATACTTTCATAGGGCCCATTTATAATTTTAGACTTGAAATTGTCTGGGAAATTTTTAAAAAATGAAATCATGTGAAAATTCTGCAGTAAGCCACTGTAGGCTGAACCTTGGCAAAAGGCCACCCCAAGGAAACAGATGTTTGCTTATTTTAATTTTCTGGCAGGGAATAAGCATTCATATTTGAAGTCTCTCCTTAAGATAACATACATACATGTACAGTACAGTAGAAGAGGACCTATAGAGCCCTGAATCAAATAATTTTTCCAATAACATTCCTGTTGGAAGGTCCATTATGAGAGGTCAGAAACAGCAAATGCCAGCAATTACTGTAATCCACAACTTCCTTCTCTTTTGATGTTCTGAGAACATTCCATGTCATCAAATGGGAAGCAGTATGTGGCCCAATGTCCTTTTGTACTTCCAGAAAAATCTATCTGCAAACAATTGATACCTTGTCCAAATATTCTCTGTTTATATTTTCAATTAAAGTACCCTCCAGACTCTAGTAACTTTACCCAACAACCCAAAATTAATAATCACATTAGAAAGGAAGCTACTTTATTATTTAGAAAATGAAACATCTTATTGGTCATTTATTTATTGACTATTTTGTATGCCCTTATATTGTTGAAAAGATAATCTTAGGCTTAACCTTCAGATTTGTTCTCTCTCTTCCCAGTTAGAAAAGATGAGATGGGTAGCAGAGATATGTGGGAATCTGACGATGAGTTATTAATGTGATCGCTCATACCAGTGAGTGTGGAAAGACTTAGAAAATACAAATTGCTGTATGAGTTAAAAAACACTGTTTTTGTCAGTGGGAGAAACACAAAATGGGGAATGTCTGTGTCCTTCATGAGTTCAGATTTTTAAATATTTTAGGAACAATTATCTCTGAGTTTGAAGTCATCTTTGGTCTGTTAAATTTTATCAAAGCTTACTGAACTTGAAGCTGCTGTTTTCTAAGACTGAAAACAGAGGCAGTGCAGCAACAGAGGGCAGTGTTCCGCCTTGGAAAGGCCCTGCTGCCTGTGCCACCACTTCTGGGAAGAGTGCAGTCCACTCATTAACATATGGACTTTCATTTGTTTTCTTTACACACAACAAAAACATATAAATCATGAGATAACTGGTGGAATTTAATAAAAAGGAAATCATGTATATCACTGTTAAAGTGAAATTATAAAAACATAATTAATATTTCCCCCAATTAAAAACATTTCATTTGTCACTTTTTAACATAATCCTTTATGGCAGTTCTGAGGATTGTACTTGGGGTCCTAAGCATGCTGAGCAAGTATTCCTAATAGGGAGTTACTAAACTGGAGCTCAGCTTCGGTCAGCCTCAGCTTTCCCAATTTTTATAAGGTATACTAAAAGCGTGATCCATTATAATGCATAATTTAATTTTTCCACAGATAATTCTCTACTGTAGTTAAAGTATTTATAAAGCACATGTACATACACACATGCACACACATGCACACCTGAACACAGTTTTCTGAAACTTCATTAGTAATTACTCTATTCCCATTGATCATCACTAAATGCTTCCTGCCTCACGTGCATTGGCTCTTGCCTATTCTACAGATCTTCTCTGCTTCTCGTTCTAAAGGATCTTCCTGGGATCTTTTGATAAGGCACCTCTCATGATGATGCTGGTGCCTTCTGGGATGTCCCTTTACTTCATATGCTAGAAGCACAAAAACCCTAACAAACTTTTTAAGGCACCCCTTGTGAGAAGTCATGTATCTCTCATCATCTGCCTCTGTGTGTGCAAACTCTCTTCCTAGAAGCCATGCCTCTATCTCTGCTCATCTCTCACCTGTAGACTCTTTTTCATCTAAAAAGTCATTCATCCGTGATCATCTCTCAACAGTATGCACAGGCTATTTTCCAAGTCTCTTTAATATACTTTGTTTGTGTGATTATATAATTATATAAAACATATTTCTTCCTTTAGGGTTTAGACTATACAGCAAGGGCAATGGTAGACTTCATTTACAAGCTTAAACCTAGAGTTTAGAGTAGTACTAGAAATACCACATGCTCTAAACCCACAGAACAGTGTATTCTTTATTTCCATTTCTGTGCTCCACAACATGGAAAAAAAGTTATGGCATGCAATATGTCCCTGAAGAGAAATCACTATGTTAAGATAGCTTCCTGATAGGGCAATCAATCTTCTAGTGATGTTTCACATTATAAACAGATTTAAAAAAAAAAGAAAAAATATTTTGAGAAACTAGACCCACAAATGATATGAACAGCATGTTCTAGAATATGTGCTTTCTGGAAAGAAATAAAAGTCAATTTGAAGAAGTCATACCGATAAGGGAAACAACTTTCCAATGTTTTCCTATAATCCACTAATAAAGAAATAGCAGGTAAAGGATTAGTGTATATATCTACATGCCTTTTTTTTCTTTTTTTTTTTTAAAGAGAAAATCTGAGCAGGCCTGTAGGCAGAAAAAAATAGCTCTTTGGGTACAAATTTCACGGTGAACTTTGAACAGCTCAAGGGGAAAGTATGAGCGCAGAGAAGTTGGAGAACATAGAACACAACAGGAATAGAAGCCATAATCAAGACCTTCAGTTAACTTGCCAAACGTGAAGAAGAGCCCTTCAAGACAGTAGCATGAATATTATGTATGGAAAGAGAAGTTGGGTTGATGTTCCAGGCCGCAAAGCTGAGAAGGCTTCACCAAATCAGGAGCTCAAAGGAATGTACTTTTATGAGGCGCTTGGGGGTACATATCTCTGAAGAAATATGTGGTGTCAATGGGGTGTATAGTGCTCATGCTTGCATATAGACAAATGGATCTGGAAGACATAGATGTGTCCAGCAATGGCACTAGGCTACCATGGAAGTATAGTGAAGAGAAAGGATAAGCGACTGAGGGCAGGTTAAGATGAATACCAATGTCTATGAGCAAGGTAGAACTCATGAAACAATGTGATGGTCCAACCTCTTGAACTAAGAGTTTGTTATCAAGATTCTCTCTTTCTTTCTCCCTCTGCCTGCTCTTCTGAAGAGGCAGCTCCCTGCATCCTTTCTTCCCACCCCTGCTCTTTCCTCTGTCTCTCTGGCCCTCTCTCTCTTTCTTTCTCTCTTCTCTTCCATATCTTTTTCCCTCCCATACCTTCCCAATACTCACCAAATAAACTCTCCATACATGCCCCTCAAAAGAGTTTGTTATACAAACAGCCAAGGAAATAAAATGTATTTGTCAAGAATGAAAGATCAGCACTGACAAGATTGAGATAAATGACTGAGATACCAGTGGTTTCTGAAAAACATCCCTTAGTGTGGTGTCTAAGAGGAGGCTGTAGAGGGAGGGTTTCATTAAAGTGTAGAGCCTACCAACCACTCCTCAGTAAGTTGAGCAATAGAAGACAAGTCAGAATTGAAGATGATACAGACATATCCCGTGGAGGCTAGACAAGAGATGAAGAAGATGTAAGTATCCTTTACATCTTTACATAGAGTTAGGGCTTTAGTTACTCTACAAATCAGGCTGTGAATTCTCAGCTTAGAATGTGGGATGGAAAATCCTGACATAGAAGACAAGAAAGGGCTTGAGAATGAGAAGACATTCTCAGGCACCACTGAAACCTACTTAAAGTTACCAGTCATGACACTTCACACGAAAGGACAACAAGCATAGTAATCATAGTGCTTCCGTACTTCCCACTATAGCACCCCTGGGCATCACTGTCAACATATTAAGAGAGATGTGAACATCAGTGTTCACTGCAGCACTGCTCACAAAAGTTAAGCTATGGAAACAACCTAGGTGTCCAATGATGGGAATAGATAAACACAAAGTGATATGTTTGTATACATATACATATACAGGAGAATTTTCTTTCATCATAAGGAAGAACAAAAAAATGTCTTTTGCAGAAAAATTGATGTAGTTGGAGATAATCATTTTTAGCAAATTATGTCAGTCTCAGAAAAATATCATCTTTTTCTTCTCACTTATGTTTTCTAGGTTTTACATAGATACACAAAATCATATATATATATATTTTGTATATATATCATATATCATATATATCATATATATCATATATATATGTATAAACATGACATGAAGTAGTAAGTGAAAATACAGAAGAACAATAGTGAATAATGAATTGGGAAGGAATAAAAAATGAGGAAGGTTTAGAAGACACAGGGTGATATGTTCAAGAATATTATATACTTGTATGACAATGATATTCTGTAACATAACCCTATATACAATGAGATTATGCTAATGAAAACAAAAATTGTAAAGAGTATAGGGAAATGCCTCAGAGTTAATAACACGTATGGTTATTGTGGAAGGTTTCTTCATAGCACCCATGTTGGGCTGCTCACAATGATCTGTAACTATAATTCTAGTGAATCCAACACCTTCTTTTGGCTTCTGCCAACATATTCATTTATGTGATCATACCCTTATACAGACACTTATATGTACACATGATTAAAATAAACCAAATATTTTTAAAAATAAAAAGCAAAAGCAAGAAGAACATGACTAAAGTCTGGCAGGGATGAAGAAAGATGACAAGCCACCCGTGCAGGAGCTCTGGTGAGGTGGAAGAGAAGGTTGACTGAAGAACTGGCGAGAAGCACAGCAGAAAAACTGGGAAGAAACATGAGAGCAGGATGCAAACTGCACAAGAAAAATACGCGCTTGCTTTCACAGATCTGTCTACTAAGCATTGAAGACTTCTGCTTTTTATTATCAGAAAATCAGCTTCAAAGCAAATTAAGAACCCAGACTTCAAAAGCCCAAGAACAAAACCCCATAGTTTTCTAATTCTACACGTTGGTAATTAAGTGATGTATGGTGTCTTATCAGGAAAATGACATAACCAAATACAACCCAGGATTTGAGGAAGACAGCGCTTCCAAGGCTTCAAGATCATTATGAGAGTTTGGATGAGAAATATCCCTCAAGGGCCTGGGTATCTAAATACTTGGTCCAGTTGGTGCTCTCTGGGGGAGGCTGAGCAAGTGCAGTTTTGCTGGATGATATGCACCACTGGGGGCAGACTTTAAGACTGAGAAACATCTCACTGTATTTTCAATTTGCTCTCTTCTTACACTTGGGTTTGAACATGTGGACATTCAGCCTCCTGCTCCACCCATGTCTGCTGCTTGCTTGACTTGCTGTCCTGCTACAATGGACTTCAATGCCTCCAGAAACATAAGGCTAAAAATCTCATTCTTCTATGAGTTGTCTAGGTCATGCTTTCTGTTTGTTTGTTTTTGTGTTTTGTTTTTTTAAAGACAAAACCAGAAAAGTAATTAAGATAAACACCAAGCATGAGCAGCCATGACACTTTCAACCCTGATGAAAGGAGATATATTGTAAAGTTGACATCAAGGTAAACCCATGGTACCCAGGAACCTATTAAATATGGGGACATGGGAAACTCAATTTATTCTTCTCTGTCAATAATATTTTGTCAGTTCTGTTTTCTAGAAATATTTTCAGGAGTCAAAAGCCTCACAAAGAAATGTGTGAATAAGTCACTCATGAGCATACAAAAATCCATATTAATTCTGACCAACTGTCTCAATAAAATTTTCTCTTTTGAGATAAAAAGGATAAAATAGTTAAGGGTGGCCAATGTTCTCAATGCTCTAGTACAATGAAAGCACTTCAAAAATATTTCAACAATGTATTAAAAGCAATCAATTCCATTTTAACAATTAACAAAATACACTTTGCATTAAGAAGAAAGTTTTCCAAATTTATAATGAGATCACATTTCAAAGCACATGAATAACAAATGTTTTGAACCCAGAATTGTTTTTCCAACAAAATTTTGTTTTAAATGATGTTGAAGAAACTTGTGCAATCCCACAATGAAAACAGTAGTTTTTTTTCCTTTCTGTCCTTCCTTCTCCACCTCTTTTCATCCCTTTCTTTCTTTCATTTCTTCATCCCTTCCTTCTTCCTTTTCTCTTTATCCTCTTCTTAATACAAAAAAATGAGATAGGCAAATAAAGAGAAAGAAAAAGAAAAGTGAAAGAACAGAAGAAGTTTGGATACCTTTGATCTTTTCTCAACTTGACAAAATGTGACTCCCAGTTCTGAATATGTCACTACAAAGAGAATGGCTTATTACTTTCAAAGCTTAAAATTTGTGTAAGACAAGATAAGCAACGTGTATACAGTTAGTGATGTTGTTCCTTACCTGTTGTGTGATGGTCATAAGGCTGTACTATCTGCCTACACTGGGAATAATGTTTCTATGTACAGTTACCGGTCATAGCTGATAGAAAATTATCTTTGCCAATTCATTCCATGCTTTTGGTACACTCTTCTAATTAATCTTCCTGAGCTTCAGCTCTACTTATCAACCTGTGAGCGTCATCACCAAACTCCAAGATTTCACAGTATCCTCCCTTCCTTCACATTCTCTTTGTAAATGTCAAAATTCCATGCACAAAGCCATAAAAAACCTTTTCTTATTAATGCCTCTTCATTGGAAAAAAGCAACATTTGCCTGGCATGATGGTTCCCATCTGTACTGCTAGGCTGAGGCAGGAGGATTGCCAGGAGGTAAGAGGCAAGGCTGAGGTTACATAGTGAGTTTCAGGTCATCCTGTGTGAAACCATCTCAAAACACCTAAGAAAGAAGGAAAGAAGGAAGACATTTTCTCTCTTCTTGTATTTCACTTTTAAGATAAATCTTCACACTACTCCCTCTTGGAAGCAAATATTTGTGTGCTTTGTGGAACTATCAGTGATTTTCTGAAGGCATTTGTCTTCATTTTATGTAGCAATGAAAATAGAATTTTATATGTCAGTCTACAAATCTGTGTCAAAGACTTTGGTTTAAGAGAATAGATTGAGTTAGAATTTTAAAATATTAAGAGACAATTAAAATATGATTATCTTCAAGTTGGAAGACCTCACTGGCTCAAAATAAAGTGAACAGGAAGAAATGGAATAGGATTCTTTGGGGGTTTTAGGGAGTATTTTACAAATGACTCCTGTCCCCCACTGTTATCAACAATGACTCACTGTGCAAAAGGAAATATCGGGGAAGTAAATAAGTCACTTGGTTATGATGGTGAGTCACTTAGGATTTATGTCACAGATTCCTTCTCTCCTCATGGACATAATTATTGGTTCAGTCACAAGCCCTGGTTATAGCAATAATGGTCGATTTAAGGGATATAGAGAGCCAATAGTATGGAGTGAGTCAGTACAAGATATTTAAAGCAGAAATAGCTACACAAAGAAGTGAAAATAGCTTCCAAAGGATCTTAAAAGATTAGTATCATAAAGGTTTAATAAAACTGATGATTGCAAGTATTCTTACACTGGATATCAGGATATAGGATATGGGAAAAAAAACTTTGAGTTCTTGTTGACTTCAGTTTTATTTTGTCTTAATGAAATGAGAACTAAAAGATTGTGTAAGCTCTTTCATTAAAATGTGAGCAAAGAACAAATAGAAAAAGCATTTGAAAGCAAAGTGATCAAAAGACAGGCAAGAAAATCCTTCGAGTCCTGACTTTAATGACAGATTAAAGACTGTGTAATTAAATATAGAGTAGGGGCTAGTTAAACTAAACTGTCTTCTGACTAGTTTCAATATTTCTAAAAAATTATTGCAAGTTACTGACTCATTTCTATTATCATTCTTACTCTATACTGGCTCAAAAGACAACAAGAACTTCTGATGTTCTCATCAACAGACTCTGTTGAGGGACTGCCTTATTCACTAATGGATTCAACCACCATCATATGAACCATAATAACATTTGGAAAGAAGGATAAATATGTCTAAAGACACTCAAAAGTGTGCTTGTTCTTAACCTGACTCAAAGTTTCTGCACTATTATACTGTATTAGTTACTTTTCTTTGCCATGATAAAATACCATGGCCAAGTCAATTTATGGAAGAAAAAGTTTATTTGGGCTTATGTTTCCAGAGGAATAAGAAAACATAGAGGCAAGCAACATGGTGAACAAAGTAGAAGCCTAAGAACTCAAGACTTCAGTGGCCATCAAGAATTACTAAGTGATTCCTCACTTCCAGTGACTTGTCTGTAAAGTCTCTCCCCCAGTGACATACTTCCTGCATCAAAGCTATATTTCCCAAGCTCCTCCAAACAATGATATCAACTGGGGACCAAGTATTTAAACACATGGAGCCTGTGGAGGAGATTTTCATCCAAGGCATCACAATATCTTTGTTACTTCTGCTGCTGTAATTAAATACTCTGACCGAAGAAACTTAAGCGACAAAGCACTCACAGTGTGAGGGGTGGGAACACATGGTGACAGGAGCTTATAGTAGATGGTCACATTGCAGTCACAGCCAGGAAGCAGAAATGAAAGCCAGTACTGGCTCATTTTCTCCATTTTACATGGCCCAAGATCCCTACCAAAGGAATGTTTTTGTCTATTATAAAGATAGATCACGCCAAATCAACTAACCTAATCAAGATAATCTCTTTCCATCATGCCCAGAGGCTAAACAGTTCCTAAGACGTGGAACAGTAGACTAATCTCATAGATGGTTCCAGCCTTTGTCTAATACTAATGATATTATTAGATTGATATCTAATAATAATGATGACTAATAACACTAGCCACCACCCACTAGGTTTATAATTGATTTGCTTTTTTCCCTTTAATTTGCATTCGTTTATTTGGTATATTGAGAATGTAGTGTTGTGGAGGGCAGAGGACAACTTGTGGGAGTAGGGTCTCTCCTTCTACTACGTGGGTTCCTGGGATTTAATTCAGGTCATCAGGTTTGGCAAAAAGTATGGTCAGTACCTTTACCCACCAAGCCATCTTACCAACCTACTACTGACATTCTATACTAATTATAATAATTAGAATCTTTAAGCCAGAGACTTAGCTAAAAATGAGTAAGACAACAAAATGTGAGCTCATGAGAAATGAAGCTTCTGGAAAAAAGAGATCCTGTCCCTTCAGCAGGAGGTGAGCTGCCTCCATCAGCCACAGATCGAGTCAGCATTAGGGGGAAACTGATGCGGTAGACAGTAGTACAGTGGAATTAAACAAAACAAAATGAAACAGTCTCTAGGCTCCTGTTGCTACTGTTTATATGCTAAATTCATTAACCCTTGGGGTTTCTAACTATGAAAAGAACATCCCTTTAATGCTATAGTTTGTTATAGCAAAGTTTTCTTTTTTATTTGTGGCTGAAAATACAACAATATAGCAAATAATTTTTTGCTACTGTTTTTTTTAACAGAAATATCCTTACTGACGAGCTAAGCATAAGAATAAAAGAAAGTACCTAGCTAGTAGTATTGTTACACTTCCATTTAAGAACTTGACATCAATTATAATCTTACAAAATTCAAAATGTTATGAGACAAAGAAAATAGGACCATCCTGCGTTCTGCAGAACCTATTATCCCATGCAGAGACAGGAGAATTAAAGGGCCTGGGTATGCCATCCTTTAACTCAGGCTTCAATTTAGCTTGATTAAGTGCTACAGATAGACAAGGCTATCACTTATGGGTTAGAGTATTCATGGACAAAATAACCTTTCTCCTTTTAAATATTAGCCTCCTCACTCTGAGCTTTTACTCTTGTTTTTTTCTATTAGAGATGTCATATTTTTATGTGAATTGCTCTTTGTGTTCGCTCTCTTCTCCTCTTCCCATTCTAAAACTGGTTACCATTTTGTTTAGCTACAAAAATTGTTCTTTGGTCCCACAAAGTCCTACCCATTTGAAAACATGTATTCTGTCAAAATCTGAAACGCCTTGAATCGGATCCCACTTCTCACAACTTCTCTATCAAATACAAGGGGCATCTTAACAAAAATGTCTAATGAGCAACGATCCTGGCTCAGCCTTTTCTTCTCCCTACAAGACTTTCTTCCTCCTCAGCCTTTCTGTTTTTCTTCCATCTCTCTCTGAGAAGAAACTATGCTTGGCTTGTTCCTCCTCCCTTGATTGACACAACTGTTTACACTTACTTCCCTTCCATCTCTCACCTGATATGGTCAGGAATCCCTTAACCTATAAGTCTAAAACCACCCATCGCTCCCTCCCATATCCCCTCTCAGCCAGCCAGGGCTATGTCCTATTCAATGTGACCAAAGAATATGTACTTCTTACAAGTCTTTCTTACACCACCTCCATCTTCTGAAGTATTTCCCTCTTGTATTGCCACTCTTAGCAAATGGCGTAGCCCTTGCCTAAACTCAGCATTGACTCTGACTCTTGTTTGTTTTGATTTTTATTCCTTGCTTTCTCAGTTCCAACATTAACATCAGATCAACCTAGGACTCTCAAAAATCCCTTCACCCCTGCCCTAAGTGAGCCAGTATTATTTCACACAAGGATTAACGGACCCTTTTCTTTCAGTTTCTTCCTGTCCCTACCTAGGTTTCTCCAAGTATAAAAACAGAATGTCCTGCCTTGCTACAGAATGGCTTTCCAATACTAGAAGACAAAGTTCAACTTCATGACATAGCATCAAGTGTATTAACCTTTAATGTTCCCCCAGTTATACCTCAATATACTCTATAAATATCTTGTCCCCAAATATGGCCTGTAATGGTTTTAATATGAAATGTCTCCCTTACATTCACGTGTAACACTTGATCCCCTGTTGGTGCTGTTGTATGGGAAGCTTGTGGAATCTCTATGGTATTGGGTCTAACTCAAGGATGTTTACTCCCGTGAACATTGAGGTGGGATATCCTGTTCCCACTTCCTGTCTCTTCTCTGCCTCCTGAATCTTGTCACGTGACCAACTGTCTCATGCTCCTTTTATATGCCCTCTACACTAGAGAGTGCTATACTTGTTCAAATTGTGATCAAAAACAAGCCC
Organism: Myodes glareolus; assembly: GCF_982192425.1. Taxonomy (NCBI): domain Eukaryota; kingdom Metazoa; phylum Chordata; class Mammalia; order Rodentia; family Cricetidae; genus Myodes; species Myodes glareolus. The sequence goes on from NC_142028.1 coordinate 11,161,015, forward strand.
ATCCTCCCCAAAGTTGCTCCTCTTTGGGAATTTGTTACAGAAACACTAATTAATTCCTACCCATAGCTCACATCCTGGCTCACTGTGCAACTAGAACGAGAAATTAATTTTTCTCTTAAGTGACATTCATAATCAAGCTTTAGAACACAGAATGCCTTAGCTTAATGCCCACATATACTACATCAATAATTTCAGCTTTGAACCTCTGTAGAACCCTGTTCAGGTATCTATTCATGGTGAATGAATGTAGTTGGTGACTACATTCCTTGTAAAATTGTAAAGGCTGATAACAGTAAGGACTGTTTTTTTTCATTTTTATAACCTCAGTGTTAAACATATTGTAGAAATGCCAAAAACAAACAAGCAAACAACAAAACAACAATTCACAGTGAATAGATTCTTGTGCTTTCTAACTCAATATTCTATTCTTAAAAATACTTCTTAAAACTATAGAAAATCGAGATTTTTTTTAAATTTACAGTGCTAGGGATTGACTCAGTTATCCCAATCAGTCAATACAGAGCTGTGTATTTAAACAAGACTCCCTTGCAGTTCTTAGAGCTTCAAAGTATCTTGTTACTTAGGCATCTGCCTGCAATAAACTCACAGTCCTCACATCAAGCATAGATTCTGGAGCAAAGCAGTCCCAAAGCAATATCACAGAGGCCAGTACTTGCATAACCACTGGACAGCCTCTGATATTCACCCACCTCTGACTGTGCATAACTCATTTTATGAATAGAACTCAACCAGAAGTATGCACTTCACCAAAAGAGGCCTTTGTACTGATGACACACCCAAATCACTGGAAAACATGAGGACAAAGGGAAAGACATGTGAGCAAGCAGAGACTGACTCATTGCAAACAGAGCAGTGTGATGCTGCAGGTTTTTTTTTTATTTTAAATACAGAATAATTGTATAAAGTTTTGGAATGACTTTGTACATATGAACCATCAATACCTTCAAAACATAACTCTGGAAACCCAGTCAACCTCTGTACCCTAAAGATAAGCATTACATTTGAGCATTCCACTGTAACAGCATACAAAGCAGTCTATCTGGTCTTAAAAAACAACATTCTTCAGGTTTGGGAATTTGAAAGCCAGCTCACATCAAAACTAACACCCATATGTAGATTAATTGGACTGCTTTTCTGCAATACAACTAAGCTGTCAATCAAACCATTGTGTTTCTGCTTGAGAGGATTCTTGTTTTCCATACTGAGATTGTTTAGCCATATTGAAAACTATGTCAGACGTTAAAAAAAATATTGCGACAAATGTTTTTCTAACTAGTGACTAATAACCGGCAATAGGAAGGAACAACTGGGAAGGGGTGATTTGTTTGAATGAAACTCAAAAGCTCCTCATAGGCAAAGGTGACTGTTCAGAAAAAGCAGACAAGTTTGACATTGAGAGGACATAAAAGAGAACATTAAAATTATTCAGTAAACTTTGTTCTGCAATCACACTCACAAAACACCAGATGTGAGGATCTTCTCTTTAGCCTATTGATCCACCAGGCCTGTCTATTTACTTTCCCAGATCCTTCTTCATTTCAGGGGCACCATCTCTTCTCTTCCTCTAATTCCCAGTCCTTATCGACTTCCACTAGCTATCACCCTACACCCTGTTTTCTCCCCTTCCATTCATATCCTAACACATCAATGTCAGGCTTTCAGCACTCCTTATCCTAACAATTCTTGCTGCTATTATTATTGTTAACTTATTTAATTTATTTTCGTGGTGTGTACATGACACAGTGCAAATGTACAGTCAGAGGATAACTTCTGAGAACCAATTTAGACCTCCTACCATGTGGACTCCAGGAATCAAACTCAGGCCACCAGACTTGATGGCAAGCACCTTTATGCACTGAACTATCTTGCTAACCCTTTCTTGATGTGGAATTACCCTCTGTATGCTGTGAATACCATTGATTAATAAAGAAGCTAGTTTGGTCTGATAGGGTAGATAGGCAGGGAAAACTAAACTGACTGCTGGGAGGAAGAGGTGGAGTCAAGGAGAAGCCATGGAGCTGCTGCCGGAGACAGACAGACTGAAACTTTGCTGGTAGGCTATGACCTTGGGATGATGCACAGATTAATGGAGATGGGTTAAATTAATATGTAAGAAATAGCCAATAAGAAGCTAGAGTTAATGGGCAAAGCAGTGTTTAAAATAATATAGTTTCTGTGTGATTATTTTAGGTCTAAGCTTCTGAGTGGCCAGGAAACAAACAAGCGACCTCCTAACAACGCTTACTGGTGCTTTTGAATCCAAATTATATATTTTTCACTGTATATTATGAAATTTCCTTATAGTACTTTAAAATAAAAGGGACATTCTTTTCTACAAATGTCTCTCCTTTCTCTAATCACCTGGCATCAAGTCTTTCTAGGTGTTTCCTTATGTCTGTGAAAGTTTCTTTCCTTGTTTCCCATCTGCAGTGATTTGAATGAAAATTGCCTGCATAGGCTCATATGTTTGAATACTTGGTTCCCAGTAGGTAGAACTGCTTGAGAAGGATCCGGAGGTATGGCCTCATAGGAGAAGATGTGATAATAGGGCAGGCTTTGAGGTTTGAAAAGCCCATGCTGTCTTAATAAGGGTTTCTATTGCCGTAAAGAGACAGCATGATCTTGGCAACTCTTACAAAGAAAACATTTAATAGAGGTAGCTGGCTTGCAGTTTCAGAAGTTCAGTCCACCATCTTCATGGCAGGGAGCATGGCTACATGTAGGCAGACAAGGTACTAGAGAAATTGCTGAGAGTCCTACATCTTGCAGGCAACAAGAAGTCAGCTGAGATGCTTGGTGGTATCCTGGGCATAGGAAACCTTAAAGCCCACCCCCACAGGGAAGCACTTCTTTCAACAAGCATAGCCACTGCAACAAAGCCACACCTCCTAATTCTGTCATTCCCTATGAGATTAGGGGAACCAATTACATTCAAACCACCATGCATTCTCAGCTCAACCTGACTCTCTCGCTGTCTCCTATCTGTGGATCATATGAAACTCTCAGCTGCTACTCTAGAGCCTTGCCTGCCTGCCTGCCTGCCTGCCTGCCTATCTGCTTCCATGCTTCCTGCCATGATGGTCATGGACTAGCCATTTGAAACCACAAGGAAGTCCCCAAGTCAATGCTTTCTTGTATGAGCTGCCTTCATCATGGTGTCTTTTCACAGCAAAAGAACAATAACTAAGACACCCACCTTAACATATCGGTCACTACCTCAGACCTTACTTCATAGTCTGCTGGTTTTGCTTTCTCAGACTCAAGACTTCTTCTAGATGAGCTTAAATGCCTTATCCTCCATGTCTCTATTCCAGAGCCTTGGACTCTGTAAATCTGTGGGCAAGATGGCACCATGGCTCCACCAAGCAATGCATCATGACTTATTTTAAGGGATTTACTTGATGGCTTTACTTGACTACAGTCACATCCCTGGGTTCTGGTTTCTATCATATTTAATTCTTAAAAAAAAAGAAGAAAAATAAAAGCTCCTTTTCTTCTGCCTTTTTTTTAGCTTGCTACTCTTCTTATTGACTTTTGTTTTAGCTACAACTAATCCAATTTTCCTCATTTTCACTCATTTATAACCTGGTAGATGTGGCTGCCTCCACGTACAAGTCCCACTTGTACACAACAGCACCCCTCCCACCACCAAGGTTTAGTTTGATTATTCTAGAATCTTGAATTTTTCCAAAGACATTTTTTCTGACTTGCCTCTTTAGAAATGACTGAGTTAAGAACCCATCGTTTGCATTTCCCACACACTCTGCTCATGCTCCCTGTTCCTCTGAAATGGAAGTGATATGTTTAATTACACATCTTGACCAGTGCCTGCATGTCTATTTTACTTAACTATCGCCAGTATGCAGCAACCATGAAGTGCATAAAAATCCTTGCTGAAGTCTGATAATAGTAGTGATTTTTACCGCACAGTAAGGCATGCCAACTAGATTGTAATACTCACTGGTGGTCACATTGGACATGTCAAAATAACTAATCGAGATTTTTAATATCGTCTCCACCCTAAATACCTGAGGAGACAGACATATTGACTGCTCTGACCTAATCATTGTGTACTATAAAAACAAAATGAAGTGTAATAATGTAGCCTAAAAACACAATTTTTTTTAATTTAAAAATTACTGAGTTAATAAAGGCACTTATTTATTAATACATGCTTTTGTTAGGACAGAGTTTTCTATACCAAATCAAAATAACGAAAAGTTACTAATGATTATTATAATAATGGATTTCTTTAAAGGAGGATTTTGAGAATCAGAGTTAGGTTCACATGCATGTACACTAAGCACGATATCAACAGAACCTCCGGATATAACAGCTTTTAAGCCTCTCTGTCCTTCGGACCCTTGGTGTTCTCTGCCTCCACAGTGTTGCTTGTTTCAGCAGAAGACACAGATATCAGCACTGCCACCTCACCTTGTACCTGTGACGTTTCTCATACGACTGACCTCAGGTGATGAACGGTTTAGAAGAAAAAAACCCAGGAAACGCAGCTCAGGCTAGGGTGCATATGACAATTTACTTACTAGGAGAAATAAGTTCTAGTCACACAGTGACAGGAGGCTTTTCTGGTACAAACAAAATGGATTTCCAATTTTAAACTGGCCCTGGAAACCAATTTACCCAATTAACTGTCCCAGAAACTGGTACACTAGTAGAGCAAAAACCACCCCAAGCCCCATCCTAAAATATCAAATCAAACAAACACACTTGATAACTAAGTGAATTAAAAGTTTGACAAATTCCAGACATGAAATAAGCTACATCATTTCTGGGATCGGGCAAGCTTTGAAGATGGATCCTCCCAGCAAGAGAGTTTGTGGAAGGGTCCGTTTCTAAAAGGGCTTCCCACCATTTCAAAGTCCTGTTTCTTCCTTTACCCAGGGATGCCCAGGTTTTCTCAAAGATCCCTTTCTTTTGATTGCTCAAATAGAAAGAGTATACGGGGCTACTGAGACGGCATTGTTCATAAGTGCCAGATCTCTTGCGCATGAGGTACTCTGTTGCCCTGAGATCACTCCACAGACCATGCCCTGTTCCCTACTGGCACCACCTTAAACCCTTCAGGTGCTACCAAGAGCATGTCCAAGGCCACCTGGTTCTACAGAAACCATTCTGGAGAGTATGTACTTTCTGAATAATCACATTATAACCCCAACTCGAGTTGAACAGTTTATGCCCCCTCAGAAACTGATAGTGAAGCATGGTGTCCCCAAGCACATGTCTGTCCCTTATCAGAGCAACTTAAGGTAAGCACATTCCATGAAAGAGGCCTCCGGGTCTGGAAAGGTACAGAGCTCTCGTTACTCCCACAGAGACAGCATCAGACCACTTCTGGGAACGCAAACGAACGAAAGGCCCGTGCGACAGCTGCAATAAAAGGCTCCTGTCTTTTTGCAAAGCATTCAAATGCCATCTGGCAATTTCGTTGACGTCAGCAAGCACAGAAAAACAACTGCTCCCACTGGCTTCTCCATCATTCCCCTTCAACCCCACAGCCCCACTTTCCCCTCCTCCCTGGCAAAGACCTCTAGCTCTTAGCTGAAGAGGACAGGGGCAGAGCAACCTTTGAAAGAAGATTTTCTTTTTCTTTACTTCTTGTCTGCTGCATTTTAGGGAAAAGCTTGAACGTGAGACTCTCAGTAGTATTTGCCCTCAGTTCTCAAAATCCAGTTAGCAAGTGGATGAATCATTATATGGAAAGGAAAATTTCAAGCCTTTTCTAGTTGTGTATGAGGATTCAGAGTGTATAGACTGTGAGGCCAGAGGTGTTAGACAAGTATTAATCTAGTTTCTGGTTCAGCCCTTTCTCTCTTCGATTATTGTAAACAGCCAGCACTAAGCCAGCCCAGAGCAATCCTGCCGTCCCAGGATGACTATGTTGGTTTGACATTTATGCACCATGCATACTTTCCTAACCAGTTCTCTAGGAACCAACATGGACAGATTTATATTTCAATGTTGCTGTCATGCAATCTACTGTTTGGTTAGGCATGGTCTATGAAAAACATTTTTTTAAACATTACTAGGCAAAAATCAAAAACACCAAGAGAATGTTGGTTATCTTAGTCGAAAAAGCAGTGGAAGACACAGCATCAGATGTAAACTTGAAACTAATTAGTAAAAAGTCAGAGTATGCTTCCCATAGAAAGACATGGCAACACTACAATGATGTCACCTGGGCCTTTCTTTGGTTCTGAAGAAGCTGAATGCTCAGTACACACCGCTATTCTCAACAATAATCAAATGGCTTCATAAAGCTGATTCGATGGAATACTCCTGAACAGTAAAGAAATACACATTTGAAGAGATCTTTGAGTTTAGTGCCCATTGATGGTCCTTATTGCTTATCCAGACAGAGCATTATCAAGTGAAAAAGGTTTTGAAAAGCAGTATTGCACATTAAATAGGAAAAGGCTGATCAATAATATTTGCTTAGATCCTTTAGTATCATACTTAGCCTTTCCTAAATTTTCATAATCACCTTTAAAACCTTCTAAACAGTCTAGTGCTGAAAGTCAAACATCACCAGTGTTTCATATTTCTCATTAGGATCCATTTGTTTTTTAAAGATATGGATGTGTCCTAAAATGTGATTTTTTTCAGTAGCTCCATCTGGTTTAATAAACTAATCTTATTATAACTTACCTGAGGGCAAGAACTTAATCTCATTAGTAGAAAAGGATACGGCGGTAAGAACATGTGAGGGGCTGGTGAAGTGCAAATAAGTAATAGGGGGTATATTGTTTAAAATGTGTCCATATTAGCTTTTATATTTTTGATTTCTAAAAAGGATGTAGAAGTCTCTCTCTCTCTCTCTCTCTCTCTCTCTCTCTCTCTCTCTCTCTCCCCCCATTTTTCTCTCTCTCTCCCATATGTACGTGTGTGTTTCTGTGTGTGTGTGTGTGTGTGTGTGTGTGAGAGAGAGAGAGAGAGAGAGAGAGAGAGAGAGAGAGAGAGAGAGAGTACAGTGCTCACAGAGGCCAGAAGAGGGGCACCAGATGCTCAGGAGGTAGAGTTACAGAGTTGAGTCATTTGATATGGCTATTAGGAAGCTAACTCAGGTTGCCCACAAGTGCAGCAAGGACTCTGAAGCACTCATTGGTCCTTCTCTCCAGTCCCCTTTTACCCATTGGCTTACAAAGGAACATGGACTAGCCTATATAGACACCTGGGACTGAGTTTTTCACCCCTCATTTTCTCCATAAGACTTCTATTCTCTGTGTATAAAGTCCTTGGAACTTTCTCTTCTCATCAGGTTGTTTCTCACTGCAACCATCAGACCACGCTGCTTCCTTTAAGTAGACAGGTGCATCTTGTGTTCCTTTCTACTCACGCCTGAAGGTTCAGTTCACCACTTTCCCCTCCTCCTGCTTTGCAAATGCCTGGCACTGGAATCTGTATACCAACTTAGTGTTTACTGCTGAGCATGCCTGCTCTTCCACGGAATTGTGGATTCCAGGAAGGCAGAAAGAGTTGCTTATCTGCATCCTCAGAACTTACCCTGGTATTGCTTCATGCATGGCTGGGGAGGAAATGAAAGAACAAAGGACGGAGAAAGTGTAGCAGAGAGACAGAGAGGGAAGGGCAAGAGCTGACATCACAACTGAACTATCACCACTGAAGAAAGCAAAGAGGGGCCAAGCAGGAAAGTAGTGAGGGAAAACGGGGAGGACTTACTGACCATCTAAATAGCTCATAGCACACTAGAAAACATCCGTGCACCATCCTTGTTTTTGTCGACCCAAATCTGAACCGTAATTATTACCAGCCAGGTACACAAAGTTTTCATCCTTGGTTAGAAAATGGTAAGGACAGAATGGAGCAGGTCAGATTAGCTTCAGAATCTTTGGGAGAGGGTTCTTTTCTTTCTTATTATTTTAATTATTTATTAATTTTACACAATGACTACAGCTTCCCCTCCCTCCTCTTCTCCCACCTCCCCTCTGCTTTTTAAGATATTCAATACATTAGCTGATTTGGGTTAAAACTAGATGTAAGAACCAGAGAAGAAGGTAAGAAAATGAACCACCTATGATGCAAGCTGCTTTCCTACTCTGGGTAACAAAATTACCATTTGTGTTTCTCACAGAACTTGTGGGCTCTAGAAACAAAAGCCATTCTTTTTTATAGGAACTCTGGTGGTTTCTTTAAACACTTGTATCAGTCAAAGACAAAATAAATAACCAACATTAATGGTTAAGTTACATAAAGAAATAGCATTTATAGAAGGTGTATTCTGCACCAGGGGCCAGCCTGTGTACTTCCTGTCCAGTATATCACTCAGTCCTCATGTCACCCTGGTTAGGAGATGCGAAGCTTACGTAAAGTTTTCTCATGAACTCATAGTGTTTTAGTCACTTTGTCCAAAATCTCACAACTAATGAGTGATCGGGCTTGGATGTGATCCCAGGCTGCTTCTGACTCTAGCCTGTGCCCTTAACTCTTAACTTCTCTTCTGTCTTGCTATGGACATTCTATAAAAAGAGATCACTATCATTTCTAATGAAACCACCAGTAGGAGTTAAGGCACCACAAGAAAGTCAGCCCTTAGGGACAGCCTGAAATGACTGAGCCCATTCTATTCCCACACTTGACGGCATTCAAATTCAAAGTACTTAAGTATTGAAGCTATAGCAATGGTGGGAGCTTTTAATATTTTAAAATAAAGCTTGTGGTGTCAGTAGCTTTTAACCGGTGACTATGACAAAGCGATAGTCAGGGGACTACTTCAGAATCTCAGTTCAGAAGGGACACTAATAAGCTAGAATTCTGATTTGGTTGCAATTTGCTTACCTTGAATATTTGTGAACCCATGAAAACAGATTTTCAGACAATGTGGGGAAAGGAAAAGGAAAGAGTCAGAGATTAAGGGTAAAGTTTCTAAACTTCTGTGTAGAATCCAAGAGTTCCAAGAGATCAGAGTAATAGTACAAGAAGAAATAAGTTTTAATGATTTCTAAAATTAGCTTTTCCCCTCCATATAGAAAAGTTTGTGGGAAGAATATAATTTCAAAGGCAGATCTTTTTAAATCTTATATCTCAAATATCACAAATTCTCTTTATCTTAGTACAATTGTTTCAAAAAAAGATTTGTTTTAATTTTATGTGGTTATGTCTGTCTGCATGTATGAATGTACACCATGTACTTACAGTGCCCTTGTGAGCCAGAAGAAGGCACTGGATCCTTTCAAACTGAAGTTACAGACAGTGGTGAGCCACCAAGCTGGGTGGTGGAAACTGCAGCCATCACCTTTGTAAGACCAGCCAGTGCTCTTAACCATGGAGCCCTTTTTCTAGCTTCTGTGTAATTATTTATGACACACAGTTGAGCATCACATTAAAACAAATATTTTCTCCTATAGATCCACAAAAGCAAGATGGAAAAATGCAAATCTCTATGATCTCAAGTGCATTGCGATAAAAACCTCAGCATCTTGGTGTGACACAAATTGCTTCAGATGTTAGACCTGGTCAATGATGACAAATCATTCATGGGTTATAAGGATTGGTGACTCAGAATAAATTCTTTACTAAATGACTAAATCTAAATAAAGTTTTTATTAAATTCAGTTTTAAAGTCATCGGTCATGGAAAGATAATTTCACAGGTCTTAATTTGGAGAGAAAAATAAATAATCAGAGCCTTGCTAAGAATTGAGGAAAAGAAATTTTCCAAAATAATTCAAGCCCATACTTTCAAGGATATAAAATTAAATATTTTCAAGGGGCTTATTTTCTCTATATTACTACTTGGGGAAGGGCATCCCAATTTTAATAATCTATAATTCTGATTTTTAAATTCTGATATTTCATAATTTCTCTGTGAATTTCACACTTAGAATTGTGTGTACCCATATATATTCCATGATCCTTTCAAAGAAAAACTGGCAAGCTCTACTGTGCTGTTCAGCTTCAATGGTCAATGCTTAAATTTTGCAACAAAGCATCAGAGGGGAGTAGAGGTAATCAGATGAGCTCAGTAGTTGAGTCACCTCTAAGCTATGATGCATGTTCTGCTTATTTCCTTTTATAATATCCTAATATCACGACCTGTGTCAGCACTACAGTCTCTTGATATTTAATGATTCATTCAATAAAACAGAATAAAAAATATTAAGAAAAATAAAACCCTAGGATTTTCCTCAAACTTGATAATTTTCATCAAGAAGGATTTCATTTGGCTTTACATTGCTTCCTTCCACCCTAGCTACATTTAATACACTTGTCATGATGGGAAACTATTTCGAGCTTCCCTTTGTTCTATTGGGGATTAAGTTCAATATTGTGAGTGCTTTACATAATTTTAAAAGGAAATTTAGAAAGAACAGTCTTCTAGTTTTACCAAACCCAAATTATTTCATTGTAAAGAAGGTTGTTTGAAAAATCTCAGTGATAAATAAACCTAGAAGCTATAATTTTTTTGATAGTGAAACCCTCCATTTGCTTCTGAAGTCAGGAGGAGGGCAAGCCTTTCTTTCTCCTATTGACTGTTTTTATTGTGAAACTGTCTTTCACGGGTTAGAATAGTTCTGCTAAAGCCAGCACTGAATTCACGAGTTTAATTTATGCCATTAGCTGTGGCTGTTAGAAAATGTGGTTTATTTGCATATTTGACAGGAACCTAACATGTGACTGCACAGTCAAGGGGTGGGAGAGAATTGCTTTAATAGTAGGGTGTACATTTATTCCTCTGACTTAGCATACACAATTGCTTTCCGCGCTGCAAAAATAAATAGCAAAACAATTTGCACTGATTTCCCTGTCCCTGTGATCAACAGAAACAGCAACAGAAAATAAATAAAAAAGCCCAGGCTCATCAAAATACGCATTGATTAATGACAGCTATGATTCCAGGTTTAAATTCACTAAACACCTTTGGACCTTGATATTTTTAATATCACCAGTGTGACTGCTGAATTATCTATAAAGCAGTCCTTTAGCTCTCTCACCCCAATCAACTCATCCTTTGAAACCTCCAACCTCCGTGGAATTCTACCTGAGGAGCTCAGTCATTCTATGCTGTTATCCTATAACTTCCATCCACTAAAGTTCACGGAAAGTACTAAAGAGTTATATTCTGTCCTCCTATGCCCTTTCTCTTTCTCAGTTCAACTTTTATGGAAACAAGTCATGTATTTGAACCCTACAGAAGGTACTCAGCGAGTCCTTACCCCTGCCTCAATCCTTTAGTCCAATAAGATTTACGATGTAGACCAAAGTCCAAAGAGGTGGCTTATTATATGATGACATGGTATCATTGTCTAATTTTTGCTGCTATTACAGAATTCTTGAGACCAGGCAGTTTGTAAGAAGAGGTATTTATTAATTTTAATTCTAGAAGGTAAGAATCTGGTGATGACTTTTGAATTGGATGATTACATGACAGAATACAAAATGCCCAAAGAGCACGGGTGAGAAAAAAGCAAAGGGAAAATTCACCCTTATATTAGAAACCTACTTCTAGCACAACTGCTATGCTCTCTTGATAGCAGCATTGATCTACTGATGAAAAAAGAATCCTATGATGCAATAACCAAAGGGAAGTCCTACCTTCAACACTGTTGTACTGTAGACTAAGTTTCCCACACATGAGCTTTGGAGGCACTGGCAAATAATACATCAAAAATTTGAGTTTAACTTGATGAAAGGACTTTTCTCTGATACTAAGTATATATTATATACATATATTAATATGTAAACACATATATAGAAAGATTGAGAGAGAAAAAAATACAAACAAGTATACACATGTTGTGCTGGTTGCATTTTTGTCAAATTGATACAAGTACGTCTTCTTGGAAGAGGGTTACTCAGTTGAGGAGAAAATTACATCCATAAGATTGACCTGTTGGTCATTAGTTTTATAATCAATGATTGATGTGGGTAGGCCAAGTCCATTGTGGGTAGTGTCATTCCTGAGAAAGTGGTCCTGTATAAGAGAGCAAGCTGAGCAAGCCACAGGGAACAAGCTGGTAAGAAGCATTCCTCCACCAACTCTTGTTGCAAGTTAGTTCCTGGTCCTTAGACCCAAAATAATCACACAGAAACTCTATTATTTTAAACACTGCTTGGCCCATTAGTTCTAGCTTCTTATTGGCTAACACTTACATATTAATTTCACCCATTTCTAGTAATATGTGTACCACCACGTGGCTGTGGCTTACCAGCTAAAGTTCCGGTGTCTGTTTCCAGTGGGGCTACACGGCTTCTCCTGACTCTTCCTCCTTTTTCCCAGCATTCAGTTTAGTTTTCACCACCATGCTCTGTTCCCTCATAGCTCTGCTATAGGCCCAAAGCAGTTCCTTTATTTACCAATGGTATTCAAAGCATAGAGAGGGGAATTCCACATCAGCTCCCCTTTTCTCTTTAAATAAAAAAGGAAGGTTTCAACTTTAACATAGTCAAATTATATATAACAAAACAGGTATCAAGCAAGAATTATAGTTATTTATATCTACTTTATCTTTTATCAAAATTAAGGAATGCTATAACTATAACTATCCATTTTTCAACTCCATCAAAGATCACAGAAGGATATAATATTACCTAAGAAACAGGGAGTGCATTTTAAGCAACTTCCAAAACTCTAGAATTAACAGAGACATCTCACTGCCTGGACAGCCACCCTAAGTTCTTCTGTACCATTAGTATCCAACAGACTTTTCTATGAAGCAGGAAATTTCAAAGACCGTTCTGCCTATATTAGCAGTTTGTCAGTCACTTTCTTCTGTATCCTCCAGAATGTCTAGCAGAGTCTTTCATGAAGCAGGAACCCCAAACTTGCCCTTTAGGCAAGTTTAACAGTCATTTCTCTGTGGGTCCTGCATGTCCAGTTCATACAGCACAACATCAAGCACTCCAGGCAAGAGTAGCTTCTTGCTCAAATGGCTAACCAACTCTATAAGGAGCCTTGTCGATGACCATCTTCCACTTGAAGTAATTGGTGCTATCAGGAGCAGATGTGTTTCATTGTCATGAAAAGTCCTAAGTTATGAAACATTTTAAATGCCATATTCTGAAAGTCTCTGAAATATTTGAAGAATATCTAACTGAAATGTATCCATATATATCTAGAAAACCTAACTAACGTGACTATAAGTTTGACTATTATAGATGATTATACATTAACCTATATTTCTTAATTACACATTACATTTTTGAGTGACCTGAGCAAACACAATACCTTAATCAAGAGCAGAAATATACATATAACAGAATTGACCTTAAATTTGTATCAGTAAGTCAAGATACATACCAATGCAAATCTCTATAGCATATTCTCTTTATCTTCTCTCTTCCAAGTCTACGTATATTTATCTAACACTGTGACCCATTTAGAGATCTTTTTCATCTGGATCTGTCCTACTGTGTGTCTGTAATTCTTTACTGTCAAGAAACACTTCTTAAAATGCTAAATGCTTCTTAAAAAGTTAAACTGTAGCTAGGTCAAATACAGTCTTGCCTGCTTTCTCCGCCTAGTCAAGCATGGTGGAGTTGTTTGCTGCCTCCGAGAGCCATGCTCAAAGCCCCATTTTCAGGCACATAGAGGGTCTATGCTGTCATTAAGCAAGTTGTAACACTGTGTTTACAACCCCCATTTAAATGTTTGGCCTCCTGAAAGAGCCAGAAGTTGTGCTGGCAGCAAGGCCCAGAAAGCTGGCATTTCAAAATGGTATGGCTTTTTTCCTGCTACCGCTGAATCAGGAAAACCTTTCTTAAAGAAGCCATGTCTCTGCTTGCTTCCACCAAACAGAGCCCACCCAAGAAAATGCTTCTAGCAAACCATGCTTAACTCTGTTCTTCTGTTTCTAGCATTGTTTTTTAAGGTTTCTCAAGTTTTACATGGATTTAGTTAGCCACGTTGGTGCCAATTTGTGGCAAGGAGGCTGCTAGTCAGTTCCTGTCTGCTTAGCCCTGAAATAATCACACAGAAACTATGTTATTTAAAATACTGCTTGGCCCATTAGCTCTAGCGTCTTATTTTCTAACTCTTACATCTTAATTTAACCCATTTCTAGTAATCTGTGTATTGCCATGTGACTGTGGTTTACCAGCTAAAGTTCCAGTGTCTATCTCCAGTGGAGCTAAATGGCTTCTCCTGACTCTGCCTCCTTTCTCCCAGCATTCAGTTTAGTTTTACCCACCTCTATATAGCTCTGCTATAGGCCCAAAGCAGTTCCTTTATTAATCAATGGTATTCACAGCAAACAGAGGGGAATACTACATCAGACTCTGATTCCTAGCTCCAGCTTCCAGCCCTGACTTCCTTCAATGATGGACTGTGAAGGGGACATACAGCCCAAACAAATCTTTTCCTCCCACAGTTGTGTTGGGCATGATATTTAACACACACACACACACACACACACACACACCCCTATTTTTTGGCAAGAAGATCGCATAAGTCCCATGATGTCCCTGAACTCACTATGTAGCCAAGGGATGACTTTTTTACCTCCACCCACCTCAGACACATTCTGAGATTGTTGGCATGTAATTCCATATCCAGTGGACGCAGAGCTGGGATGGAACCCAGAATAGCATACATGTTAGGTAAACACTCTACTAACTGAGCTACCTCACCAGATCTTAATTATTTTGATCTACTGTATTAAATTTTGAGCTAATATGCATGGTCCTATTTCTACATCCCTAAGAGTAGGCTGTTTCCTGAAGCTCTGTAATTTCCTGTATGAATAAACAATTCTAGAGAGGCATTTCTAATGCTTTTCTTCCTGTCAGAAGGCCTTCGCCTTTTGACATCTTCTTGCCTGGCAACTGTTTTCTCTGCACTGCAGGTCAAGTCTGAGAAATGTACTAACATTTAACAAAACATTACTTATGATAACGTCTGAATTGTTGTATTAAGTGAATAAAAGACAGACATTCAGAGCTGGGGTAGAGGCCAGGAATAGAGTATACATTCAACAGCAAGCCTGAGTGCCTATGTTTGATCATCAGTACTGTTAAAAAACAACAGCAACAACAACAAAAGTGTATACATTCAGAAACTGGTACCTGGAAATACAGCATAATACACACACCTACATGCACACATGTGTGTGATGAAGTAGGGTCCTCCTGGCAGGCTATGAGGAATATGCCTTGAGTGTCAGGAAAGAAGCGACCCATGTGACGTAAAAAAGGTGCACACAACAATGTTACACAGTATGCTGGTTAATCTTTATCAGAATAAACATGGAAACACACATCTGGGTGAATCTATGAGTATGTCTTCAGAAAGTTTAAATTGTGGGCCTAATATATAAATGCCCCGTGTGCTCAGATCCCAAACCAAAGAAAAAGGAGAAAGTGAGCTGGGTCTCAACACTGATCTCTCTGATTCCTGACTGTGGAGAAACGATCAGCTGCCCCATGATAGCCCGCATCCTCAAAATGCAGGCTTAAATAGCCCTTCTTTAAGCTTCTTTAGTGAAATATTTTACCACAGAATTGAGAAAAGCAATTGAAACACATGGTGTCTAAGAAGTCAAGTGATGGACAAAATGAACATGTGACTGAGATTGGTAAATCGTTCCCAGGTGTCACAGCTGTCACTCTGAATTGTAGTGGATGAAGTATGGCATTCAGAGACATTTATTTCAGAAAACCCTTGCTCAGGAGAAGAGACTAGAGGAGCCAAGAGAAAAGTAAACTGTGGAGGATGCCGAATTAAAATACTGTCACAACTTACTATGGCTAACATACCCATCACAGAACCTTTAACGGACTAATGTGACCTAGAGTCTCATTAGCATCCTAGCAAAATGCAGCCTTTCGATTGCATATCTCAAGGTGAAGACAGCAAAGATGTTTCTCACACACACACACAAAAAATCTGCCCTGTTTTTCTCAACAAAGCTGCAGAGCTTCAAACATTAGCATCTAAATAGGGAGATGCTTGGGCCTCAAGGAAAGAAACAACACACCTAAGGGATAGAATGGTCTTTGAATAAATAGAAGCCACATTCAAATAGAAGGGTGATGATATCACACAAACTTGATGTATTTCATTCTCTCCCCCAAATCTATAGGTTGAAATTTTAATGCCCAGTAAGTTAGCATGTGGACTTATTTGAAGATAAAGACTTCATAGACTAATGGAATTTAAATGAACTCGTTAGAGCAACCCTCATGCAATACCGACTGGCATCTTACAAAGAAGCAACCTGATAAGTGCACAAAGAGAGAGGAAAGTAGAAAGAATCACAGAGTTCAATGTGAGTTTCCCACAAGCCAAGGAATATCAAAGGTCACTGAAAACACATCCAAAGCATGGACAGACTCTCTCTCTCTTTCACACTTGCAGTTTATAAAGGACAGACTCAGTTTTATGAAGGATACTCTCATATAGCTTTAGGAAGGCTCCCAGGAGGCACCTTCATCTTGAACTTCTGCCTCAGAATAGAGAAAATTCCAGTACCCAAGCCAACCAAACTATGACACTCAGTTACAGCATCCTAGGGTGTCATAGATTGCCTAAGATGGAAACTCTTTATATCACAGGGTAGTAATAAATCCAACTGTATGGCTGCTTCTTTCATGCAGCTAAATACTGCCATGGCTAAAATGTGAGAGAGTTCCACCTGCTTGTGTGTCTGAATACTTGGTAACAGGTGGTAATGCTGCTTTGAAAGGATGTGGAGCCTTTAGGAAGTGGATTATTGGAGGAAGCTGGATCGTTGGTGGGTCATGACATTTTAACCTGCCCAATCTGCCCCACCATGTAGCTCGCGCTTCCTAGGTGGACAGCAATGTGAGTAAGAGCTGCTTCAAACTCCTACCGCCACAGAGTTGCCTGCTGTCATGCCTTCCCTACCATGATTGACCACATGCCCCTCAAATTGGGGGCCTCACTTATGTTGCTTCTTGTCAGGCATTTGGCTACATCAAGGAAAATATAACACAAGTAAATTTTTGTTATCCTCTGGAGGATACACCAAACAAGAACAGAAGGCTGTGCTGCTCTTTGCAGAAATACATTGGAGCTCCCTTATTTTTCCTGGCTTTATTTCATTTGCGTGTGCACGTCTTTTGGGGTGGACATATGTGCATTGGTGCACATTCATTGCTATGTGCATATATGTGGAGGCGGGAGAACAGGGTCTCTCACTGGCCTAGATTAGCTTTGCTGCTCAGCAAGCCCTAGTGATCCCTCTGTCTCTGTCTTCCCAGTGCACACCATCACATCTGGCCCTTTCTATGTGGCTTAGGAGGTTACCTCGAGTCATCATGCTTGTGTGACAAGCACTTTGTGAACTGAGCTAACACCTCAGCCCCTACGCTCCATTCTATGTGCTGGAATTTTTTCCAGTTCCTCCGTGGTTCAGTGGTATCATTGACATGTTATGCAGACTACTACTCATGGCACATAAACTACCCATGCTGGACCAACCAGGGTTCTCCTCTCCATCACTCTGATGCACAGGGTCTTGAGTGGGGCCTTTCCACCACCTCATCCTGGTGTCTGGACTTGGATTATTGTCATAATCCAAGCCAAGCCCCATAGACAACATATAATTAATCCAGAGATAAACTTCATGATTTTGGTAAGTGAGGCATGTTTGCTACTATAGTACTACCCTCATTTCTATCAACTTTGAAATAAAAATAAAGATCACAAATATATACCCTGTTTATGAAGTTTGCATTAAGGAGTGTATTAGATGAACTCTTACCTGATACTTCCTTGAGTCATGTGAAACTCCCAAAGATGAAGAGAAACCTGAAGCATAAATAATCTTGGAATTTCATCTGATTATAACAATACAGCACTATACAATTTCTTCATGGCCCTAGTAAAGCAATGAGCTGATTTAGGACAAAGCAGACCTCTTCACTCATTTAAAAAATGTACAAAGCTGCATGTTTTACTAGTTTGCTTCCATTTTTAAATCTCTACTTTCTGCCCCTCTTTTCAAAACAATTGTTTTAATTGCACTTATATTTTCCCACCAGTTTTCTCTTAGTTATAAAAAAGAAAATGAAATATTTTCCTAAGCAGAATGATTGCACATTCCCAGTCAAATTCCATGTCTACACCACAAAACACAACCACAGAATTTCAAAGCAAGAAGAAAGAGTCAAGTTGATCCAGTATGAATTCATTATGCCTTCAGATGAATACAGCGAGAATGTGAAGAGTTTGGTTAATTTGTAGATATTTAGGGGATAAACTAGTTAGGCTCCAAATTCACATCTTTTGATTTCCACAGCAAATTCACACACACACACACACACAAAATTACTGAGTTATGTCTGGACCAGAAATAAAATACAGCTCTTCCACAACCACTGGGAAGGAGAATATAGAAAAACTTTCTTGTTTATCCTTTTGAAATGAGGTCTCGTGAAGTCCAGGCAAGCTTTGAACTCAGTGCATCAGAAGATGGTCTTAAATTTCTGATTCCCCAGTCCTCACCTCCTGAGTGCTGGGATCTCAGGCACACACCATCCACCTGTTTACACAGCGCTAGTGCTTGAACTCAGGACTTCCTGTGCTCCAGATATTATACCAATAAAACCCTGTCCAGCACTCTGAGGTGACTATTACCTCCAATTTGAGTTCCACACTAAGGCGGATAAACTAGGTATGTCATGTCATTTTTCCCAACTCCCCAGTTTATTACATATCCCAACATGCCTGCTGCATATGGGCTGTGTGGGTGTGGTGGCTGCTCCAGGTTGTGATGTTCTTCACTAGGCTTCCAAGTTCCACACCTACCCATGCAGCTTTGCTGTAGCTAGCACCTGAGAACTGGAAATGTGCTCTGTTTGCTCACAGGGCACATGTGCTTCTTGACTCTGTTCTTCTGGAGACCAGAATGAGCACCAACCCCTGTCTCCTCTAAAACCTACCCAGTGAAGTGCAGAGTCTGGGCTGCAGTCACACTAGAGAGGAAGTCCTGCCTCTCATTCACTTGTGGAATCTGAGAACCCTCATCCAGTTAAAAGCAATGAAAGCATTCATAAAAATCCAAGTAAGTACCACTAATTCAGCTGCTGTAAATTCCATAATTACATGTGAAATTGTGTCCTGGGTGGTAAGGGCATCTAAATGAAACTGTCTCTATGGATAATAATTAGAATCTATATTATTCCCAAATGTGCTTTGTCTTCTGTAGTTCCTGGTACAGTGACTAGTGCCTGGACCTAGAGGCTTCAGGTAGAAAAGAAGCTTTCCCTACTCTCACAGTCTCTTCGATAGTGTACATGTATATACATATATACACACAATATTAAAGGATAAATAAGGCTGTGGATTTGGACCATGGTGGTGTGTAGTGAGGAGCTGGTGAAGGAAGGCCTTTCTGAAGATGCAGCATGGCATTGACATCCTTCGAACATCAGTAGTTAGTACCCGATCCAGGCCAGTAACCTAAACTCCCATAGGCATACATACGCATACATCTTTAAAACGTTCAAAGAGCTAATGATAGAAACTAAAAAGGACCCAACCACCTGATCTTTTTACCAACATAGCTGTTTCTGTCCCTCCTTTGCTTTGATGTCATGTTACACTTTTTAGATGGTTTTTTATTAATTAATTTATTTGTTTATAAAAATTTCCACTTCCTCCCCTCCTCCCCATACCCTCCCATTCTCCCCACTCCCTCCTCCTCCCCCCCACTCCCTCCCCTCCTTCCTCTCCAGTCCTAAGAGCAGTCAGGGTTTCCTGCCCTGTCGGAAATTCAAGTTCCTCCCATCTCCCTCCAGGTCTAGGAAGGTGAGCATCCCAACAGACTAGGATCCCAGAAAGTTAGTACATGCAGACAAAACAAGACCCAGTGCCACTGACAATGGCTTCTCAGTCAGCCCTCATGTCAGTCACATTTAGAGACTCCGGTTTGATCACATGCTCATTCAGTCCCAGTCCAGCTTTATACTGCATTATAACTGGATATGTTTCATTTGAAAGATGGAAAACCCAAAATGTGCCTTTAACAGCAGGTGCCTAATGGTGTCACTAAAGGGATATCTTCAAGTAATCGACAATGTTTTGTTCTCGGTAAATTGTGCTTTTGTAAATTTCCATGCATTAGTGAAGATTATCCAGGCTCATTCTCAATGGTAAATGATACCATGTGCTATCAGAGTGGGTCCCACTTTTATGTTTATTGGTAGTAAAAGAGTTTTGTCCTTCCATGCCAAGTTTTCCATACAGCTCAGGGCTCCTGTCAAAGCACTCATCCTCTATTTTGAATGAGTTTGCATATAGTTCTGCATTTCAAGATGGTCATATCTTTATTCTGGTTGATTTTACTACAGATTTCCTGCCAGATTAACAGTGGTAGCTCCGTCTAAACATTACAACATAAAATTCACAATTGATTTAACATTTAAGACAAACTGTGTTCCAAAAAATTTTGCTTCAGAAAGGTGAGATAATATTTCACTACAAAAACGTATTTTAAAAATGTAAGGATGGGTGATGCTAAAACTCAATCTTTTTCAGTAATATTTATTTATTATTATTGTGATAACAAGACTTTAATATGTGACAATACTAGATGTAAATCCTTTGATTTGTGAAAATTTGGAATTGATGGCCAGTTCTCTAACCTCCTCTCCTCTCTTCTTTCTTTCCTCTCTGCCTTTTCATCCCTTCCATTCACTCACTCACTCACTCATTCATCCATTCATTTTTTTATGTTAACACTGAGTTTATTAGTGAGGCACAACACAATTTCTTGGAAATTTTGCTTTAAATAACATAGTTACTCAGAAAGAGACGATATATGGGAAAATCAACAATGGATTCCAAAATTATCAAAAGCCATATACAAAAGAAACTAGAAATGTTTTGAAGAATCATATTTATCATATTTGAAATAACTTTATTTGGTCTATAATTTGATTGTCACATCAAATTAAAAGAGAAATGTGTTAAGAATATTAGAATATCTTGAGGCTATTGTGAGTAGGCCAGAACTTACTTATTCATAAACAGCTTTTTCAATTATAAATATTATATTTGTGCTCAGCAGTACACCATTATTTTTTTTCAATCTGCTACTTACTGTATACTATTTACAAATAATCTTAACTGCACAGATGCAGTGCTGAAGAAAACAGTACATTCTGCCCAATAAATATTTTAATAAAATATGAAACATTTAGGGAGAGACAGAGAAGGCAAGAATGCCAGATAGGTCCTTTCTGTAAGGGTGGCATGTACATTTTAACAATTCACGATAAAAGACATCCATTCATTTTTAAAACAGGGTCTCATGTAGCCAGAGCTGGCTTTGCACTTGCTTTGTATCTAACGATGGTATTACTACAGTTCCTACCTTATTCCTCTACCTCCCATGTGCTGAGATTACAGGCAAGCACTGTTACACCTAGCTCTACATTTTTATTGCTGTCTCTTTGGTTTTTGCATGTAAGTTGATTAAGATAAAATGATACCTTTCTCTTCAATTTTCTGGTCTCAAGGAGCACAAGGGAAATTACCCATTAATACCTCACAGTTAGAACCTACCTACCAAGTCAAAGGAGCATTTGGAACTTCAGAAAGATAAGAGGGTGGGGGCAGAGGGATGAGGCTTAGTGCTGACACAACTGTGTATCTCACACTTGAGAAGGCCTAGGGTCTATTGTCAGCACCCCACATAGATAGTGGCTGTATAGATGGAGAATGAATAGATAGATATATAGATATATAGATGGATGTACGAGAGAGATAAAGAAATAGATAGAAGATAGATAGATAGATAGATAGATAGATAGATAGATAGATAGATAGATAGATAGATGGGGAACCTCAACCAAACACATTCTGCTTAAGGTGTGTCCCCCTGGGGCCACACAAAACAAATAAAAGATCAAAGTGCCTTGCCACTCTCTCTTGCTTGGCCCCTGCGTTCTTGGATGGACCGTTGGGACTCTCGTGTAAGTTTTCCTTTTTTTTCCCAATTATTAAAAGCTAAATCTTTTTGTATTGAATTGGCCTGGTTAATTACCGATTGACCTTGCCCCTTCAGATAGATAGGTAGGTAGGTAGGTAGGTAGGTAGGTAGATAGATAAGCAGATAGGCAGATAGATACATAGATACATACATAAGGAGATAAATACATAGAGAGAGATAGGTAGACAGAAGATAAATAGATGGTGGATAGATAGACATAAACAGAAGAAAGAAATTTCAATAACATCTGTAACAGGATCTTAACACTGTGATCTAACTCAGAAAGATGAAAAATAAAGCTCTCACGTGGATGGAGCCTGGAGAAAACTGCAAAGAAGCTGAAAGATTAACATATATTTTAAACTATATAATAAAGTTGAAATTTCATTTTTTTAGACTGGAGACCAAGAAAAAACTTAAATAAAATTTGGAACGTTCAATAGTTGTTTAGGCATTTCATTAGAACTAATATATTAAATTTTAAATTACAGACTAGTACATAACAAATCAAATTCCAAAATTCTTGTTTATATGAAGTCACACTGTAACCAGTAGCAAGGGATGACTTTTGAGGCCACTCAGGCAATAAGTCAATAAACAAACTGTAGAAGAACCAAATGTCATAAATTTACCTCTATGCATTTAAAATTTTCATTTTATGTAAATGTTTAGTAAGAACTTTATTATTTCCTTCCTAATTTTAAGTAGAAATTTTAAAACTTAACCATAATTAATTCTATATTAAAAATTAATATATTAGTCCTAATGAAATGCTAAATAACTATTAAATATTCTAAAATTTACTTAAGTATTATCCTTCTTGATCTTCAGTAAAAATACCAATTAAAATTTCGTTTTTAATAAGGATTTTTTTCTTAATTTGTTTAGCAAAATGTAGGACATCACAAATTAATGTTCCCACTGAAAAGCCTCAAGAAGTGTTTTGTGGATGATGATGGATTCATCCTCATGAATCACTTAGCAGGCATTCCTCTTTAGACATTTTATCTTGCTCAAGTCATCAGAGCTGACTCAATAAATAAAGTGCTAAGTGACATTTATAGCAAGTTAGAAGGAAGAACTTCCAATATGTAGGTCAGAATGTCCCCTGTTATATAGCATGGAAATCTGCACAAGGAGGACACCTGATGACAATTCAGCAGAAAGGATCATGACAAAGAGGGATTTCTCTGGATGAGAGATATTACTGATGTTTTTCCAGTTTGAGCAGACAAAGACGAATAGAAAATGCTACAGGCTGATGTATTTGAATTATGTTTTAGATTTATTTTCATATATATATATATATATGTGTGTGTGTGTGTGTGTGTGTGTGCGCGCGCGCGAGCCTGTTCTTGTATGTATGTATGTGTGTGTGTGTGTCTGTCACCCCATATGCAGGTCCCATGAAAGTAAGAAAGGGTATTTGATTCCCTGGAATTATAGGCGATTGTCAGCCACCTAACTTGGGTTCTGAGTATTGAAACCAGAACCTCTGCAAGAATAGCAAGCTCTCTAAGCTTCTGAGTGATCTCTCTATCCCTAGATATATCACTTTAAACAGATGACCTTGCAAATTGATGCTTATTTTTTCAGGACAAGAGATACTTGTTCTGGTGGATCAGATAAGAGAGGAAGTCTAGGAACCCCATGCCTTGAAAAGTGGTCTTGATACAGAAAGTGCAAAAAGCATGATGGTAGTAAAATCAGGATGGTAAAATGAGATGCTAATGAAATCAGCATTGACCAGAGTATTGAGTCAGATGTGGTAGTTCCCACTCGTGCTCAGAAGCAGTACGAAATATTAAAGCTATCTCTGGCTACACATCAAGTTGAAGGCTAGACTTAGCTATAGAATGAGACTCTATCTCAAAAAGATAATCAGAAGATACTTGTTTTTCACGTATTATGTATTTAAGACCTCCCAATGCGCTGTATATCAAGAACAAGGGTGCAGTGTGGATATAATTTAATCAGTGAGAAGATCATGTCTTGGAAAGGCTAAGTCTCTCATTTGGGTCACTTTTACATCTTCTAGTGAGCTAGCATTTTTGCTGTTTCCAAGACATCCCAGTTCATGTAGAATCCTGCATCACACCCACCTAGCATCCCAGTTCATGTAGAATCCTCTAGGGTAAAACTTTAAAAGTGTGAAGTTTTATGAAATTCCAAGTAAATTATATAATTATACTTTTTATATATAATTACATGTTATATAATATATAATACAATCCTTCGCTTTTATAGAAGTGGCTTTAGGACGAAGTACATAGGGGATTTGACACAAATTGATGGTTACTAGTGACATTTAAAGAGGCCACACTAACTCAGAGGTAATTTTGGCTCCATCCTCCTTAACATCCCTCTGCATACACAGTGTACTGAAGTGTTGATACCAGGTCATGTTCTGTACATAAGAAATCTCTGTAGGGACAACCAGTTTGGTAGAGGCCACAATGGTACACTGCTGTTGGGTGAAATTGCCACTTACTTTAATAAAAGTAATTCTAAATGCTTCTTTCCCACACATTGATAAGACTGGGGACTTTGGAGATGTTTCAGTGGTCACAAGTACTTGCTGTTCTTGCAAAGGACCCAAGTTTAGTTCCCAGCACCACACCTTCCTTTAACAGCAGCTGTAGGATATTATATGTCCTCTTCTGGCTTCTGGGGGTCTCACAATCACAAAATAAAAATAACTAATAAATCAATTTATCAATGAATAAAAGGTGGTATGAAAAATCCAGTACTTAAGAACAGGTGTTGCACAAAGGTGGCTTAGGGGTTGAGCCCTTCCTGCACAATCAAGAGGACCAGAGTCTCATACATTGACAAAGATAACTTCTAGGGAATGGAAGCAGAAATGCATGCTTGATCTACTGAGTTAGAGTGACAACATTAACAACTAATCTTGTATCAAATGCCCAAATCACCTGACAGATATGCACTTCCTTCTTACTATTGTAATCATGCTTTTTAAAAATGTTTATTTTCAAATTATGTGCTCACGTGTATGTGGGGGGGGGCTTATGTGCACCTGGGTATAGTGCCCACAGAGTCATGAAGAGAGTGTAGGATACCCCTGGTGCTGGAGCTGTAGAGAATTTTGAGTTGCCCTATATGAGTGCTGGGAGTTGAAGCTCAGGTGTTCTGTAATAGCACCTGGTGCCCTTAACCTCTGCGTCATCTCTCTAGCACTATGACCATAGTTTTATGTTATTTCATAAAATTTAATATAAAATCTCAAAAGTTCTAAAAGTGCAATCAATGAAAAAGGAAAAGGCAAAAAGTCTATTGTTACTGGATAATGATTATGAAATTGCCCAGCACTGTCATCTTTTAGTTGTGGTTACAAACTTGATTCTTACTTGAAAGTTTGGTCAAGCGTCTAAGACAATAGAACATTCTATTTAACCTTCCAGGATAGCACTGTAATCCCTCAAAAACTATTTCAAATCTCTGAGAAGGACTTTGTTACTGGGTATTTTGTGACCATGAATAAGTTAAACAAGTTCACGGGTCAACCCATTTTGGGTTATTTTCTGTACTTCTGTTCTTTTTAATTTTTTCAACCATCCTTTTCTGATTGAAAAGCATTATAGGATGGAAGGGTTGTTCATAGATTTCACAACCATACATAATCAACACTATAATTTGTAATGTATTATAACTGTTTCTGATTTGCAATAAAATATGTTTTAAAGTTCAGATTTTTTTAGAGTGCCTCCCATGTTTTTTTATAAAACAGACTTTCAGAAATACTGAAAGTCTAGCTATCCTTCAATTATAACAAGGACCCACTATAGTAAACTTGTAAAACAGACTGAGAAAAGGTTCTGTGTGCTCAGATTCCTATGATATACCGCATCCATCCATCCATCCATCCATCCATTCACACATCTGTCTACTCACCCACCCATCCTTTCATCCATTCACCCACTCACAATTCATCCATCCATCTGTCCATCCATCCGTCCATCCATCCATTTATCCATCCATCCACCCAATCATCCACCCATCAATCCATCCATCCATCCACCCACTCACCCACCCATCCATTCATCCATTCACCCACTCACAATCCATCCATTCATATGTCCATCCATCCATCCATCCATCCATCCATCCATCCATCCATCCGCCCACTCATCTCTACACCCATTCAATATTTCTTGAAAAAATTCTGAATGATAATCACTATAAGAGATACAAACAGACAACTAGAGATATGGGGACCTCAACATCTCTTGGAAAACCCCACATGCATTTTAAGCTCCACATGCACAGAGACAACAGAGAAAAGAGTGGCATCAGCTGCAGTGATGTCTGAGCTGCATTGCGGATTTTGAAAGCTGAGGAATAAAACAGTACTTATCACAGGCACAGAAAGCATGCTAATAAAGCTACAAAGTAGTGGAAGAGCCTCATGCTCTCCGGAATTATGAAGTTTGACCTATTTTGGATACTAAGTTGTTTGAAAACAAAAACCGGAGCCAAAAATAACAGTAATATGTCCTTTTCCAGGGCTAACTGATATGAATAAAAAACATGTTTAGAAGAAGATGGAAGGGCTAAAAGAACCGGGTGTGTCAAGCTGAACTTTGCATAATTCTAGGTGGCACCTTTCGTGTGAATTATGATATAGATATATCTCCTGTCTTATGAGAAGCTATTGCTTTGACACTACAGGTTGAGATAAACCTGCATCAGTTTGCACTATCATTCCCCTACCTCTGAACTTCGTTGTCTGAATTTTTCTTTCTTTGACATCATCCCTTCATAGAATGCCATTAGCCTTCATTTGACTCATGAAGATATAAGTAATCTAAATTTTAGCAATCTAAAATGCAAGTCCATCCTTCCCTTTGGTGTGTAGATGAAACAGCTGTTACCACAGAATTTGCTACAACGGTGACTATAGATACAAGGTCCATTCACAGCCTTGTCCCTTATCTTTAAGTGGTATAATGTAGACATCCCTCTTTTTATCTGTGAAACTCTTGAAACTGAAGTTGTTCTGGCTCCATCTCAGGCCTTGTCAGTCTAGTCAGGTCTATAGATGTTACTGAGTGGATCTACCAGTCATTATAATGACCACTGAAATGTACCCCCCCACACACAAAAGGAACTGGCTAATTCTCTCTGTGCAGAATATAGGTGAGAGTCAGACTCTCATGGTTTTCCTGTATTCAAAAGTTTCTGTCAAGGAAAGGGCAGAGTTTAAGGACCCTCCTGCAAAGGGCTCTGTGCTATAAACTAAAATGGGTTTAGATCTTTGCATTTTGGACTGTTCACCTTTTATTAAAACAATAACAAAATTCCACTTAGAAAATGAGTTCATTAAAGCCTAAAGAACCCATCCCCTGAAAATAATTCTCATCAGCACCAGTATATTAAAAGATAAGGACAGAATTGCTTTCTATATTTTGACATCTCAGCCTCTATTCATATCTTTATTCCTCTTTATTACTAGCTGACAGTAAGTCACTTCAGATGAAAACAATGACTTAAAATGAGTCAGTAATGCTCACAAGTGCTAGAGAAGGAGCTCAAGCATGGCAGCACACATTTTTATTAAAAGCAGCGCTCACTTTATATAGAAAACAACATTCTCTATGATGCTAAAAGGAAATTCATCAATATAATGCAATTCTGCACCATAAAGTGAAGGGGCTCTCTATACACAGGGCAGAAACATGGAGTATACAAATGGCCTGCCACAGTGACACCATGATTACAGCCATACATTGAATACTTGGCTATTTAAATGACACAATAAATTCATTTTTGTTTCAAGCTGGATTAATAGCAGTGTTTATGGTAATAATAAGCAAAAAGGAACAAATGCTTTTTAAGGAAATCTCATTTTGATATGACTATTTATCCTCAGAGTTAAAATAATGCTTCTCCCTCTCCTGTCTTTTTCCATAAACAAAAGTCACAGTGCCAAGATCCAACATCAGAAATGGCAAAATTATATATTTTTCTTCTTTTTGGGCATAAATAGCAATGCCAAGTTCAGTTTGTTCCATTGCTTTTAAGCCAAAGATACAGCAAAAAATAGTGGAAAGGCTGGTCCCATCGTGTGTCATAGGATTCTATTAAAGTCCTAATGTAAATTCCCACTCCCTGAGTGGCAGGAGGCAGAATTACCTCTGCACATAAAAATCCCAGAGGAGAATGGACAACGGGGGGAAAGGGCAAAGGGAAGCAAGGGGACAAGAAGCCAAGGGAGAGAGAACCCATATGTTCTGGGACTGAGAATCAGTGCTGCAACTAAAATTAAGGTTTAAATACTATCTTTTAAGCTTTTTAAACATTTGTGTGTGTATGTGTGTGTGCATACATGAGCATGAATGGGATCTGCTATGGCACACTTAGAGAACTCAAAGAACACTTTTCAGGAGTGGATTCTTTCCTTTTTCAATCATATAGGTCTCAGGCTACTAGACTCAGTTGGAGGCACCTTTACCCATTAAACCAACTGACAAGACCCTATCATCTTTTAAAAGTCTTACTTTTAACATGTTTTAGACAGTGTCTGACTATATAGACCAGACTGGCCTTGAACATACACTCTCAGCCTCAGCATCTGTGACCTTAGATTGCGGGCATACATTACACACCAAGTCTTACATATTATGGTTACATATCAACGTGAGAAATTCCTACTCCCAACTAGATGTCAATTTACAAAGTAATCAAACACTACCCTATCTGTTATCTCATACATTAAAATGAGAAAACTGCAATGTATTCAGAACTTTTTAGAAACAGAGAAGTCCAAAAGCAGAGGGACAGCTTTTAAAACACGACTTCTTAGCCTTAGTATTTAAGCTTTAAAAAATATTTTAATAAACAATAGAAGGCTGCCATCTTACTAATTAATAGTTCTTTAACACAGTAGTTCAGCACAATTGATTCAAGTCAACTCTAAAGTCATAAATTATAACAAGCTGGCCTTGAAGTGGCAATGATTTTCCTGCCTCTGCCTCCCACATGCTGGGATTACAGGCAGGGACCACTGCGCTGGCTCCATCATCTTTGATAGTCAGCTCCTCTTTAACTTCTGCTTAGAGAAATGGAGCTTTCGTTGTTTGCACATCCTCCTCATTCTCTTCGCGCCCTTCTAGAGCTGTGAACCCATCTGTATTTCAGACGCCATACCCTGAACTGCTTTTCCTTAGACACTCTTCTTTCAAAATCACTCCTGAGTTGTGTGCCACCGAGGCTGCAGGAACGACTCCCTCTAAACCCTGGGTTTTCAGGAGTGGGAAAGAAAAGAACTCTGTCGTACAGCTCCAGGCTGGAAAGGGTTGTAGAGGTTCAAGAGAGAAAGGTAAACCAGAAGAACTGAGCTGTGAAGCCTCAGGGCTCTCAGCAAATAATTTTGAGTTGGGTGTTGTTCTTGTTGGATATCCTGTGGATTTCCAATAAGAGCAAACTTGAACTTGCAACATTCTAGAATTTTCTAGGATTTGCCCATTCCATAGCACATCAGCACATTCACACACACACACAAATATATAATACACACATATGTACTAAACATATTCATACACACACACTTCAAAACCCCAAACACCAGTACCTAGAAAATTCAAACTGACAGGAAGTTCCAATCATATGACATTTAAAATAACTATAACACATTGGGCGGTGGTGCACATCTTTAATCCCAGTACTCGGGAGCCAGAGGCAGGCAGATCTCAGTGAGTTCAATGCTGGTCTACAAAGTGAGTTCTAAGAAAGACTCCAGAGCTACAGAGCAACCCTGTCTTCAAAAACCAAACAAAACAAAAAGCAAACAAACAGAACAAATAACTATAACACTAATATCTACTGTTCTGGTTCAATGGTTAGTTAGTTTGATACACATTCCTTGTATTTTCTGCTTTGTTTATAAAATGAGCCAGGCTTTAAATCTTGAGAGCAGAAAAACCAAGCAATCTGTAGTCACAGATATAATTTCCATGGATTCTGGGCATTGACTGCAGGACTTCAGGATTTGGTAACAAGCACTTTCACCTCTTGACCATCTCGCTAACTGAGAATATCTTTAAAAGGAGAGAGATAGTGAAAGAGAAAGAGAGGGAGGGAGGGAGAGAGAGAGAGAGAGAGAGAGAGAGAGAGAGAGAGAGAGAGAGAGGAGGAGGAGGAAGAAGAAGAGAAGGATGAGGAAGGAAGGGAGGGAGGGAGAGAGGGAGAGATGGAGAGAAAGAGAGAGAGTGAGCCTGCCCCTTTGATGACACTATGAAATTTGTCAAGAATGTTATTAAACAATTGTGTTCTTTTCCCATTACAACGGGGGCAAAGAAAAAACCCTGTACCATAAATTCAATCATAGCAGCATTAAAACTACCTAAATGTACATAAAACTGTCTATACATTAATAAGATACGAACTAAAAAGATTTCCCCTCTTGGAGATTTTAAAAAGGCATGCCAAGGAAAAGCCAACATCTTTTGTGAGATTGACTTATGTCCATAGCTATTGTAAAGATCAAGGATTTCCCTGTCCTCCGCTTTCCTGCCACCCTCTTTAGGCTTTTTACCTGCCATGTGACTCCCATCACCACCAACCTTCTGTGGCTAGTGGATTAATCTAGCTGTAACACCTTTGTGTCAGATTTTTGCCTTACATGAGAATCTCTTCACATCTGAACTATCTAACCCCCTTACAGTTTTATTCTAAAGTAGAAGAAAAACTTCAAATTTCCATTTCAGAGTACATTCTCTCAATAGTGAAAAGTATCTTACGCTATACCACTAAGAATATAAAATCATGCAGTATTTAAAAAGCATTTGACTTTGTCAGATTCAACAATGCAAAGATAAAATGGACCTACTCTGAAGTTATCACATTGTTCTCTTGCCTTTATCACAGGTGGAAGGGAAAATGATCTGCAAATTTTGATAGCAGAATTTTTATATTAATTTTACAGGACTCTAGAAACCAAATACTACCTTCCTTCACTTTCTTGTTGCTGTAGCTTCAGCTGTAAGAGTGTTCAGGATCTACCAGGGCTGAATGAAGTGACTGTTGTTGTTTTGAAATCTCAGTAAAGGCAACGGCTGCTTATTCTGTTCAGAGTCCCTGCAGGCAAACACCTATCATCCATGCCTGACATTCTCATTGCTTTTTGAAAGTTTTTAAAGGTCCTACAAGGCTGCAGTTCACTAAACCAATTCTAAGGCGTTGCAGAAGTCATGGGAATGATGCCCCAGTCCTCTAGCTAAGGTCATTCAATAAGCATTAAACATGTCCACCAATCTATAAACATGGGGCAAGTGAAAGCACAAATGCCGATGGCGATTTTCCCTTTTATTTCTGTGGACTCGTTGGATTCCTGTTTATTGATGCTCTCTGCAAAGGACCAAGGCTTTTAACAAAGTGACAGACTCAAGGTCACTTACCCGGTCACAGAAGCACATACTCCATGTAGCCAGAGCATGGCAGAGTCACCTTCTCTCCGAGGCCACTCCTGTTAGTCACTTGAGTGTGTGAATGTGGAGACAAAACCCTTCCCCTATAGTTTCTGAAAAGATTATCCCTCTGTGAGGAAACTACTTCACAAGGAGATGGTCCTCAAAATTGAAGAGTGATGTAGAGACTGAACCTGAGATCATGATGGACACAAAATGAGCAAATTCCCCTAATCCTATGTGGAGTGCCAAATCAGTCCACAGTTACCAACTCCCTCCCACCACCAGCAGAGACTATGCTATAATCTCAACCCGAGCAATTTTGCTCTCCGGACACCACTGGGCCATGTTTGGAGATAGTCTTCATTGATCATTGGAAAAAGGGACTGCCCTTGTCTCCTGCTGCCAGACACTG
Organism: Myodes glareolus; assembly: GCF_982192425.1. Classification (NCBI taxonomy): domain Eukaryota; kingdom Metazoa; phylum Chordata; class Mammalia; order Rodentia; family Cricetidae; genus Myodes; species Myodes glareolus. The sequence goes on from NC_142028.1 coordinate 11,192,807, forward strand.
CAATGCACAGATAAGACAAACGGCTCTAAAATTAACACAGCTTTCTCTCATTTTCCAAGTGAATAAAAAGCAACAACTTTAGACCCACAAAATTAGTTGCCATGTATTTATGTATTTATATCATAGTTACTTGCGTGCAAAAATGTTTGTATCCGTTCATTTATTTTCTGGACTCAGAGGACAAAGGAAAGAAATACCTGTACTTTTATAACAGCATGGGAGCTCTAGACAGTGTAATGAAATGTGATTTCAAAAAAAAATCACAGAATGAAGAAAGAACATTTCAAAAAAGGAGTGTACAAACAATACAGACCTGACATCAGAAGATACATTTATATAGCCACTCTGGCCACTACTGCATGAGAAGACAAAACTCACACCTAAAGTGCATGGGGCCCAGGTACGTATCTGTTGCACAGTCCCACTACACAGAAGCAGTCTTAAACAAATTTCACAGTGTACCAGATGCAAACACAGAAAACACAAGAGTAGGTATGGAGAGAAGGCTCAATTCTCAGCATCCACATAGGGAGGCTTATACCCACCCACAACTCCAGATCTATGGGATCTGACACCTTCTTCTGGCCTCCACGAGCACATATGCATGGCCCACACACTAAATCAGTCAACAAAATCTTGATTAGAAAAGTATCAAAAAAGGAACAATTATTGGAACGACTTCTAGACTTGTAGAAAAAGTGAAAAAGCAAAAGATTGCAAGTGAAAAGACACTAAGTTTGCACAAAAAGTAACTGTGGCAGTGAAAGCTACCCAGGACACAAAATGCTAACAAGTAGTGACACACAGGGGCACTGGGAAGATGGGATAATAGCTTCCACTCTGCTCGCAGTGATCCCTCATAACAGATTCCTGGGAAATGCATTTAGGCATCATATTGAAATGTATTAAGAGAAAATAACTTTAATATATTTACATGGCATTGTTCCAGCACAATCTGGAAGACATTCATATTGCTCTTCACATTCTTTTATAAAAAAATAAATTATTTAACCCAGAAAATAAATGGCGTACCACCAAATTAGACATTTATTGGCAAGTGATTAAGTGAGCCAGCCATTCTCTGGCACACTCAGACTGAGAGGAAAGTGAGGTACAGTTGCTTCTCACCAAATTCAGCCAGGACACTAGCTAACTGGGCTTGGGAAATGTTCCCTAGTCTAGCATTTGCACAGACTGGCATCTCCAGGATACCACAGACAATTAGGTATCTACCACCAACATAGTTCAGAGGCTGCAGTGCACTAGATAACATTTTCCACCAATCTGTCCAGCTACCTTCTTGTTTTGCACACTTCCAAATTCAATTATTTATGAAAAGTGAAATCAGAATCTCATCATCTACAGCAAGACTTCAGCCACACCAATAACTGTTCTTAGGGCACCACCTTCATTCCTGCTGACAAAGCTGGGCTGTGAGGAGGACATCAATAATTCACCATAGGGGAAAGATGAATAAAAGTCTTTTAGTTTTCTGCTTGTCAAAATGATAGGAAGCTCGTAGCTTCACATGTTGTACTAATCTTTCCCACTGGACCATGCACTGGGTGACAAGTAAATCTGGGGTCCCTGAAATTCCCACTTCCACTTAGGCCCCTTCATAGGACAGTGATTTTTCTGTTGCTTCTCTTTACTTCCCACTGGAAAGATTTTCATCAAGAATTTAATGGGAAAAAAAAACATAATTGCCTTCTGAGAATGTCATGCCCTGACTTCATGTGGTATTACTGGGAACAATGCCACATGAAGGATCTCTGCGTGATCCTGGAAGTTTATTTATCATTTAACATTTTTCCTATATTTGGAGGATCTAACAATTGAGAGCAGATGCTTTAAAAAGCAGAGAGTAGAAGCAAGAAAGATTAACTGCAAACCTGTAAGCTGGTGGATTAAGTCGGAGATTTCTGGACTACGACACAAACAAACAAACCTGAATGAAGTTCTTGCAGAATCTAAACAAGGATATGCAAGTAGGCAATGAAATTTATCCAAAGCAAGATAGGTATGCTCTCAAATCAAAGCTGCACATCCTTAAATATTAAAATAGTACAGTTATGTTATAACCTTGAAGGAGGAAGGCAAATTTGAGAAAATTCTTATTTTTAAAAAAGAAAAGAATCCTTAAGAAGTCAACCCTAGCCCAGTAAAGATGAAAGTTGGCCTTAGATAAAACTAAATGCTCAGAAAAATTGCTTGCTATCAATTCTATAAAGAATGAAAATTCTTTTGTTCAATGTTGATTCCTCAAAGGTTAAAAAATTACCTGAGATATATTCATGTGTTCCCTTTAAAAATACATGTATTTATTGTGTGTATGTTTGTTCACATGCATGGGCCAGAGGGCCACATGCAGGAACTTTTTCCTCTAGCATGTAACTTCTGGGTACTGAACCAAAGTTACCATCAAGTTTGGAAGTAAGTACTGTACCAGTTAAGCCATCTCGTTATCCTCCGTATTTATGTTATTCTATTTTTTAAAAAGGGATTTGTTAGCTTTTATTTTACATGCTTGAGTGTTTGTCTCCATGTATGTAAGCACCATTTGTGTGACTTGTACCAACAAAGGGCAGAGGAAGGCATTAGAGAGGGTTTGTCTCCATATATGCATGGACAGTCTGTGTGCCTGGTACCCATGGAGATCAGAAGAGGGCATGAGATTTCCTAGGACTGGAGACGCAGAGAGAGTAAGTTACCACCTGTGTGATGGGGACCAAAACTGGGTCCTCTGCAAGAGTGGCGTGCACTGTCAGTTACTGAGCCGTTTCCTCGCCCTGCCATATTTGGCTTCGGATAAACCCAGGAGAATTTAACGTTCAGAACACTATGCACTGCTAATAAAACAGCTCTACAGTTTGTGATAGGCTACCTACCAACTAATTAATTAATTATTAAGATAAGATCTTGCCCTAAAGCTCAAGTTGCCCCTCAAACACTTTGTCTCACACTTCTAAATGCTGGGGTAACCGGTATGAGCGGTTACCCCTGCTTTAGTTAAGTTTCCTTGATGTTCACAGCTCAGATCAACCTTTCTTTAGATATCTACAACATTCATTCCACCATTGAAGATCTCCCATCACACACACACACACACACACACATGCACGCACGCGTGCTCGCAGGCATGCAGGCACCCTGCCTACCAAGAGAAGGTAAAGACCTTAGGTTGGCAGCCTACTTACCATTTTGTATGATTGGTCCCATTTCTTCCCTAGCTGTGGTACAAGTATCTTATTACTTTTTCAAAGCCTTTTCCATATGTGCTTGTGATCTGGGGAGGGGGTTCTCCACTATCCTGTTTATCTGAGAACATAATCAGTTCTGTTGGTCTGGAGTAAATGGCCGGGACAGAGTGGGAGGAGGAGGTGGACTGCATGAAAGAAAACCTTACACGCAGAAGGCAGAGGGAGCCCTCTGAGGAAGCTGCCTTTTGCCCCGTGACAGCACTTTGCACAGTCATTAGGCAGCAGCTGGTGGAGCTGCTTCAGCCTGTTTTCTTCCACATTGTGTCTGCTGATAACTAAGAATACTCAGCATTTCACTCCCTCCTATGGCTGCCCCTCTCCAGTCCTCCCTTTCTTTGAACAGAGCTTTTCCATTTTACCATAATCTTGGATCAACTCCTGGATTCTTGTTTCTACCACACTTCTTTATGAAAAGAACTTTGCTCACGCTCACTAGTGGCTTAGTGGTCCACCCAGAGGTATTTCCCATGATTCTCATTTCCCTGAGTCTGGGGTCTCAGCCTTCTTTTCCCTGATGATACTGCTTAGTTATCTCATTTTTTCTCTTTGCTGACTTCTGAGACCATGTACACACAGCACCTCCCCCCTCTGGCCTCCTCTCAGTTCTACCAGGGAGTAATTCCCAAGAAGCAGCCTCTCTCCTGTTTTTCTTTTCAACTATTCTTCTGGGAGTCTATCTGCTGCTGTAGTTAAACTGCCACATGTGCAACTGGCATTTCCAGTTTGAGATTTCCTCTCTTCTGGCCACGGTGCAGCTAGAAAGGTCCCTTTGACTCCCCATGGGAGGCCTTACCCTTTCTCAGGAGTTCATGGAAGGGGTAGAAATGAGGGAGGGGGAGGGAATGGGAGGAGAGGAAGGAGAGGAGAATGTGATTGGCATGTAAAATAAATTTTAATTTTTTTTAAAGAAAAAAAAACATTCGTGTAAAGCTTACTTCTGCAATTACCACCCAGGCCCCTCATTTGCCAGCGCTCGCCCTGAAGTTCCCGTTTTCCCTTTGAAGGCTTCTGTTTATGGCACAGAATCTCCCAATACTCAAACTCTTGGCCTTCCTTACATCTCCCCTACAATCTCATCAACATCATACGGCATTCTCCGTCTCAGCCCTGTGACAGTATCCATCCCATGAATACTGTGTGACACTTACATCAAGTTTCCTGTAACATGCTTACCCAATAGGTTTTAAAGAGGTGCCAGACATGAAACTTACATACACCCAGATATGTCCCAGTTCAGACCGCTACTCAAATGCTTTTATTGTCCCCACTATACACCTCCAGAGGCTTGCATAACATCTAAAGCTCTGGTACCGTTTCTATTAAGTAGTACTCATTCTACTAGACAGAAAGAACTACCAAAATCCTATTGCATTTTGTTTATTTACCAGGGTTTATTTTTCTACCAAAGGCCATATGTGGGAGTTACAAATAGGAAAATTGCTTTATCTATTTCCAATATTTATTTTATTATTTTTAGTAAAGTATATGATTAATGGGTCTATGGAGGTGGAGTATGCCCATGTGTATCAGGTTCTACAAGACCAGGAGTTTCAGATGTTTTGTAGCTGAACTTACAGGTGGTTATAAGCCACCTAACATGAATACTAGGAATGGGTCCTCTGTAAGAACAGCAACCACTGAGCCATCTCTCCATACCCCGACAATTTCTCTATTTCAAGCCATAACCACATTTACTTAGAGTAAGGGCTTACAAACCATTCTAAATTAAACCAAACTGAGATGATTCTTTACCAAGGTCTCCGAATATTAGTAAACTATTAAAGGAGAGGCTTTCAGATGAAGCACGCTTGGAATTCCCTTTGAAAGGCTGAACTGTTTCACAATGTACTGTTTTTCAAAGGACAGTAAGAGAAAAAGGGATTAATGCTCTACCCAACATGTTGGAATTTTATGGTAGTAATGTAGAAAGAAAATTAGAATTAGGTCAGGGATGCTACCTAGTGCTTCCTTTATCTTTCTGGGATTTCTGAAGGATAAAAGATTCACCATTAACTGATATTACTTCTTAGTGGGCATTTTTACTTTGACGATTTTCATTTAACTTGAACAATCAAAGTGGGATGAATGTATACATTATTGAGAGGAATTACTCTTCTGGCTGAAAGGCAAAAAAGCCCTTGCTGTGCATGATAAAATATAAATTACACTACAGTGGACCATAGAGAAGCACAGTTTTAAAGAATATATGTAGATATTTTACTATATATTCTTTTAACAGTACATGTCTTCAAGAGTTACTTGGCTATTATGAACATCAAAGCATTTGGAGAGTAATAAGCAGAAACTGTGGACTTATTTATGTGATTTACTTATTAACTATTCTAATAAATCTTTTTAATTTGTAGTTATGTGTATGTGTGCACATTTATGTGTGGAGTGACCCTGGGCCCAGAGACATCAGATGTCCTGGAGCTGGAGTTACAGGGATTGTTTGATTCACCCAGTGTGGGTACTAGGGACCAAATTCTGGTCCTCTGCAAGACTTGTTATTTCTCTTAATCACTAAGCTGTATTTCAGTCCTGGACTGTTTATTTTATTGTTGGTTTGAAATCATAATTTATTCTGTTCATCTCAACAACACATTACCCACAGGAATTTTGCAGGAAATTGTGACTTAAGATATTATAGATGTGAACAGAGAGAAAAGTACCAGAGAAAATGGAAGATGAGAAAAAAGACACAGTGTTTGGGATAATCCGGATTCAAAGGAATTTGTTTATATTAGTTATTCAGACAAAAAGGTCACAGCTCCTCTGAAAACGGACTCACATTATAATCTCAATTTTTAGCTCCAACTCCATCACTGCTATTTAAGACTGTACACTCAGTAAGATATTTTACCTAAATAGCTTAATAGAAATAATTAATAGAAGATTTGTTTTTTAAAAATAATGAATAAGCATGGGTTGAAGTTTCAAAAAAAATCATAGCTTCTAAGAGCAGAATAGAAAGCATCCATTGGCTTGACTTCATTTTCTCGGTGAGGGTCACAAACAGTTATCCACACACACAGTAGTGACACAGGCACGCATAGCTATAAAATTATGTTCAGTAGCAGCTCACATTTGACAACGAAACACATAAATACACAACACATTCACATACGTGAATCCAGAGTTAAGAATTTCAACCAATATATATATGTTTATTTGTGGAAGGGAGTCATGGGGGTCATGTTTACAGTCAGGTAAATAGAGGCTGTTATAAAAATATTTTTCTACATTTTTACAAAACATACTTGGAGGAAAAGGAATATTCTGAGTGTGAAACACAGCCTTTATTCAGTCAGGCAATGTAATTATGGAAAAAAACATATCCACATTGTCTAATTAGGTCATTAAAAAACATAAATGCGTCATGGAAGCTTTTCCTTTTGCATAAGACATAAAATGAGACAATGAAAACAGTCTGGTAATATAGAAAGGTCGAGAATTTGTTTCTTTTCAAAAATAATAGGTCCTTTCATCTTTCTTTTTCCTTAGACAAAGACAATTAATTTAGAGACAAAATCTTCTAATTAGTTCATAGTTTACCCATGATTATATTTCAGAATATTTAACCAGAAACAGGAAAATAGAGGAGGGGATAAAGAAAATACACGGAAAATTGTCAAAGGAAGTGAATGAAATCAAGAGAGTGGGCTGTTGATCAAAATGTGTCCTGTAGAGTCAAGATGAATATAAAGTTCACATTCACATAACACCAAGCAATCTGGGAAACCAGAAATGTCTCAGGAGGAAAAGACTGACATCTGCCTGTGGGTCTTGAAATCCAGGCTTTAATTACAGCTAACTTAAATAAAAACAAATGGCATGTTGTTTTGCCTCTTCCTCTCTCTCTGCTGATTATTATTTCTTGAATTTCACAGGATCTCATTCTTCAAAACATTAAGAAACGGAACCTGAAAAAGTGAAGGAGAAGATATTTACCTGGGATCCTCGTGGCCCTCTTTTGTGGTCCCATTCTGAATGACCCATAAGCTGTGAAGACAAGAGGGTAATTATGGTAAATCATATGCATATTTTATGTCACCAACATTTTTATTCTTGCTTCGAAAGAATAATTAAGCAGCTAACATCTGTGTTCTAATAGTAAGAGTATTGAGTAGACATCATGAGTAAATTAACATGAAGGAATAAACTGTCCTGATAACTAGTATTCCGAACTCTACGGGTAACAATGGTACCCGGATAGCTTTGGTAGGAAGAATCTGCTGTGCATGGCTTTACCCCTCTTTGCCGGGGAAATTCTAGACACATGTCAAATTGTGCAAAGCTTCACTTTCATGTCAGTAAGCCTGTGGTTACCCAGAGAAATAAACAGCGTAAGTTGCTCAGTGGGGCTGTGTGTTGCGCTGTCAGCAAGAGGAAGCAGAAGGCTACTTTTATTTTTAGTAATTTTAAACTATACATGTATATATAACTATACAAAACCATTGTCCTTAACATTTTATATCGTTTTAAGGCTAGAGAGATGGCTCATTGGTTAAGAGCTCTTGTTCCTCTTAAGAAGTACCCAGATTCTGTTCTAGCACCTATATGCTTGTAACCAACTGTCCTAAATGCTAGTTCCAGGGGTTTTGATGGACATCGAAGGACAGCAGACATACACATGGTGCATAGACATACATGCAGAAAAAATAGCCATATACATAAAACAGAAATAAAAATAAGTCTTAAAAAGGCATACTGTTTGAACTAAGTAAACCAAAATATAAAACTCCAGTAACAGTATATTAAAATCTGTTATCCAACATAAGACAAAATCAGCCAGTAGGTATGAGAAAAATACAGAGGGAAATTATAATTTGACTTCAAAATCTTTAACAAAAATTGAATGAGAAACCCTTGTGACATGATAAGGCAAAAATAAACTCAGGTAATAATTTATGCTACTCATTTTACAAGTCATAGCTGGCCATCGTATTCAGCAGAGCCACTGCAATGATTTAATTATAGTTTGGCTTACACATCATTTGGGCAAAATGATCCAACTAACCATTATGCAAAATTAAATGTTCACACAGTTCATATTTCTTTATGCTTTAATTTTAAATTTTTGATTTATGGGTACTGCCTTTTCTGGTAAATGCTCATTAATTCTAATTTAAAGCTGATGAGGTTCACAAATACTAATCAATCAGTCAAAAATTAATATGGTTTATAAATATTTAAATTAGAGCTTTTAATTATTTATTCTCTAGAACTATCAAAAACAATTCTTGACACATTTCAATTGTCAGCCTCTTTGTGGCTTTGGGATTGGCTCATACTAAGAGCAGGAAGGAGAGGACCTCTGCACATAACCCAGTGGCATGATGACGTGAGCTCTAAGCTGGTGGTCAAATGATTTGGTAGAGTGTTTGAGAAAGAATACTTGGATAGGAGGCTGGCTCCTATGATCATCACTTTCCCTAATAATGATTTCATGTCACAGAGTGAGAATAACCTGGCAAAGTCTGCTACATGGCTATCATAGTAAACAGGTCAATTCATTATCTAAATGAAAATTATAATACATATTCCATGCATTAAAGAGAGAATATTTGCCTGTGACATCTGGTCAAGAAGGCAATGATTTTCTCAGACCAGAAAGAAAACCATGATGTTTCTCCTCTCCCTGTCACTAATATCTTACTTACGTTGATGTTTTAAACCCAAGAGTAATGTTATTTCTAATGTATACTGATTTGAGTCATCATGTATTACAGAACGGAAGATCAATTCAAGATCAACTCAATTCTTTGTAATCACAGTTTTTAGGAATACTGCAAAAACTCACTGTCTAAATTTGGCTTAAAATAAGCGGTATAATTTGCCAAATTTGCCAAAATTTGTCAAGTGTGTTACCTATCAGAGACAAGAATTTCTCAGCATCAAATCATAAACTGATTAGACAGCATTAGTGTAAATGAATTCTATTTTATTCTATTATGAATATATGACTCATTTCATTTGAAAGATATGAGCTGACCAAGAATGTGGTTTGTTTGCATTAAGATTTATTTATTTTTAGTGTGTGTGTGTGTGTGTGCCTGCATTAGTTTATGCACACCATGTACATACAGAAGCCTGTAGGGGCCAGCATAGGGAGGAGGGAGGACATCAGATCCCCTGGAACATTATTTACAGACGGTTGTCAACTGCCTGTGTGTGCTAGGAGTCATAGTCACATCCTTTACAAGAATACTGGTTAGCTGCTGAGCCATCTCACCAGCCCAAGACTGTGGTATAATTTTTTTAATGTAGACTACTGCTACTATTTTCAATGTCATCAAAAGTTACATGTGATTTCTATAGCATATGCAAAATGTAAATGAAAAGCAATTAACTCTGAATTTGTTAAATGAGATAAAGAAATGTTCTTAATAAGGAGGGCATCAAAGAAAAATAATTGGATGTTTCCCCTGATGAATTTAAGGCTTTTACCCTTAAATTCTATTTTTAATAAAAATGATTTGAGCTTAAATTATCATTTATTATTTCAGTGTTGAATGTATGGGGCTTATTACAATATTTTTTGTGATTGTTTATAATACAGAAGCTGTGGCAAATATTCCTAGAAAAACAGAACCACAAGGCAAAGGGTTTTAGAAAGTGCTTAGAAGTTCTGCAGCCAACTCTCTAGGCTGGTGATTGTAAGTAAAAAGGAAGGCAGTATGCATACGGAAGCCCATGAACTTCTGAGTGAAGTACAAACTATTGTTATTCTATCAACAAGAAAGCCAGATACGCTTTTGATCAATCTGATAGATTTAGTGCTACCTCACAGTGCTACCTCACAGATGATCAAAGCTGTCAGGGGATTAGATTTATTAAAAAAAAAGAAAACATTCATGGGCCAAGGACAACAGGGAACAGAAGTAGAAACTGGACAGTTTTCTTCATTCAATCTATCCCATATGGACTAAATCTTTGAGATAAATGAATAGCAGCAGGGCACCTAAGCAACTCTGGAAAACCTATCTGAAAGTATTAACTCCTTTTGAGATAGTCCTTTGTTAAGAGCAGTGTGTATGACTTTATGATGTCTTAAATATAAGAGAGAGAAAGAGAGAGGAGCCCTGGAAAATACATAAGGTCTGGGGAGGCACGCATGCTCTCATTAAAGACTACACGGCTACTTAACTCAGAAGGAGAAAACTGTCTATTTGTCACCATCTATTAACACATTTTTCCCTGGCTATTCACTGTGATTTCTCCTTGGAGAAGTGACACTTGATAAGTAGCTTACCAGAAGGTTTGAGGGCATATAGGTCACCAAGGATAACCTTACACATGACAGGCAAAAATCTTTCCATAGGATGAAGAAGTCTTGAGAGAGAGACAGGGCATGGGGTGGGGGTGGGGGGCGGCGGGGGCGCGGTCCCTTGTGTCTTTTTTCAGTTTTCATGAACCAAGAAGAGCAAAATAAAGATATTTAAATTTATTCCTGGTGGACAAACTACATGTTCTTCAAGAGAGACAAGCTTGTCACAGGAAGCATTCAGAACATCCCGGTCTTTTGACACTGAGTCATTTTCGTCGTTACAAAATAAATTCCTGCTTCTTTCCATCCTATTCGCAATAATAAATTTCTGCATCACGGCCTTCAGCTAACAGTATGTTGCACAACGCTGCCTTCCAAGGAAAACAAAACCGCTGCCAAGCACAGAATTCACGAAGTTCACAGGAGTGGCCAGAAGGCAACAGGGAAGCATTAAGGCTCTGTCTGAGCAGAGATATTTTTAAGAGTGCCGTGAGAAATGACAAGGGCTGGCATGGCGTCTCCTTAGGTAAGATGTTTTCAGCTGATGTTGATAGAGCTTTACTTTGCCACTTTCTCCCGTTATTTGTTTCTTTATATAAAAACAAATGCCTTTACAGAGGCATCTTGAAAGAGTGGCTAATGAAAGTCTGCAAAGCTGCAAGAGAACTGAGAATCTGTGAGAAAGAAGAAATTATTCCTAGCATATATTTTAAAAGATGAGGAAAAATAATTAGTTGAGCCTCATGTAGTAGGCCTATCCTATTGAGCACTTGACTTAGCACATGAAAAGGTTTGAGAGGGATTCTCAGCCTCACATGGAGTGAGGGGAGGGAGAGACTCAGAAAATGATCAGAGCTTGGGAGGGTATGGCCTTTTGGCTCCATGTTTAGTTTGATGGCCATGGAGTTTTCAGTGTGGTGAGCACGTTCAAATTTATTTAGCCTTGGCATGCTATCCCTCTGGCACATGCTTTTCAATCTCTTGGTAGGTAGGTTTTCCCACTCCAGAATTCTGTATGAGAATATGGCCACCTTGCTGGTTTCATGTGCACAAAGGTTGCCAAGGTGAAGCTTTCAGGACTGGGAGATATGCAACTGAGCGTTCGAGCCAGCACAGCCCTTGTCTGCTTTGGTCCTTGATGCTCGTTTCTTTGTCTACTGTTGTCAAGAGTGGGATGTCAATACTACCCTGTGCCCTTCAAGCAAGGGGCAATGGAAGTTTGCTTTCGATCTGACTAAGTCATATATAAGCCAACATAATCACAGAGTCTCCCACACTTTGTTTCTTAGCCCTCCTGGGATCTACATTCAAGACCTGAGACTTTGCAAGATATAATATAGATCATAAGGAAAACAATTTACTGCCCTTCATAATTAAATGCCTAAACTAGGAAACATTCACAGCTGCCTTTGGGTGGGACCAGATATAACTACCTGCCTGCCTCATAAACAGCCTTCATTACAGTTTCTTAATTACCCCACACCCTTACATCAACTTTAGGTTACAAGGTATTATCAGTGATGCTGACTTTATTTAAGGTTTTACAGGGGAGGCAGAAGAGTTAGTTACATTACAGAGAACACAGTCAAGAGCCCTGAAAGTAAGAACCTCTAGGGAGCACACAGTTCCTCCATTCCCAACTGTGTCCTGGTGTCCTTTGTGACAGGGTAAAGCAAATGAGTCTTTTTCAAGTTAGTAGTTCCAGTTTTTCTTGCCTCCAGAATCTTTCCCAAGATCAAACAAATACCTTTGTGAACATCCCAGGGCAATAGAGCCTTTCCTATGTTCTCCTTCTTACATTGTCAGAAAAAGCAGCAAGAAAAAAAAAGGAGTTCCTTAGAACTACCATGTGAAAAATGATGATGATAATGATGATGATGGTGTGTGTGTGTGTGTGTGTGTGTGTGTGTGTGTGTGTGTGTATGTGTGTCTCTGTGTGCGTATGTTTAGATGTGGGAGGTTATCTTTGGATATTGGTATTTAGCTATTATCTACCATTTTTGATTTTGAGATGGGTTCTCTTATTAGCCTGAAATTCACCACCTAGTCTAGGCTGGTTAATTAGCGAGTTCCAGAGACCCCTATCTTTGCTTCCCCAGCACCACGATTACACTTTGGTTTCTGTTTTTTGTTTTTTGGTTTTGTGTGTGTGTTCAGGGGGTGGTACTCAGGATTGAACTCACGTCCTTGTGCTTCTGTGGCAACTATTTTGCCAGTTGAGCCATCTCTCTTCAGAAATAGAGCATTACACACCTGAAACAACCCACTGAAGGACTGAAATTTGTGGAGACTTTTTCTTTTCACAGATAGTCATGAGGCCCTTAACTCCATCCACCCTGAACCTCTGATCCTGACTCTAACCTGGCAGCCAGTAGTAAGTCCAGACCATGAAGGAAGAAGACTTCATGGGGCAACTCAGATGAGCTTGTGTTTGAAACCTCAGCTACTCCACGGCAAGTCCTATGTCTCTGCTACGTGTAATGTTCTAACACTTGAGTTCAGGTGGTTTAATAATTCTCCTTTGCCTTCCCCCTCACAATGACAATCAGTTCACTAAAGTTATGCTGCTAAATCTTACAAATATTAGTGAAATGACATCTGGATTATGCATAACATTTATGCCATGTGTGCACTGATAATTCTCAGTGCAGGAACTCTTTCTGATCAATCAGCCATCACACTTAACAGCTCTTTCCTGTAAGAAAAAATACGCTCATGATTCTGTGTGCGGAAATTTCGTTAGTGATATTTCAACCCACACTGGTTATTAAAGTCTGGGGAAGTCTTCAAGGAAGGAGATTTAATTTAAACATTCCATGGAACCTTTCTTTCTGTTTAAAGAAAGATTAGCAATTTTCTATGAAATAGATTTTCCGCAATCTGCTCTGTGGTTTTCTGAACATTTTTCTTATAATTTATTCTCTTTCATTATTAAAAGAATCATGTGACTTTGTTTTATGAATATAAAATGAATTCAAAGATGCAGGGTAGAAGCAATTACATAGTAATTGAACAGAAATTAAAATCTAGGTCAGTTAGGTGCAAATCATATTGCTTCTTTTTCCTACTGTTTTGCTGTTGGCGTAAATAATCAGATTCCACAGTCTCTTGGGTCTTTAGCACAGGACCATTTTGGTGGGGAGAAAGAAAGACACAAGATTTTATCTTCCTTCATTTGGGAACTCATTGCAGATGTTAGTGAGATAGATTTATTTCTTCATATCTACTTCCTCTCATATTCTCCAACTTTTTTAAGACTGTAGAGCATGAGAAAAAAATGTAATTTTTCAAACACTGTAAATTGATGATACTTCACGCCAATAGCTGTGCATTCATCTCTAAGGATACAGTAAAGCATATATTGCTGCTTAGCTACCGACTTTTCTTTGGGCACAGCTCATTAGTACCACACATTCATTCCTGAAATCACTCATTCATCCATTCACTCTTTCAGCACAAATTAGTTGCACATATTTAGCTCTATGTTCTACGAAAATGTAACAAGGGTGCAATTTCCCAAGCTCAAGGCTCCTTGTAAGACCTTCTGAATCATTAATTAGGAGTAAGAAGTGATGATCCATATGAATTCATCAGGTTAACTGCTTCAAATCTCACCTCAGACATGATGTTGACTTATGAGTTACATGATCTTGGTACAGCGATCTTGGCATACCATCTGTTATTTTATCTTGACTAATGATCATTTCATATTGTCACCACACTTGAGTTCTTTCAGAAGAGTACAATTCAGATATATGTAGGTACTTCTAAATAGACTGAATGAAGGAAAAACTCATTCCTTGACTAGACGAATACTCACTTACAAAATCTGATCAACTTCAAAATTAAAACTATTTGTCATGCATCATGAATTAAAGTCATATGTAGTACATATGCATAATCATGAGTTCTGCACAGCTTCACAAATCAGATTGAGACTGATTTTCTATAAAGCAATTGGAAAACCCTTTATTTTAATATATTTTGTCCCTATGGTGGTGGAAGAAGGGGACTTGAACCCTAATCAATGTTTTGGAAAGATCACCTGGGGGCAAAGCTACAAGTTGGCTCAACAAACAGAAGTCTGGCTCCAACCTTCACATTTATTATTTACTAGTTGGAAATACAATCAATTTCCCAGTGCAAACAATAGGTCTAGAAACACAAGCAAACAAAAGGCTGGGTTTACCTCTATAGTAGAGCATGCACAAGGTCCAAGGTTCAATCCCCACACTGCCACAAAATACCTGATTTCTAAAAAAAGTAAAGCAAACTAACAATGTAAGAATCACTACTCCCAATTCTGTGAGAATATTCTATAACAGCTCATGAGAAAAACTTCATATGTTCTGGGCAGATGAAACAAAACAATTTCTATAAAAATAAAACATAAAGGCATTATGACTGTAATTTATTAAGTCCACAGACTTTAAGTTCAGTTGAAACTCAAATCACTGATCACTTCTGAGTGCAATCGTAAATCTGCACTTTACAGTTTATTACACAATGTCTTGTATTATTTCTGGTAATTTGGATAATTATATGGGAAACAAAAAAATGCGGGACTTCACTTGCTGTTTCTAAATATTTACCTGCTGTTAGGCTGGATCGGGTTAACGGTTTTCAGTTTCTTTATACATTTAGATTCCAATACATAATAGCTCATGAAAAGACTCTTTCAAGGCTGTTTTCCACAGAAAATTATTAAAATGCAGTCAAACCTACAGTGGAGACTTCATGAAATTAATCTATAAAAATGATCTCTTCTTAGGAAAAAAGTTAGAAAATTGGGGGAAAATAATGAAATCCAGAAACAGTGTCAGTTGGACCAAAAAAATTAACACAAAAAGATTTATTTGTTCTTGAATTTGGATCACCTCTTTCTTCATAAAAGATATTGATATGTTGAATTTGGTATAAACATCATATAATTCTTTTGAATTCAGTATTAAAATTAATAAGCAAAATAGTTTACATCTGTGGTTATAACCATATCTGTGTGTATGCATGTGTGCTTGGTTATATTTTTATGCATATATATATATTTGTGTGTATATGTATATAGTGTGTATCTGTACATAAATATAGTTGCTAATATATAACTTACCTTTAACTATATAAAAATATTTAAAACAACTTTATTTCAAGTTGTTATGAATGGCTACTAACTGAGCCTGAGGAAATTTTTTACCCTACCATATTAAGGAAGGCTCTTAAAAATAATTAAAAATGAAAACAGCATGACGTTTAAAATAAAACTGTTATTCATATGAACTATATCACTGAACTTCTTTTAAAGCCGGATAAGTAGAAACAGCTGTTGAATTCACCTTCATGTGGCTTTAAAACATGAACCCTGAATATGACTGTGGGTTCCCACAGTATTGGGGTGACTCTTTGTCTGACTACCTGTATTTCTATCGAAAAGTGACAAATGGAAGAGGTCATATGACACTCTGGTTAACACGTACTGCCAATGCCGAAGATTCTATTATCAGAGGATGACAAATTTGCAAGATATTGCAAGCTAAAGTCCCAACCTCACAAGTCTGCTCAGGTTGAGCAGTGATTTGACAATTACTACTTTCAAGTTTTGCAAATTCCACATGCTCAAACAATTCATTAGAATCACAGACACTCACGTGCATATACATACACACACACCACACATAAACACACACAGATACACACCTTAGGATAACTCTGTTCATAGGTTAGTATGCAAAGAGAGTTTTTGTCTTTGAAAGATGGTCAGAGGCAGCTCTGAGAAACTAGGGCTACTTATTCAACTCACAAGTCATGGTCAGGAAATGCTTTTTAAAACTGAGCTCATTAAATTGGCGGATACCTTATTTCCAACCACTCTCCACAACCTCCGCAATCCAGGCCCTGTCACGTAAGGTGTTGTGCACATGACAGTGTGTCTATTGAGTCTTCATGGTGCAGCATGATAGGCAAGTGTGATGGGGCTAAATTTCTTGTTTTCTTGTCAGTAAACCCTGGTCTCATTCTTAGCAGAGTTGGGGATCTGCAGCCGTTGCCTTTTCTAAGTTCAGTTTTCTAGTTTATAAAATGGAGGTAAGAATGCGTGAGAAGGCTTGGTGGCTAAAGGTGCTCACAGCCTGAGTTTGATCAGTAGGATCCACATAGTGGAAGATGACATTCTTTTTGGTTTTTTTTTTCCTTATGTGTGTTTGTGTGTCTGTGTGTGTGCACAGGCGTGTGCGTGGGCACATCTGTCATGTACACATATATGCGTGCTCTCATGTGTACAGCATGTATGTGCCTGTGTACATGGAGGCCTGAGGATGATGTTGGGAGACGTACTTGATTTCTCTTCCACCTCAGTCACGATGGTAGGATCTCTGCGTCAAACCGAGAACTCACCAACAGAGCCAGTCAATCTAGCCAGCTCACTCCAGTGCTCCCATGTCTGTTTTCCTTGGTTTTAATTACAGATGGGCCACCATGCACACCCAGCATTTGTGCAGGTTTTGTAACTCTGAACTCTGGGCCACTTGACTGAGTAACAAACACAATCATGTCTGAGTCGTCTTCCCAGGCCCCGTCCTAATACTTTAGCACCATTGGTGTGCTTTCATTCTTCCCGTCTGATCTCTAACAGCAGCTCACCAGGGCACTTTCCATAACTGTCCTGCAATCCCTCCACCCACCTCACTACCCCTCATCTCATACCAACCAGCATGGGGCACTTACCCTGAGCCAGGCTTGCTACTGGGAGTAAACCAAAGTTCAATATAGCCTGGACCTCCCCTGCCGTTCCTCACTCATGACTACATCACTATATCTGCTTCCTGTGGTTACTGCAACATGAAATGGTCTTTCAGGCCTAGCTCTTGCCTGTCTCCCACTGAAATCACTGGTTTCAGAATAGAAATCTAGTCACAGTGTGCACTGAAATGGGCATGAGGTGAGACACACGACAGATTCACACAGAGGATAAAGGATTCATTGATGTAGGGGAAAACTGAACAGTGGGAATCAAACACCACGTACACACATACACATAGAGAGACAGACAGAGAGACAGAGGTGCAGAGAGACATTGTGTCAAGCTGAATGTTATACTACTGTGTAACTTCCAGAGTTACAGTACTGTGAGATTTAGGTCTCAAATTTCGCTCTGCTAAGGAGTGACTTGTAGAGAAAAGCTATTGTGTTTTAGGGAGATGTGTTATTTCAGCATCATTCCTATATACATACCCATCTGATTTGAAAAATCTCTTTTAGAACAAATGTTAAATTCATCCCAACTTAAACCTGAGTATTATTATTGAAATGTTGGGGGAATAGAGGATTATAATTAACATTTTTAAAAACTTATTTTTAATTATTTGTATGCTTGCATCTGTATGTAGGTATGTTCTCGAGAATGCAGATGCCTGTGGAGGCCAGAAGGTGGCTTCGGACACCCTGAAGTTGGAGCTACAGGTGGTTGTGAGCCATGTGCCCTATCCTCTAGGACCAAAGTTACAAGCTCTGTAATAGCACTAGCATTAAACCAGCTCTACAGTCTCATAATTAACTTCTTTGTGTTTAAGACATTAAGATACTTTAGCTGTATTAATGAGCATATATTAGCATGTTGTATTTATTTTTATACTGGTAGTAACGGTGTGGGGGGTGTGAGTGCAAGCATTATGAGAATGAGCATGCCATGGCATGCATGTTGAGGTTAAAGAACAGTTTGAGGAAATCTGTTCTCTGCTTCCACCATGTGGATCCTAGAAATCCAGCTCAGGCCATTAGGCTTGGGGGCAAGCACTGCTGCCCATTGAGCAATCTCGCCATCCCTGGACGTCTGATTTCTAATAGAAGGGAGATATCTGTGCACAGGGCTCTGCATTTTTCTCACTAGCCTCTCTGGAAGGCTTTAGGAATTTTTCCACTTATATTTGTTCTGCTTGCCAAGTCAAAGGGTTATGTTAAGTACTCACATTGCTTTTATTTTTGAGTTGGCTGGAGGAATTCTCCACAAAGAGATGCAATATCAACCCTTTTATGGGTTTGTTATCTTAAACTGTGGTCTGCACGGTAGCTCTTATTTTCCTTTTCCCTGAGAACAAAGTCTCTCTCCAAACACTTCAGTGTTAAGTTCAGCTTTGATGTGTACAGTTAAAACTTATTTTAATAACCCCCTATCCATTCTTCAAATAATGTTTTGATGAATATACAACCTTCATAAACGTCTTAGAGTTTCTAGTCTGGAATAGCCACCATGACCAAAAGCAACTTGTGGAGGAAAGTGTTTATTTTAGCCTGCAGATCTCAGA
Organism: Myodes glareolus; assembly: GCF_982192425.1. Classification (NCBI taxonomy): domain Eukaryota; kingdom Metazoa; phylum Chordata; class Mammalia; order Rodentia; family Cricetidae; genus Myodes; species Myodes glareolus. The sequence continues at coordinate 11,211,631 of NC_142028.1, forward strand.
TCACACTCCACTATGGATGCAAGTCAAGGTAGAAACTCAAGGAAGGAACTGAAGGTGAACCATAGAGGAACACTGCTCACTGGCTTGCTCCATGGCTTGTTCACTCTGCTTCTTATACAACCCAGGACTACAGCCCAGTGATGGCACGGCCCTACGACATCAATCAACAATTAAAAAGAAATTACCTACAGACTTGACTTCAGGCAATTAGATGGAAGTATTTTCTCAATTAAGATTTCCCTTTTCCAGATATCTTCATGTCAAATTGAAAAAAAAAACCAAACTTGAAAATGTATGCAAACAATAATCTTGTAATGTTATATTGACTTTTATTTATTGTTGCTTCTGGGGATCAAATTCAGGTTCTCATGCTTGCTTATGTAGCAAGCATATTATTGACTGATTCTTTAATGCACTTTTTTGTTTTTAGTGTTTTTGAGACAGGGTTTCTCTGTAGCTTTGGAGCCTGTAGTTGAACTATCTCTTGTAGACCAGGCTGTTCTTGAACTCACAGAGATTTGCCTGCCTCTGCCTCCCAAGTGCTTGGATTAAAGGCATCTGCCACCACCGCCTGGCAAAAGCATCACTTCTTAAAAAAAAAAAACTCAAATCCATTAAGTAGTATCATTGCCATCCCTTCATCAGTGATGGAACCACACCTTATAGAGTTCTCTACTAGAAAGCATACACTGCCCCATAGACTCCCAGGTCTGCCTGCCCTGCTGGCTCCACCCAGCTAGCTTCCCGCCAGCCATCCCAGCTTCCATCCAGAGGGCCTTCCGAGGGGTGAGTTGATCCGGGCCACGGCAGGGGCCCCGGCGAGGGGGAGCTAGGGCTTTCCCCGACCCCATAGACTCCCAGGTCTGCCTGCCCTGCTGGCTCCACCCAGCTAGCTTCCCGTCAGCCATCCCAGCTTCCATCCAGAGGGCCTTCCGAGGGGTGAGTTGATCCGGGCCACGGCAGGGGCCCCGGCGAGGGGGAGCTAGGACTTTCCCCGACCCCATAGACTCCCAGGTCTGCCTGCCCTGCTGGCTCCACCCAGCTAGCTTCCCGCCAGCCATTCCAGCTTCCATCCAGAGGGCCTTCCGAGGGGTGAGTTGATCCGGGCCACAGCACGGGCCCCGGCGAGGGGGAGCTAGGGCTTTCCCCGACCCCATAGACTCCCAGGTCTGCCTGCCCTGCTGGCTCCACCCAGCTAGCTTCCCGCCAGCCATCCCAGCTTCCATCCAGAGGGCCTTCCGAGGGGTGAGTTGATCCGGGCCACGGCAGGGGCCCCGGCGAGGGGGAGCTAGGGCTTTCCCCGACCCCATAGACTCCCAGGTCTGCCTGCCCTGCTGGCTCCACCCAGCTAGCTTCCCGTCAGCCATCCCAGCTTCCATCCAGAGGGCCTTCCGAGGGGTGAGTTGATCCGGGCCACGGCAGGGGCCCCGGCGAGGGGGAGCTAGGACTTTCCCCGACCCCATAGACTCCCAGGTCTGCCTGCCCTGCTGGCTCCACCCAGCTAGCTTCCCGCCAGCCATCCCAGCTTCCATCCAAAGGGCCTTCCGAGGGGTGAGTTGATCCAGGCTACGGCAGGGACCCCGGCGAGGGGGAGCTAGGACTTTCCCAGACCCCATAGACTCCCAGGTCAGCCTGCCCTGCTGGCTCCACCCAGCTAGCTTCCCGCCAGCCATCCCAGCTTCCATCCAGAGGGCCTTCCGAGGGGTGAGTTGATCCGGGCCACGGCAGGGGCCCCGACGAGGGGGAGCTAGGGCTTTCCCCGACCCCATAGACTCCCAGGTCTGCCTGCCCTGCTGGCTCCACCCAGCTAGCTTCCCGCCAGCCATCCCAGCTTCCATCCAGAGGGCCTTCCGAGGGGTGAGTTGATCCGGGCCACGGCAGGGGCCCCGACGAGGGGGAGCTAGGACTTTCCCCGACCCCATAGACTCCCAGGTCTGCCTGCCCTGCTGGCTCCACCCAGCTAGCTTCCCGCCAGCCATCCCAGCTTCCATCCAGAGGGCCTTCCGAGGGGTGAGTTGATCCGGGCCACGGCAGGGGCCCCGGCGAGGGGGAGCTAGGGCTTTCCCCGACCCCATAGACTCCCAGGTCTGCCTGCCCTGCTGGCTCCACCCAGCTAGCTTCCCGCCAGCCATCACAGCTTCCATCCAGAGGGCCTTCCGAGGGGTGAGTTGATCCGGGCCACGGCAGGGGCCCCGACGAGGGGGAGCTAGGGCTTTCCCCGACCCCATAGACTCCCAGGTCAGCCTGCTCTGCTGGCTCCACCCTGCTAGCTTCCCGCCAGCCATCACAGCTTCCATCCAGAGGACCTGCGGAGTGGTGAGTTGATTCGGGCCCGCGGCAGGGGCCCGGTGAGGAGGAGCTAGGACTTTCCCCGACCCCATAGACTCCCAGGTCAGCCTGCAGTGCTGTTTCCACACTGCTAGGCTCTCCCGCCTGCCATCCCAGCTTCCATCCAGGTACAAATTTCTATATTTCTCCCCTTCCACTGAGGCCATAAAATTTCCCCAGTTCAGCTGCCTTGCACACTGGGCCTGCTCTGTAGGGGCATCCCGGAAAGAGGGAGTGCCTGTGCTTCAATACCCTGCCTGGGGAAAGGTAGGCATTCTATCAGTGAACTCCCTGCCCAACAAGGGAACCTGACCCGATACCAGAAGTTCCAATAGAGAGCATTTGATCGAAGAGATGGGCAGACGTCAAGGCAAGACCTCCTCCAACAATCTGAAAAACAACATGAAAATATCAGATCCCAACGACCCTACAACAGAAGGATTTGAACACTCTAACCCAGATGAAGTGGAAAAAAGTGCCATTATGAAAGCAATAGAGTCCCTTAAACAGGATATGAATAACTCCCTTATGGAACTGGTCGAGAAGTATAACAAAAAGTTTGAAGAAATGAGTATAGAAATGGATGAGAAATATAACAAAAAGTTTGAAGAAATAAGTAAATCCGTGAGTGATACCCTGAGAAACCAAGAAAAAACAATCAAACAAGTAAAGGAAACAGTCCAAGAATTGAAAACTGAAATGGAGGCAATGAAGAAAACACAAAACGAGAACCGGCTGGATATGGAAAACCTAGGTAAACGAGCGGAGACTACAGAATCAAGCATAACCAATAGAATACAAGAGATAGAAGAACGGATCTCAGATTCTGAAGATACCATAGAGAAAATAAATGCTCTGGTCAGAGAAAACGACAAATCCAACAAATTCTCTTCACAAAACATTCAGGAAATCTGGGACACAATAAAAAAACCAAATCTAAGAATAATAGGGATTGAAGAAGGAGAAGAACTGCGGATCAAAGGCCCAGAAAATATATTCAACAAAATTATAGAAGAAAACTTTCCCAACCTAAAGAACGATATTCCTATGAAGGTTCAAGAAACATACAGAACACCGAATAGATTGGATCAGAAAAAAACATCCCCGCGACATATAATAATCAAAACACAAAACATAAATATTAAAGAAAAAATTTTAAGAGCTGCAAAGGAAAAAGGTCAAGTAACTTATAAAGGTAAACCTATCAGGCTTACACCGGATTTCTCTATGGAAACCATGAAAGCCAGAAGATCCTGGATAGAGGTACTGCAGAAACTAAGAGACCATGGATGCAAACCCAAACTAATATACCCAGCCAAGCTATTGTTCACTATCAACGGAGAAAACAAAATATTCCAGGACAAAAACAAATTTAAACAATACGTAGCTACTAATCCAGCCTTACAGAGAATATTAGAAGGAAAATCACTACCGAAGGAATCCAATATTCCCAACACGGCCTACAATAACTCGAACATCTAGCGACCATTCACAAGCACAAAGCAAAGAAGAAAAACACATACACTCTACTACCTAAAAAAAAATGACCGGAGTCAACAACCACTGGTCATTAATATCACTTAATATCAATGGACTCAATTCACCTATAAAGAGGCACAGACTTAGAGATTGGATACGAAAACAGGATCCAACATTCTGCTGTTTACAAGAAACACACCTCAACCACAAAGACAGACACTTACTCAGAGTAAAGGGTTGGGAAAAGGTTTTCCAAGCAAATGGACCTAAGAAACAAGCGGGCGTGGCCATTCTAATATCTAACAAAATTGACTTCAAACTAAAATCAGTCAGAAGAAATGGAGATGGACATTTCATACTCATAACTGGAACAATTCATCAGGAGGAAATCTCAATCCTGAATATCTATGCTCCTAATATAAAGGCACCCACATATGTAAAAGAAACTCTTCTAGAACTCAAGGCGGTCATCAAACCACACACACTAATAGTAGGAGACTTCAACACTCCTCTCTCACCAATGGACAGGTCAATCAGACAGAAACCAAACAGAGAATTGAGAGACCTATTGCAGGTATTAAATCAAATGGATTTAACAGACATCTATAGAACACTCCACCCAAATAGGAAAGAATATACCTTTTTCTCTGCAGCTCATGGAACCTTCTCGAAAATTGACCACATACTCGGTAACAAAGTAAACTTCCACAGATACAAAAAAATATTAGTAACTACCTGTGTCTTGTCAGATCACCATGGACTAAAATTAGAATTCAACAACAATGCTCCCCCCAGGAAGCCAACAAACTCATGGAAACTGAACAGTCAACTACTAAATCACCCCTGGGTCAAGGAAGAAATAAAGAAAGAAATTAAACTCTTCCTTGAATTTAATGAAAACAAAGACACAACATACTCAAACCTATGGGACACTATGAAAGCAGTGCTAAGAGGAAAGTTCATAGCACTAAGTGCCCAATTAAAGAAAGCGGAGAAAGCACACATTGGTGAATTAACAGCACAATTGAAAGATCTAGAAAAAAAAGAAGCTGACTCACCCAGGAGGTCTAGAAGACTGGAAATAATCAAACTGAGGGCTGAAATCAACAAAATAGAAACAGAGAAAACAATCCAAAGAATCAATGAATCAAAAAGCTGGTTCTTGGAGAAAATCAACAAGATTGACAAACCCCTAGCCAAGTTAATCAAACGGCAGAGAGAGAACATGCAAATTAATAAGATCAGAAATGAAAAGGGGGACATAACCACAGACACAGAGGAAATTCAGAGAATCATTAGATCTTACTATGAAAGTTTATATGCCACAAAGTTGGAAAATGTAAAAGAAATGGACATTTTTTTAGATAAGTACCATATACCAAAGTTGAACCAAGAACAGGTGAACAATCTAAATAGACCTGTTAGTCGCGAAGAATTAGAAGCTGTTATCAAAAATCTCCCTACCAAAAAAAGCCCAGGACCAGATGGTTTCAATGCAGAATTCTACCAGAACTTCCAGGAAGAGCTAATACCTATACTCCTTAACGTATTCCACAATATAGAAACAGAAGAGTCATTGCCTAACTCCTTTTATGAAGCTACAGTTACCCTAATACCAAAACCACACAAAGACACAACCAAGAAAGAGAATTACAGGCCAATCTCACTCATGAACATCGACGCGAAAATTCTCAATAAAATACTGGCAAACCGAATCCAAGAGCACATTAGAAAAATTATCCATTATGATCAAGTCGGCTTCATTCCAGAGATGCAGGGCTGGTTCAACATACGCAAATCTATCAATGTAATCCATCATATAAATAAACTGAAAGAAAAAAACCATATGATCATCTCACTAGATGCTGAAAAAGCATTTGACAAAATTCAACACCCATTTATGATAAAGGTGTTGGAGAGACTGGGGATACAAGGATCATACCTAAATATAATAAAAGCAATATACAGCAAGCCGACAGCTAACATCAAACTGAATGGAGAGAAACTCAAAGCCTTTCCACTAAAATCAGGAACGCGACAAGGCTGTCCACTCTCTCCATACCTCTTCAATATAGTGCTTGAAGTTCTAGCAATAGCAATAAGACAACATAAGGAGATCAAGGGGATTCGAATTGGAAAGGATGAAGTTAAACTTTCGTTATTTGCTGACGATATGATAGTTTACATAAGTGACCCCAAAAACTCTACCAAAGAACTCCTACAGCTGATAAACACCTTTAGTAACGTGGCAGGATACAAGATCAACTCCAAAAAATCAGTGGCCTTCCTATACACAAAGGATAAAGAAGCAGAGAGGGAAATCAGAGAAGCATCACCTTTCATGATAGCCACAAATAGCATAAAATATCTTGGGGTTACTCTAACCAAGGAAGTGAAAGACCTATTTGACAAAAACTTTAAGTCTTTGAAGAAAGAAATTGAGGAGGATACCAGAAAATGGAAAGACCTCCCCTGCTCTTGGATTGGGAGAATCAACATAGTAAAAATGGCAATTCTACCAAAAGCAATCTATAGATTCAATGCAATCCCCATCAAAATCCCATCAAACTTCTTCACAGACCTTGAGAGAACAATAATCAAGTTTATATGGCAAAACAAAAAACCCAGGATAGCCAAAACAATCTTATATAATAAAAGAACTTCTGGAGGCATTACCATCCCTGACTTCAAACTCTATTATAGAGCTACAGTATTGAAAACAGCTTGGTATTGGCATAAGAACAGAGAAGTCGACCTATGGAATCGAATAGAAGATCCAGATATTAACCCACAAACTTATGAACACCTAATTTTCGACAAGGGAGCTAAAGGTATACAATGGAAGAAGGAAAGCATCTTTAACAAATGGTGCTGGCATAACTGGATGTCAACCTGTAAAAAAATGAAAGTAGATCCATATCTATCACCATGCACAAAAATCAAGTCCAAATGGATTAAAGACATCAACATTAATCCGTCCACTTTGAACCTGATAGAAGAGAAAGTGGGAAGTAGTCTACAAGATTTAGGCACAGGAGGCCTCTTCCTAAGCAGGACCCCAGCAGCACAGACAATAAGAGAAACAATGAATAAATGGGATCTACTGAAACTGGGAAGCTTCTGTAAAGCAAAGGACACTGTCAGTAGGACAAAAAGGCTGCCTTCTGACTGGGAGAAGATCTTCACCAACCCCTCATCAGACAAAGGTCTAATCTCCAAAATATACAAAGAACTCAAGAAACTAGGCACTAAAACTCTAATTAACCCAATTAAAAAATGGGGTACTGAACTTAACAGAGAATTCACAACAGATGAACTTCGAATGGCCAGAAGACACTTAAGGTCATGCTCAACCTCCTTAGCGATCAGGGAAATGCAAATCAAAACCACTTTGAGATACCATCTTACACCTGTCAGAATAGCTAAAGTCAAAAACACCAATGATATCCTATGCTGGAGAGGATGTGGGGTGAGGGGAACACTCATCCATTGTTGGTGGGAATGCAAACTCGTGCAGCCACTTTGGAAATCAGTGTGGCGGTTTCTCAGGAAACTGGGAGTCAACCTCCCTCAGGACCCAGCAATTCCACTCTTGGGAATATACCCTAAAGATTCCCGATCATACTACAAAAGCATTTGTTCTACTATGTTCATAGCAGCACTATTTGTAATAGCCAGAACCTGGAAACAGCCTAGGTGCCCCTCAATAGAAGAATGGTTAAAAAAGGTGTGGAACATATACACATTAGAGTTTTACTCAGCGGTAAAAAACAATGACATCTTGAATTTTGCATGCAAATGGATGGAAATAGAAAACGCTTTACTGAGTGAGGTAAGCCAGACCCAAAAAGAGGAACACGGTATGTATTCACTCATAAGTGGATTCTAACCATAATTAAAGGTCTTTGAGCCTATTATTCGTGATCCTAGAGAAGCTAAATAAGAAGATGAACCTGATGAAGATTATTTAGCTATCCACCAGGAGGTAGGAAATAGACAAGAGTCCCAGGTAACCTCGGGTGCATGGGGGGGAGGGAGGGTCGATGGAAGGGGAGAAGGTTAGAGAGAAGGGAGTAGGGGAAGAAAGGGGAAAGCTTGGTGGCCTGGGATGGGGGGGGGAGGGAGGAAGGATGAATATGGGATCAGGGAAGATTATATTTCAACTAAGGGACCCATTTTAGGGTTTACAGGAGACTTGATTATATATGGGATCCCAGGTCCAAGGAGAGATCCCCCAGATTGCTCTCTGGACAGAGGAGTGGGTGCCTGAATCGGCCGTTGCCCATGTCCATACTGATGTATATTTTGCTTATCACCATAGATCCTGCATCTGACGAAGGACGGCGATACAGTCGGTGACCCATATTGCAGCACCGGACTGAGCCCCCCGAGGTCCAAATGAGAAGCAGAAGGAGGAAGAACATGAAAAACGAAATCAGTACTGCGAGGGATGCTATCACCCACTGATACAAGGGAACGGATCTGATGAGAGTTTACCAAGGCCAGTTGGACTGGGACTGAAAGAGGACGTGATCTAACCAGACTCTCCGAATTTGGCCGGATTCTCTGACTGTGGCTGACCCGAAGTCTTTCTGAAAAGCCATTGACTATGACACTGGGACCTGTTTCCTCTACATATAATGGATTTTGGGGATCCAGTCTGTTTGGACACTCACCTTCCTGGACCTGGAGGGAGGGGGAAGGAACTGGAACTTCCCACAGGGCAGGAAACCCTGACTGCCCTGTGGGACGAAGAGGGAGGAGGAGGGGGAGTAGGGGGAGTGGGAGGGTGTTGGGAGGGGGGGTGGAAATGGAAACTTTTATAATTTAATAAAATTTACTAAAAAAAAAAAAAAAAAAAAAAAAAAAAAAAAAAAAAAAGAAAGCATACACTGAAGGTCTTAGAGACAGATAGGTACAGCAAGATCTGCCTTCTAAGTGCTAGTACTGATCTTTGCTTTCTGTTGTTCCACCTAAGAATGAGCAGGTACTGTGAATCACATATCTGAGGACATCGAGCTCTTTGCTGAAACAGGGAAAATAGTGATGGCTGACCTAAACACAATAACAGCTCTGAGTAAACTGAGCTTGAAGGTATGCACAGAGTACGACCATGGGGAAGGACAAATTTGGGGTCAAGCAGTCAAGATACACAGAACCTCTATATGATTTTAAAACTTTAGGATATATTTAAGGTAAGAAAAAATGTAAGACAAGACATCTAAAAGTAGGGATTGTATCTATGTGTTCTATGATTTAGAAAGATAGTCTGTATGACAATAGTTCTTGTAGAAAGAACATTATGGCAGAAATGACTTAGAAGATACTTTCTAAACACTGAATTAAAAATATAAGCTTATTATTTTTCTCTTGTAATCTCACCAAGGAAATACTTATCACTTTTCATGTAAGATACCAAACACTCATGATCATGACCAAGTTCTCATTTCTGCAGGAGTTTGGCATGGCATTAACAGGTGCAATTAATAAAAGAAAATCAAACGGTAATACCCTGAAGGAGGCAATATTCACACCTCAAAGGGTGTGGGGAATCTCTCTCCCTTTAAGAAAGAGGTCACTTAAGCTTCAAATAAGCTTGGACCGTGGGATCAGGAAAGTACATCTAAAGGCCTGGAGCTGCTGCCAAGCATCCCGATTTCCACTTTTAATCACATAGACTAGCAAGAGGGCCTCTGCCATCCAGATATTGGACTGAAAGTACTGATATGAATTCAGATGAGAAGATAAAAGTGTTAATCCCATGGCAGACGTTCTTTCAAGGGGACTTAATGGACATGCCTTGCTGTTTGGCCCACACTTACCCATCAGAGGTAGATTATACTACCTCCCAGACTGGAAAAAGACAGAAAAAGAGGATCTGAAAGCATAACAGATTTTAAAAAGGGACAGACATTCTTTGATGAGGGACTCTTACTGCAGAAAACTTTCCATCCATTAACTCATTAAGTATACAGTGATTGCCACCAGCTAGACTCAAGTGGCATTAGAGAGACAGAAATAAATCAACATGAGTCTTTACCTTAATAGAATTTCCATTTGTATAGGGAAGCAAATTTGTAGCTGAAGAACTATGGTACTATGCTACATCTCTTAAAATATCCATTCCTCAATGACACAGAGGTATACAATCCATTTAAAGCACAGTTTTAAAGTGGAAAAGGACTAGAGAGATGGCTCAGTAGTTAAGAGCACTGTGTCTGCAGAGAACTACAGTTACTTCCCAACACATCATCAGACAGTTCACAACTGCCTCTAACTCCAAGTTGAGGATATCTAATGCCCTCTTCTGGCCACCATGGGCACCTGCACGCATACACACACACACACACACACACACACACACACATACACACACATGCATGTGCATACTTTCATTTATGTGAAGGGGGCCTTATACAAAGGAACTGTATATAGGGTGGATTGGAGGATGAAATGCCAGTTCCAAATGATAAAAGCACATCAGTGAACTGTTTAGAAAGTGAGAGTTTCTTTACAAATAATCTATATTCACAATACAAGCAGGAAAGAGTGGGTATGTCTAGATACACAGTATGGAACTTCTGATATAATGGACCAAGACTTGGAATACTTGCACCAAAAATTTAACGGCAATGCTGCATGCTCATATTCGATCTTAAGAAAGATTGTCTGGAGTCAGTGAAGATGGATGTCTGCAGAGATAAAGACATATTCTAAACTGACTTACTATCTGGGAAAGGGAAAGGGCTAAGGAGGATCCATCTAAAGACAGGTGCCAGGAATGAGGATAACAGGAAGATGAGGACTCAGACCTGAGGTGGAGTTTGATTTACTAAAGAACACAAATGAGGGCTGACTGAAGGAACAAGATACTCTTCACAATTTGTACATTTTCATGCTGTCCAGTACATGTCTATTCAAAACTATGCAAATTCTATGGCAAATCTGCCTTCTACTCACAAAGCCTGGCACCTTGTTGTATTCCAGAAGTAACAAGTACAGATGAGTCAGAAAATAAAGCATGAACAAATGGGCGGTGCTGAGAGATGGTTTAATGGTTAAGAGTGATTCCTGTATTTGCAATGGAGAGGGTTGAAGGGGAGGGGAGAGGCAGGGAGGGGAGCAGAGAAAAAATGTAGAGCTCAATAAAAATTAAAAAAAAACTGTTCATTTTTAAATAAGAGACTCTGTCCAAATCTTCTTATATGCAAAACATGACCACCAAGCTCTTCAAAAATGCTGCTGACAGTGGTAACTCAAAGTAACTTCTAAGTTCAAGTTAACCCTTCAAACACTTATGCAATCTACGCAATGATTGTTCATTCTAAGCAAGAACTCCATAAGTGTAGGTGTCCACATCATCGTTCTTCCCATCCCAGATCTTCCATGCATTATCTTTCCTTTCCCTTACAGCTCTCTCCACGGGTTTTATAGCAAGGATGATTGTGCACAGATGCTTTCTTTCCATCCCCAAAATAGGTTAGGAAATGAATCAATTAATAGGCTTCCTAGGGTGGGTGTATTTGCTTCCTGTGTTGCTGCTTGCAGATGTAGGGCTGAAGTGGAGAATTAAAGGTGAAAATCCCCCCATTTGACAGCTATAGGAAACATCTTTCACATTTGATCACAGCACAAAAGGTATGTTCAAAAAATCAACTCATTATATACTTCAGATATTTAATGAAAATTAAATTTTAGATGTGGGAACAGTTTGTGAGTCTATGGGGGTTTGCACCTCAAAACAAGGTCTCTAAGATCAGAGTCTCTGTGTGTTCAATTAACTTCAGTTACTTTAGATGGCAAAATTCTTGAATAGTTTGGTTACATAATAATTGCCCAGTTTCTTCATTGATATTAAAATTCCCTGATGATGTTGTATCACCCAAAGATGAAAAAAGGAATGCACACTCACACACAGACACACTCTCACACACTCTCTCTCTCTTTTACACACACTCTCTCTCATACACACACACACACACATACACAAGTGAATTTCATGATGAGGGTTAAATCATGATTGTACTAAGTTGGCAATGTTCAGGAACCCTTTTGATTTCTTTGATTTGATTTCTTATTCATTCCTATAAAATAATGGCATTAAATGACAGGGAAAAAAGCAAAAATGTGTTGTTATCTGCAGTGGCGATTACAAGAAGAAATCTACTTTGTGTGAAATAATTTTTGAAGTATTAACTATACACTTTGCAATTTAACAAGGTCAGCATAAAAATAATTACCTTTAATTTAAGGAGCACTCTATTTATATCAAATAAGAATCACTTTAAAATGATTGCTTCCATCATCTTATAAACTATAGAGTAATACAAAAAATTCATGCATTGGATTTGGAGAATCTTATTGGCCTGAGGATCCAAGCACCTTGCTTTGGGTTAAAATATCAGAGAAACAGGCTTTATGTTGTCATAAGGGAGAGTGTTTTTCTTCCAGGAATCCAAACCAGGCAGGAAAGCTCTCTTTTATTTTGTGGATCCCAACTCTGACAGAACAGTCAAAAAGACAAGATCTCCTGAGTAAATTGGGAGCATGGGGACCTTGGGAGAATGTTGAAGCGGGGGAGAGGCAGGGAGGATAGCAGAGAAAAATGTAAAGCTCAATAAAAATCAATAAAAAAAACCCTTAGATTGCAGGAAGGGTTTCCAAACATGGGTGCCTTCTATGGCTGCGAACACCCCTTTAGCACCACAATGACCTTGTGGATGTCAGAAATCCTGGGGGTGGACATGATAGATCTCTGTTCTAGGCTTTAATGTGTTGAGCTTAGTGAGGCCTGCACATTTCTCCTAGTTTGACAGTTAAGATTAATTTTAAAGCATAATATTTTTTAATGAGGTCTTTTTCCACGGTACTAATTCTTATTAAAAAATCTATTATGGAGCAATCGATACGAACTCATCCTTCTAGTCAATCCTTCAACACTATATTTGAAACTATTATTCGGTGGCTATACCGAATTTATTTTACGGAACGTAGAGTGTGTGTGAGTTTCTTCCTATCTGGAAGACCATGGCAGAGTTCAAAGGTCAAGTGTAGCTACCTGTAGGACTATGGATTGTGGCAAAGATTGTAAGCTTTAGTTTGTGTGTCTACAGTAAGCAAACAAGAGACATAATCATATTTTTCAATAGATTTCATTGATCAACTGGGTGAAGTGAAAAAAGTCTCTCTTCAAGTTCAAATGTTCATTTCAATAGATAAGTCTGCACCTGAAATCTTCACAATGTTCATGTACAGAGGTAACTAAAATAAGAAAAACAAGGATAATACTATAATGATAGTCTCTTAACAATTTATGAAATAGGATACTTCAAAGGGGAAAAAAATGAAAAAAGTGATTTGTAGAATTGGATGCAGAACCCACAATATGGAGATCAAACAGGGTGCAGAGCTGATAACCTTCGTGTGTTTCCAATGGTCTCAAGCAGTAACATAAAGATGGGAGCCTGCTAGGGCAGCAAGCTGAAAGTCTCAGGAGGACAGCAATTCATCCCACCATGCTGTGGAACAGGGCGTCAGCAGAGCCTAGCTCCTTGCTCTCACATCCCAGCTGTCAGTGCTTTGTTAGCGATGCTGGCATTGTTTAGTCTATGGCAACATTATCAGAACCTTCCCTCTGCTTCCAAGAGCCATCTTCCTTTAGTGTGTTTGTCTGTTTGGTTGTATCTACCTCTTTCATGCATTAATCCTACTAGAGAAGGGCACACTACATGAACTCACTCTAATTTAATGACCTCCATACATACCAGTGCCTGCTTCTGGTGTCCACTGGTGCTGTACTACCACAGGCATGTATCTCTAGATAGACATGCATGCATACACATAATAAAAATTTTAAAAATAGTACTTAAAACATAGTCTCTTCTCCGTGAACAGTATGTTCCTTGCAGGGGGCAGATGAAGTCTTGAGTGAATGTGTATTGCTGACAGGAACATGGTCATGTTAAGGACCCAGTGTCTCAGCCTTGAGAGTGAACAGGGTTTCCCTGGGTCCAGCTCATAAATGGTAAAGACTCCATGCTCAGAGCACAGGTGTTGACAAATGATTAACCTTTAGCTAAAAGCAGTGTGTGCAGCATCAACTGCAGCTTTCTTACCTGATGTTGACTGCAACCCAAGACCACTTCTCTTTGGAGACTTCCCACCCCCATACCTACCTCCACCTCCCTATTCTGTAGTTGATAAATGCGCTGAGTTTCCCTACCACTGTTGGTACATCTCATCATAACTTATGGCTCACATAATCCCGAGATTTTCTATATGTATGCCTGTTATTTCCATTTTTTTATTCTCTGCGTCTTTCACATCACACATCCCAATATCACCCATCTCTCCCTCTACCCCAAAACAAAACAAAATAAAATTGATGAGAAAAATGGGGGGGGAGAAAAGGAAAATCTCATCATTGAAGCTATAATGTAACAGTGAGTTATGCAGTAACCCCCTTTATCCATCCATATATTTTTACAGTGTTTATTAAAAATGATCATTGGTCTTGTTCGAGGTCCCTGGTCTCTGCAGCACCATCAACGCTGGGCTCTCACTGGGACCTTTCCTGGACATCCTATTGCTGCCCTGTGTCATGAAGATCCTGTAACCCTGGGTCCCCAGGATTGACCCCCACCCCATGCTCCAGTAGATTACATATAAGGTAGATGTTGGGGTGGGCCAACACATAACCCTGGTTCTGGGCCTGGACAGGATCAGGGTTGGTCAGCCTGCCAGATATTCCCTGTCTTTGTCACCAACCCAGTCAGACCAATCCCAGAGTCCTGAGGTCATAGCAGTTTCCACTTAAAATGCAAATTCTCAGGCTACACTCAGTTTTTATCATATTATTCACAAATACGTTGTTGATACCCATTTGTTGGATGTTAAGATCCCAGCTCAGCCTACGCTACTAAGAGTGTGTTTAGGAAGGTCAGTTACTTCTCCCTGCCTCAGTGACCTCAGCTGCCAGCCGTTTGTATCTACGAAGATTGTTACTTAATTAGTAATGGCTCATTATTAAATTACTATCGACGCCACAAGATCCAGAAAGATAATTGCCATATCAATTACCTTGAGCATGACAAACATCAAAGTCACAAAGAATCCATAATAAAAAGGGAGAAAGGGAATCTCTATAGAAGGAGATTCTCTCATTTAACTTGACCTGTATTTTTTACTGTGACTCGGTTCCAAGGAGTCACTATTCCTCCGGGAGCAGCAACCCAACTGCCACCCTGAGCATAGAGCACAATATCCAACACCATTGTGCTTGCTCAGACCACAGAATACACCTACATCCTCCATAAGGCTAGAAGCTGAGTTTCAACAACAGGAATGAAGCGAAAGGATGAATGCTCTGAAATTCTGGGCGACACAGGCCCGTGGGTAAGGATGCGAAAACCTTCCATACCGCCAGTTCTTCCTGGCTTAATTCTTCTTATCAACTGAGAGTCAGTACTTTCAGTTAAAATAAAATTTTAAAAAAAGACAACAGTGATCCAAAACACTATTAAAATCCCAGGTATACACTAATTATTTAATTCCTGCCCAGAGGAGGGGGTCTGTTCTCCCACACAACCTCACTCCCCATCAGAGGCCAGAGCACTTCCAGCAGAGGAGGTGGAGCCTGAGAAACTCTGTGGCTTAGGACATTTTTTTCTTTCATTTCAGCATTATATATACACACATAAAATGTCTGCTTATGCATTTTAGTCAGCCACCTCCCTGCATGAAGGGATGGGTTTAAACAGTGAAATAACGATATAATGGAAGGAAAGAAGTCTTGCCCCTGGCATCGGGTTTTATAAACAGCAATGAGTGCCAGCATAAACCTTTATGCAAGAGATTGTGTTCTTTGTCATGCCATGTCTTCCTTGCAGAATACCCTTGCTGCCATTTGTCTGTGCTGGGCCAGCCACGGCGCTAACAGGGGCCTTTACTACTGTTGTATAATGTTTTACAGGTTTGCCATGGGGGTCACTCCATGCGAGGCCTTTACGTCAGAGTGAGAACTCCGACAAACAGTGAGTGGAAAGATGCCAAGAAATGCAGAGTCCTGGAGGGGAGAACCGACGAGGATGGAACGGAATACTGGGCAGTGAGCACAGTCGTACTGTTTATCTGGCCCCAGCTTAATGCCAGAAGCAATGTTTTCATTATTAAGGGAAAGAAAACAAGGGCAGAGACAAGCATGTGGTTATATAAACATTATCTTCAAATATAAGATTAGAAGTGCTTAGCTAACCCTCCCGACTTTCTCATCAAAAAGGGTAAAACACGCATCTTTTCAAATGTTCGGTATTTAATTATGCATCTGTTATGCCCATCATGGTAAACAGACAAAGGAAAAGTTTCCGTGTTCGGATTAATACATACAGACATCTCAAGAGCACTGTGGCTTGCTTCACAGAGAGACTCGGAGGCAGGAGTGACAAATCTCGTACTGTTAATACAAACTCGGGCTGACATAAAATGAGAATCAGTAGAGCAGAGCATGAAATCACTTGAAGACCAGCGCCACAGTAAATGGCATTAAATGTTTTCAAAAGCAGAGTGGACGACAGCGTTTCCTGAGCCGCCTCCACCCCGCAAGCACCACATGCCTCATTATAAACTTATTAAGCGGGTTTCAGATCATTTGCAGAACCTCGGGCTACTTCCAGATGCTTCGAAGTTCAGAAGGCTTGGTGCACAGGCCCTTATTCAATTCCCTACGTGGATTCACTCTCATCACAGCAAACACATGTGCTATGAAAGCCAATTCCCTAGTGACTTTTAAGATCCTGGATACAATGCAGAAACTTACAGGTGAATTTTCAGAAAATGTCAAGGCAGGCAGGACAGGAGGGAAAAGCATCAGTGGGTCCTGGCAGGAAAGGGCAGTGGAGGGAGATGCTGAGGGTGGTCAGATCAAAATATCTTGTGTGCATGTGGAAAATTTTCAATAAGAAAATGTTATTTGCAAAAGAAAAGCACAATGTCATATCTATAAGAAGGAAATAATACCGGTTTGTAAAATAAAGTCTCAAAGCCAGTAGCTGAGATCCCACAGAGTTGTTTACTTGGAGCCAGCAAGAAGATGATAGTATAGGATCCAGTACGTAAGAAGTGAGAGATTCTTACCAGGTGCTGAAGCTAAGAAATGAAAAAACAAAAAATACGCATGCTGATTACATGGTGGTGTCTCGATCACTACAGAGCCATCAAGGAATTATCTTCATACCAGTTGAGAGAAGAAAGAAAATTAACGCCGAGAGTTTCCCATTCTTCATGGGTAATTATCTTTGTTCTCAGTTGATGCCACCCTCCGAGGCCTTCTTTACCCCCTGCACAGAAGCCCAGAGTCCATTTCAGTGCACCGTTATTTTTTAGAGACAGGATGAACGTTCTTTCCATGGCTGAGTGTCTGCACTGACAAGCAATGCTGTGTGCTTTCACTCCTGTTCCACACCTTGCCAAAGCTTCTCTCCCACCCCCGCAACCACATGACCTCTCTCCCGTACTCCTAGCAACACATTTAAGAACCCCCAACTGAGAATCTACAGACTTCTTCCTCCAAGAAAAGAAAAAACAAAACAAAACAAAAAAACTTTTGTAAAGTCTGTAATAATTATATTTTTCTGAAATAATTTGACCATAGAGGACAGGCTGTGCCCGGGTCTCAGCCTTCTGAATGTCAGGATGGAATGTGGACACTACCTTGCAAGCAGTGCAGCTTGTCATATTTAAACATTACCTTTGCTCTATAATGTGGCTCTGGAGAGGCCTGAGCCTGAGGTGCTACTAGGAGAGGGTAAAATCTCATTCAGAGAGGGGGGCCTACCAGAAGGAATTGGGGCTTCAGGAAAGTTCGCATGCAGGAGACGCCAGTGTTTCAGTCACTTTCTGTCTCTCTGCTGCTTCCTGGCCACTGTGGTGACCAGGACTTCTCCACTGTGAGCTCCTAGCATAACGCTCCGTACCAGCCCAGGGCACAGCCAGATATCAAGCCACCGTGGGCAGCAACTCTGGGAACCATAAGCCAAAGAAAACATTTCCTCTTTTATTGATCACTCATGTATTGTATAGGTATTACAGCTGCACCATGCAACCTTCCACCCAATCTACTTATAAACAGACAACCCTAATGTGACATTGCATAATAGCCAAACTCCATAAGTGGCAAGTCATAGAGACAGTAACTGATGCCAATAAGGAATGACAGCTTTGATATTATGAAGTCCTTGGCTAAGGCATAATTTCCATTCTGCATCAATAGGACATTTTTGAAAAGATGACTTACAAGTACATGTTGAGAAAATGGAAGATGGTTATCAAAAGGGCTCAAGAGAACTTGTACTCTCTTCCCTGGTTTCTATAAAGGAATGCCGGATCATTCTAAAACGACCCTCAAATTATACTTTGTCAGCAACCTTAGAAGTCTCTCTAATAAGGGGTTGGAAGGATGGCTTAGCATTTAAGAGTTTTCAGACAAAGGATCCAAATTTGGTTCCTTGCACCCACAACAGGTGGTTCACAGCCAATGGTGAATCCATCTCCTGAGGGTTTGATACCCTACTCTGGCCTCCGAAGTTAGCTCCATTCACATGTACATAGTCACACATATACACATAAATTGACATGCATTGTATAAAAAGAAATCTCTTAAAAATTCATAATGATGACCCTGATACAAACAATAAACAATGTATGCCTTCACATTATCCCAAGTATGCCATAGAGGTGACTATATTTAGTCTTTCCAATGTGGTTATTATTATACATATTATACAGATGAGAAAACTAAGTCACAGAGAGACTAGTTACTTGTCCAAGAACACAAAGCACCTATAAAACCCCATCTTCTGGCCATGAGAAGATACTGCCCAGTGGCTAACACTAAGGAGGAGGTAAGCTAAATCAGGGACCCAAGTGTCCATCCAAGACAGGAAAAGATCTATTTTGGGCTCAATGGTTACAGCAAATGTTCATTTTATATCTCATTTCTCTTATTATTTTAGTTTTATGCATATATAGCTATAATCTTTATACTCAAAATAATATAGTTTAGAAAATATTTACTTTTATCATATATTATTAATATGTAAAAATAGAATACAATTAAGTTAGTTCTTGCTTAAATTTTGGTTATTGCACAATTTAAAACTTTAAAGAGTATAGTTACAATACAAATGTTAACACTGACATCAGAAGCATACGGACTGAACCTGAGGTTTAGATGACTAAACAGCATCCTTCCCGATGAACATACACTGTGAACTTGGCACTCTGTTCTCATATGTTAAAGATACCCAGAGAGTTCCACCTTCCTCCTAAGAAACAGACCTGGGAAAATAGTGACCATTCTAGCCTGTGCTTTCCTTATTTGCAAAAACACCTGAACAGATCATCCTTAAAGTCCAGCACTCTAGGGCTCCAAAAAATTGATTAGTCCAAGTCCTATTTGCTACTAACTCGTATCACTGATATCTAAATACTTTGAACAGTGGCAGAATTTGTTAAGTAAAAATGTGCCTTCCACAGGGGTCACTCATCCCCTGCCTATGGGTCTTGTGCAGTGATGTAGTCCCATAGGTGAGCCTGACACACTGGTCCTGAGTCTAAGATTGGATTCCCTAGAAAACAGGTGTAAGAATGTGGTAGGCAATTTACCTTCTTCTCTCTTTAAAAATATGTTTAAAAACATGAAATCACCATCACAAAAGTATACATGAAGTAATTACCTCATCATACAATAGACTGTGTTTTTTCCTAAAGAGGCACAAGCAATTCAAATACACTTTAAATAATGTGGTAAATTATTTTGCAAGATAGAAGTTTTCCAGAGTAAATCATTCACTGATTTACTATAATTATTCAAATTTTAAAATTCAGGTTTAATTTTCTATGTTTGAACATTTTGCCTGCACGTATGTATGTGCACTGTGTGCATGCTTGGTCCCAAAGAAGGTCAGAAGAGTGTCTCAGCTCCCCTGAAACTAGAGTTACTACTGATGGTCACTAGATGCTACATGGGGGACAGGAATGGAATCCAGATTTTCTACAAGAGCTCTCTTATCTGCTGAGCTATCTCTCTAGACCCTGAGAGTAATTTAAAAATGGTAAACTACAACTATCCACAGAAGCAGTGTTCCCTGGAGATATTTCCCAGTATCACATTCCTTCTTAGTAATTATAACTCTCATTGTCACTTTGGTCAAAAGCTCAGGGTATTTCAAGGATCTCACCAGAGGATATCTAGAACACCAATGACCAATGTTTTGATTCAATATTAAAAAAGACCTCCTAGGTGTAGATGAAGCTTCGGAAGTCAACTGTGATGGTGACCCAAGTGTATTATCGTCAAAACAATGCAGAAGAGACTTCATTTTTCTTTTATGTCTGTAGCCACCACCACAAAAATAACTTTAAGAAGTGTGTAAGAACAAGAAAGGAAACCTGGAAAGAAGACTAAGGATGATTCAGAGAAAGGAAAGGCTAGGTTTCCCCACTGAGTAGGAAGTTGCGCAAAGCATTCACAACCCTCTCATGATAAGTTTGTGGTAGACAGCTGATGGAGCCAGGACGGATGAGATGGAGAGACAGATCGCCTACCTGTGAGGCAAGAAGTGCCATCAAAATCAACAGAGACAGCATGGCGTGGAAGGATATCAGAGAGAAATTGTCATTGTGTTTTCCCCTTCTCTGTTGATATTTCACGAGACACTACTATATGTCACTATGCTGGCTTGTCACATTGTCCTCCTCTATTACCATTCATCCTTTGGGATGTTCTTCTCACTCGTTTATAAAAGTAATAAGGTGTACTTAACAAATGGTGCTGGTATAACTGGATATCAACATGTAGAAGAGTGAAAAAAGACCCATATCTATGACCATGCACAAAACTCAAGCCCAAATGGATCAAAGACCTCAATGTAAAGCCAACCTCACTAAACTACATAGAAGAGAAAGTGGGAAGTACACTTGAACTCATTGGTACAGGAGATCACTTCCTAAATATAAAACCAGCAGCACAGACACTGAGAGAAACAATTAATAAATGGGACCTCCTGAAAACTGAAAAGCTTCTGTAAAGCAAAGGACATGGTCAACAAGACAAAACAACAGCCTACAGAATGGGAAAAGGTCTCCAGCAACCCCACATCAGACAGAAGACTGATCTCCAAAATATACAAAGAACTCAAGAAATTGGTCATCAAAAGAACAAATAATCCAATTAAAAAATGGAGTATAGAACTAAACATAGAACTCTCAACAGAGGAATCTAAAATGGTTGAAAGACATTTAAGGAAATTCTCAACATCCTTAGCCATCAGAGAAATGCAAATCAAAACAACCCTGAGATTCCATCTTACACCTGTAAGAATGGTAAAGATCAAAAACACTGATGACAACTTATACTGAAGAGGTTGTGGGGTAAAGGAAACACTTCTGCATTGCTGGTGGGAATGCAAGCTGATACAGCCCCTTTGGATGTCAATGTGGTGGTTTCTCAGAAAATTAGGAAACAACCTTCCTCAAGACACAGCAATACCACTTTTGGGTATATACCCAAAGGATGCTCAATCATACCACAAGGTCAAGTGCTCAACTATGTTCATAGCAGCATTGTTTGTCATAACCAGATCCTACCTAGAAACAACCTAAATGCCACTCACCCAAAGAATGGATAAGGAAAATGTGGTACATTTACACAATGGAGTACTACACAGCAGAAAAAAATAATGACATCTTGAAATTTGCAGGCAAAGGGATAGATCTAGGAAACATCACATTGTTTGAAGTAACCCAGACTCAGAAAGACAAATATCATATGTACTCACTCATAAGTAACTTTTAGACATAAAGCAAAGAGAACCAACCTATAATTCACAACCCCAGAGAACCTAGACAACAATGAGGACCCTAAAAGAGACACACATGGATCTAATCTACATGGGAAGTAGAATAAGACAAAATCTCTTGAGTAAATTGGGAGTGTGAGGACAGTGAGGGTTGAAGGGTAGGGGAGATAAAGGGAGGGAAGCAGAGAAGAAAGTATAGATCAATAAAATCAAACAAACAAACAAACAAGGAAAAAAATGATAAGGTGACTCTATGTATTCTTTTCAGTCCCAGCCTTACTATGTTCTGCTAGGTGTGCTTCTTCTCCTCTTCTCCCTCTCTATCCCGTGTGTGTGTGTGTGTGTGTGTGTGTGTGTGTGTGTGTGTGTGTGTGTGCGTGTGTGTGTTGATGTTGTTGTTGCTGCTGTTGGGTGTGAAACCAAGACTTCATTAATATTAGGCAATCATTCTAGCACATAGTCTTACTGCAGTTCAGTGAGTTGCATCAGCAATTTGAAGTTTTCAAAATCCAATGTGCTATTCTCTCTCTAAGTACAGCTTTTCCCAACTCCTTTCCAGTCATTGTTCTTCATCTTCCTATATCTGAGGTGATTCGCTGGGGAACCAAGAGATCTCAGTAGGTACCGTCACAGTTCTGCAGTCACCTTGCTATTTTATCCCTATTTCCAATTAAATGGAAAATTCAGAGGATCTGCTCTTAAAATACATCCCAGTTCCACCAGTATCCAAACTCATTAAAGTCTAGGTGACTGCAAAGCCCCTCCTCCTGAAATACATGCCAAAAGGGCCTCTCCTTTCCCTGCTATGTGAACTGTACCCCTTTGTACCATCTATCTTCAATCTCTGTGTTATTTCTTCAAAGCCTCCAGGGTTTCCTGGAATAGCTAATCATTGGTTGATGTCTTTTCCAGTAAATCTCTCACAATCACATAGAGGCCCTGCTGAAATGGGGATTGCTAGACTCCTGCCCCAGGGCTTCAGATTCAGCAAGTCAGACTGGGGTCTGAGACACTGTGTTTCTATCAGTCTCCAGGTGATAGGAAATGACCAGAGTGGGACATTTTTAAAGTCATGGTCTTACAAAGTGCCAGCTATTAAAAAGCAAGCCCTTGCTTTCAAGATCACTATAGCCACAACACATGGAAAGAACTTTAGAAGACATTCAAAAATGAACAATTTTGAAATGAGCCTGTTCTAATGTAATATATATTTCTGAGGGCATCAGATTTAAATTATTATCTAAAAAATTTTCAAAGATAAAACATTTCAGAAATATAAACATGCATCTTTGTCAAAAGAGATATACATCACAATGGAAATGAGGGGCTATATCAATAAATTCACTGATAATCAAAATAACATTCCATCTAATAATCACCCATTTAAAGCCAAGCAATTAAAAATCAACTCTTAAAAGGCCCAGCTAAAGATCTCATTCAATGCTTCAAATTGTTTTGCTAAACTTCATTTTTTCTTTATTACCCCTCTTACTACTCCTTTTTAAAATATAAATCATTAGCACATGGCAGCCATGTTATCTTAGTTCAGGTCTCCAAACACCTGCACAGATGAAAAAGCATGCCTGCCTATTTCTTGTCCCCTGCAGGTAATGCTCACAAATCCAGAAACTGGAGAAAGGTCCTAGACATCCAACCCAAGTCTGAACTATGAGTGGATTTGAGGCAGGATAAGAAATAGACCAAATATGGGCAGTGGTGGTGCACGCCTTTAGTCCCAGCACTCGGGAGGCAGAGGCAGACAGATTCCTATGACTTCAAGGCCAGACTGGTCTAGAGACCTAGTTCCAGGACAGGCTCCAAAGTGACAGAGAAACTCTGTCTCAAAAACAAAAACAAAAAACAGAAACCCAAAAATCGACCAAATAAAATGAGCTATAGTGGGTATAACAAAATACACCATTATAGTCGAAAAAAAAAAACAAACCACATTTTGTTCCAAAAGGGAAGCAGCGTCATTTTCTCCTCTAAACTGTGGATGGACATCAAAGAAGTTCATCAACGAAGAGGAAAGAGGGCATGTCATGAGTCCCACCCTTCCCCGTGCTCCTCTCCCTCATCTTGGCTAACCATGCAGCTTGGTAGGACGATTCCCTCATGAGTTGCACAGTATGAGCATAAAATCTCAGTGGCTAGAACACATGCTAGGATTTCTCAGAGCAGCACTTGGCTCTGGTATCTGTCTGCTGGACTCTCATCTCATTCCTCATTTGCGACAGGGCCAAGGAGCTGATGCTGGGTGCTGCTGAGTCTGTGAAACCCAAAAGCAATAAAGGAATCATTCAACCTTGGGCCAAATCCTAGAAGTGATTTGGAAATTTGGCCAGATATTTGTTGTCCTTTTATTTTATGTTTTGACAAATATACATTAGAACAAAGCAACAATCACAACGCATAATGTAGCAAACACTTCCCAATCCATTGGCAGGCATGAAAAAAGCAATTAAAAATATTTCTGAGGCATCTGTCTGCTTCTCTTGGCTGACTACTGCAGTTAGTTTTGACTCTTTAGTTGGATGTCAGTCAGCACAACCAAGATGGGAATCACCCACTTCACAGCAACTGTGCATTTAGGAAAAAAAAATCCAACTCAAAGCAAATGGTTTGCTAAATCTGCTGTTGGTTTTATCTGTAAGATTCACAATGCCACCCAGGCTGAAGCTAACCCATCTAATTCAACACATTACTTCCACCAATAACAAAATAAAGCAGTGCAGTTAGTTACTAGGGCTCAGATGCTTTCAGGTGTTTTGTTTCCTTAATATCCCATGCCTCGACTTCTCCCATGACTTCTGTATGGATCATGTCCTGTAGTAGGATTGTACTGCTTGAATTCCGCAAATATGTGACTCTTTATACTAATACCAATGCTTATGGTATAATGCTTGTGTCTTTCCATTAGACAAAATAGGCTCGAACCTTGGTGTCCTCACTGAATAATAATGTGACCATCAACAAATTTCTAAAATGGTGAATGTTAGTTACATCATCACTAAACATCTGTATACACTCCTCTAGCATAGGGAAATGAAAGGGAGATGCTTCCATTAAAATTCTAAGCAAAATCCTAGCCCAAGTAGGTCCAGATTTTCCTCCCCATCCCATACTATGTCTTTCTTCAAAACTTGCTTCATGAAATAATCTTACCAAATAGACAATCTGTTGATTGTAGTTATACAGACAAAATCAGCCACAGAGAGCTTGATCATTAGGTAAAAGAAAGGATGTGATACATACACAAACATAAACACCGCCAGAATGTTAAACAGTGATAAAGTAATTGAAATTGCTACTTGGGATAAACAACTTGAACTCAAGGACATGATATTAAGGGATAAAAGCCAACAAGATAAATAGCACATGTTCTCTCACAAGTGAAAGTCAAAAGGAAATCAACATGAAAATAAAAGTTATTTACAAACATTGAAAAATGGAATGACAAAAATGAGGTTGCATTTGGCCAGTACAAACTATAAACATAAAGTCATACAAACATGGAAAGACACTCTGGATTCTGTTAGCATGCATAATGAACATGCAGTAAGAGAGTATTAAAAAAGTCCTTCCCCAAACAACTTCCCTCATGTCACCTTCCTTGCCTTCACCCTCTTCATTTTGCCACACTGCAAAAGCTCACCTAACTACCGAAAATTTTCACTCCTCTTGCTTTGTTGATTGTACATGGCATATTTTAATCCAAGCTTTACCTTCATTATTACAGGTTTTTGCATTTCAATATATTTTGTTATTTTCCTTACTCATTAACCAGTAAGTGCACTGCATGTCTAAATAATCTTTTTTATTCTAAATAAGCTAACACTTATCCTAAACAAGGTGATAAATATGGAGAAACTTAATGAATTAAGAGTGATTAAAGACAAAACTTTACATAATTTTTATAACTTCTATACTCCCATCATAGTTTAAAATAACTTTTAAAAAAGACTTTACCCTAAAGTTTAGACTACATTTTATTACTTACACATTTAAGTTTGAGGTGCATATTCCCCATTTAACTCATCTGTCAAAAATTGAATTCACATCAAGCACTGTGGCATAAGGTCCTACATGATCTAGGAGTGGCCATGCATGCTATGCTGCCTGCCCAGCTCCAGATGGCGCCAACTCAATTTGGTTATCTTTATATAGACCATCACAACATACCGCATAGTAGCCTACTCTCCTTAAAAGAGGGAGTCTCAAAACCAAAGTAGTACAAACTTACATTACTGTAAGTAAGGCAAATTCAAAGGACTCTTTCATTAGAAACCAACATGAAGGTCTCATGCAACTCGAATGCTGAACAAACCTGAAGATTCCTGTTGGTGAAGAGAAAAATCATTGGTTCTTCTGTAGCTACAGAAAAGGTCTATTTTATACTTTCTTCTAGAGAGGCATAATCAAATGCCACCCATAAGGTAATGTACAATAACTGAAATTAAATCAGATTTAAAGTTCATTTCCTTGGGAGCACTGGCTACAGTGCCCATGTCTAACAGCCCCATGAAGCACACATAAAACACATCTTTCATCACAAAGACTTCTAGCAAACAGTTGCCTCTAGAGAACAAAAAGGAAAATCTGGTTTTTTTAAAAAAGAATCTAATTATACAACTCTGTTTAGTTAAATCCATTATTAATTGGATTATTGACTCTCTGTTACCCAAAAAAATAATTGGTCATCATTATCTTTTAGGTGGAAAGGAAAAAAAGAAAGAAAAAAAAAACACCCTTTAGATCCAAAACATCTGTCAATCCTCGTTTATAAGTCTGGAAATACTCCAAGTCAATATTAGAAAGCCTTTCTTTAAAGATAGAACACATTATTTAATTTTAAAAAGCTTTTATTGGATGCTCTTTATTGGTTTTGCTTTTTTTTAAAGTTAGTTATTTTCACAGGCGTAAAGTGGTTCAACTTGGACACATCGGTCCAAATTGACCTCTTACCCTGTTTTTTTTCTTTCTAGTACTAAAAACCCATAAGCCTGTGGAAAGTTCAGTCATAGATGAATCCAAAATAGAAAACTTTTGAGAAATGTCTCCTCACCCACTGTCAAAATGAACACCTTCTTCATATTTCTTTATGCAAAGTTTCTGGGTGGGTAAGTCAGAGGGGAATCTCTGTAATAACCCCTCTGCTGAGGGGGCATGGGACAATTTGTCTGCAGTTTCCACCACAGGACCAGTCTACTATCTCCCAATCTTTAAGGAAGATATGAATATTTAAACATTGTTGGCATTCCCCATGTCAAACTCTGGCTGAAGAAGGACAGATGAGTCCCTGTGAGTTTTCAGAAAAGAATGTGGTATAGGACTTTCCCAAATGTGGCCCTGGACTAGGAGTCTGTCAAGAAGATATCACTAAGTAGGCTTCTATGGGTTACACTCCAGGATTCTGTCATAAACCTAAATTTGGAAGGAAGGTTGCAAGAGCCTGAGGTTGCATCTTCTGATTTGACAATCACTGCCATGAGGACAGAATTCCACACTATGTATTCCTTCCTGAAGGAGTCTGAGGAGTAAAGAACTGGATTGTTAGGGCAACTGTAAAATGATACGACAGAACCAATGGCTCACATTCCAGCAGCCTTTATTATTTATTTAATGTATGAATGATATATCTATTGATAAATACATGAATTTATGTATGACAAACATGTATAAATGAATAAATCAATTTCAAGCTGTGCTGAAGAATTGGGTCAGAATGAATATTCAGTTTGTTGCATGTGGGAACTGTAAGGAGGTCAGCAGCAGGAAGTCAGGGGAGGGACTAATTTATGTCACTATGGCTCCCACAAGAAAGACATTTTATGAGTTTATTCAATCAAGCCACCTTTTAAGAAGCACACAGTGCAACATGCACAGCGTTTCATCTCATTGTCCCCAGTATTCAAAGAGTCTCTAAAATGTGACACCATTTCAAAGGACTGAATGGCCACTAAGGAAAGTTTTGTATTGCTTTGCTGCTCTGGTTTTAGATCCTATACCCAGAATTTGTTAGTTGTTAAACAGAATGATAGATGAAAGGATGGGTGGTAGGTGAATGAATGGATGGATGAGTGGTTAGATGGGTGGCCGAATGGATGGGTGACTAGGTGGGTGGATGGATGGGTGGAAAGGTGGATGGAAGGATGGATGGACGAATAGGTGGGTGGATGGATGGGTGTGTAGTGATGGATAAATGGGTGGATGGGTAAGTAAGTGGAAGACAAATAAGTAGATTAGTGGATATATCAATGGACCATCAATGGTATCACGTCCTTTTAAAGCAACCAACATCTTTCAGAAGTCCCTGAAACTCCTGGAACTACATTAGAAAGTAAGAAACAGAAGAGTAAACTACACTGAGGTAGGGGCACTGTGAGCTTTTC
The DNA here is from genome assembly GCF_982192425.1 of Myodes glareolus. NCBI lineage: Eukaryota > Metazoa > Chordata > Mammalia > Rodentia > Cricetidae > Myodes > Myodes glareolus. Next base: position 11,239,685 of record NC_142028.1, read on the forward strand.
TAGCAATGCTGCTTTTCTGGTTTCCTTTAAGACATAGAACAAAGCTCACCTTCTACTGGAACTCTATTTCCTGTCAGTTAAAGTAAAAATTAGACATGGTTACCTCATCACCTTGCAAATCTATAATTGAAAGAAAGAGAAAAGAATTCCTCTGGTCAAGCAAAATGGCTTAGAGCTGAAGGCAGTTGATGTCAAGTGCACTGATCTGAGTTCTATCCTTGGGGTCCAACTGGGGAAGGTAAACAACTCTGGCTCTTTCCCAGAAATCACTAAACAAATCAGGTTCCATAACAAACTGTCAGTCTTGACTGTCATGGAAATCTGGGACACTGCTATCTGTTTTAGACTCCCAAGTAGGCTGAATTGTTCCAAAGGTTGTATGGAAGATCATTTTAGATTATTTTCTGAGCAACTTAATTTCTATGATTATAACAGGGGTGTCCAGATAACTGTTACTTCCACTCTGTGGCTACCTAACATTATTTTCACTAGAAATTTCTCAATTGTTACTCATGAGAGTGTGAAAGACTTTTTCCCTCAGGAATATTAACACTTAGTTTTGCATCAAGAGAAGCATTGTATATCTTATTTGACACATGTACTGAAGCCTTGCATTCAGAAGCAAATGTTTGTAGCAAGATTTATAATGACTAATCATAAGCAATTATTCCTTAGATGTCTACTATCACAATACATACTGCCTTATTAAAACTTTATAATACCCACTAAGAGAGGAGATAAGGGAAATAGTTTATAAAAAACTCCAATGAAGTCACATGGCAAACATATCAAAGTCAATCAGATGGGAAGTCTAAAACCAAGTTCACTACCAAAGGCCATTCTATTTTCACTGTGTTTTATGGATGTTCCACTCTCCCAGGATGCTCAGCTCTCACGAAGTTCATAACATGCACAAACAAAGTTAATTGTGAATAAAGTCATAACCAAAATGCTAAAACAATAATAAGACAGTGATGAATAAGCGACTGTATCTCAAACATGGGGGGAAGATACTTGAGATCCTTCTCTGTCTTCACATGTATACTGTGGCATGCATGTGCATGTGTGTGCACGTGTGCACACATACACACACACAAAATAAGTTAAACTAAAATCTTTAGGAAAAAATACTCAAAATTTATCATTTAAATAGGTTAAAAAGGCCACTTCATAATTTCTAAAATAAAGATAATGCATACCTAAACTGGGTAAAAGATAGAAAGTAGATGTCGTCAAGTGATATTTGACAGGCTTTACTTACCATCCAAACGATGAGTACACATCATGAATATTTAGAATGTTATTAAGCAGAAAACTCACGAGAGAATATCCAAAAGGATAAACAAAGCAACATGTCAGCTTCATGAATAATAATATATAATAATAAAGCTATGGTTAATCATCTGCCAACTTTGTAAGTAATTCAAATGTATATCTCAGCCCTAGAAGCTGAAGAGCGTCGCAATGATAACCCTAGAAAGTAGTGGAAATACATATGGTTCTTATTTTATGCTTATTTCTACATTGTCTAAGTAGCAGTAAAGAGAAGAAAAACAACTAGCATTTTAAAACATGTCATTATACACCATTTAGTATCCAAACAAATAGAAACATTAAAAATCGTACATAATCATAATTCTAGTAGTCAACACTATAAAAATTGATTAGGTTGATATGCCTCTTAAGATTTTTATAGTGTCCTAAAGTCCCCTCAAAATACATCTCTGATCAACTTACTCTTAGTTTTTAATAGACAAAAACTTTTTTTAACTGAAAATTAGCTAGGAAAGCGAATATAAGGCATATAGTTTACACTAAGATATAAATTATAGGCTATTTCTGGGAATGAGGTTTGGATGAAGAGTGCAGAGGCAATATGTATGTGCCCCAAAAATGAACAAAAGGGTCACTTTGTATGGGGAGTGGAACAGGCCATTAAAACAAAGGCCAGAAATGCTGAAGATGGCCCTGCCAGACACCTAAAACTCAGGTTTTAAAAGACCCTTGTCCAGGACTTTAAACTATGCCTCCTGTTTGGAGGTAGCAGCTGTGGACACAGATGTAGTTTCCCACTGTGACCCGGGCCAATGCTCTGCTACAGAGAAAGAGGTTAATATAGCTTTGCTGCTGGCAGATTAGATAGTTGGTCTGTACGGGAGACATAATTGAATCTGCATCATTGAGAACAGCTCTTGATGACGCACAATGTCACAAATCCAGCCCAAGAAGGATAATTTAAGATCGGGTGACAGAACACACATGGTAGTGAATGAAAATGCCAGCTCTCTAGGAGGAAGAATAGTGTGAACACTGTGCTGGGATTCTATGTTTTCAAATAAAGATAATTATTTGTCTTGAAAGGGCATTTTCTTCAAATAATACAGGAAAATAAAGACACTGATAGATTTTGAATCCTGAAGCAAAATAACAAGTACAGGGAGGAGAATGGTGGTTGGATTTTTTTCCACTTGGCTAATTATTTGTAGAATATTTCGGGTAATGGAGAGAAAGATCATCATACTGAATTCTTTGTGCACCAGAAAAGGAATTGGCCCCAACTATATAATATAAATGACCTCTAAGTTGTTTCTCAAATTACGGACTCATCACACTAAAGGATGCACTGTTTAGATGGATTTCTTTTAGATGAATTTATTGGGTGAAATGCAATGAATCTTTAGAAAACATTTTTTTTCTTTATCTGATTTTTTTTTACCAAGTTTATTCCACTTGTATTCAGGGAGTTATCTACTGTCTACCAGACATGTTTATATTCACTTGAGTGATATCAATGAAAGAAATCAAAAACAGTGACTTTGATGGCAGAGCTCAAACTGTAATGAGAGAGGCAAACAAACAAACAATGAGTATAATAACCACTGAAGCACTTTCAGTGGTTAAAGCACTTTCCTCACAAGCAAGAGCACTGAAGTGCAGATCCCAGAACCATGTAAATAAATGTTAGTGAGCTTCGCATGCTGCAGACTGTGAAGACAGGAGATCCCCAGAGCTAATGGCTAGTTAGAAGAACCCAAATTTCATGCTTGAGATATGGTTGAGAGACCATCTATCAAAGAATAAGGTAAGGAATCAGAGAGAAGATTCCTGACATCAGGTTAGGGTTCACAGGTTTGAGCACATGTATGTAACTGTATACACAGACACAGGCACATAGACACAGACACAGAGACATACACATATACATACATGTACACACACAACATATATGTGTGAAACGACAATAAATAGATAAAAAATACATCATATTTTGTGACAAGTGCTTAAAAGAATGAAAGAGTGAATAAAGAGACTTGCTAGGACAGGGATAGAGGATAAACTACCTGGGAAAGATGGAATAAATCAAAGACACAGGCCCATGGAAACGATCTATGAAGATAACTGGGGAGAAAGCAGCCCAGGCTATAGAGAAAGTCTATGCAACTGGAGTGTTCCAGTCTTGTACAAAAAAAGACATAAGTGTAGCTCCATGGGGAAGTGAGGTGAAAGGGACTAAAAAAATGTGGCAAGGAAGGCAGCCTGGAAAGTAAGGTGTTCCAGGCAGCTAAAGGTCTGACTTATACTTTGATATGTAGAGTCATTGGAGCGCTCTTGAGCAGAGGAGTGACATTAACTATAGGTCCTAAAAGGGCTCCAAGGCACTCTGGTGTGGACAGACAGCAGGAGAGAGACAGTGAAAGCAGACAGGATGGCTGTGGGATTTGTGTGGCATCGGGAATGGGCCTGATGAGAATCTGAGGAGGAATATAGCCGCAGAGGGGATGAGCAGTTCTCTGAGTCTGAATTATTACAAAAATAGTGGTGTGGGTGTGGTGAGAGTGGAGGAAGGGAAGGAGGAAGAGAGGGAGAAAAAGAGAGAAGAGAGGAGGCAGGGAGACTGATTGTCAAGCATACAATGGAAGCTGTGATTCTGGCGGTTGGGGCGGGGGTCTGTGGTATCTACTGAATCTCTAAGGCAAGAAGCCCACACTCATAGTTGACTGCCTGAGTCTGGAATTCAGAAGATGGGTCTGAGCTGTGGAAGCTGTGATTCTGGGGGTGGTCTATGGTATCTATTAGATCTCTAAGTCAAGAAGCCCACACTCATAGTTGGCTGTCTGAGTCCAGAACTCAGGAGATAGGTCTGAGCTGGAGGCACAAATTAGAACTTCTCAGTCTGATACCTAACCCTGGCTATCATAGCAAAGGGTATAAACCTTGTACCCATCATTTGACACATAATACCTACCACACCATGCTCTTTCACATACTTAACACCATTTAATTTTTACAAATTTTCTGTTTATAGAGACTAGTTCTTAGAGACTACTAATTTAATTGCAATTTTTTGAGGAACTCACTGTGTATAACCAACTTTCTTCCTAAGAACAGATTTTAAAAGGGATAGAATCTCCATTTATCTAATAGAGACCCATCTCTCTCACAGGCTCAATGAATAGAAATGCAGCTTATAGAGTACTTGAAAAAGAACTAAATATCCCTCATCTTCAGGGAAACACATACAGAAAAATCCTCTGAGATTCCATCTCACCCCAGTCAGATAACTACCATCAAAGGGCAGCAAATGCAGGCAAGGATCTGGAGAAGGGAGATCCTCAGTCAGTGATGGTGAGACTGGAAACTGGGGCAGCAGCCAATCAGCATGGAAGTTCCAGGAAAAAATAAAAATGGAACTAGTACATGACCCAGGTAGAACAAACAGGAGACATATGCCCAAAGAACTCTAAGCATATCATAGAGATCTCTACACAGCCATGTTTATTACTGCCATGTTTATAATAGTCATGACATGAGACAAGCCTAGAAGTCCATCAACTGATAAGAGGAAGAAAATGTGGCATAGAAATGGGTTTTATGCAGCCACAAAGCAAAGCAAAACTATCACATTTGCAGAAAAATGGATGGAACTGGAATCAGTGTTGACTGAAAAAAGCCAGATTCAGAAAGAAAAATACTGCATGTTTCCCCTTGAAATTTAGATTCAAAAATATATTTGTGTGAGCATGTACATGCATCTGTGTGTGTGTGTGCGTGCACGCACGCAGGTATGTATGCTACTATACACATAAATTTGTAAATCATGAAACTAGAAAAGGGATCAAGAGACTGAATTAATATAGCAACAGATTGATTGGTTATTTCAAAATAGTGATTCTCGGGCAATTGTCTTTGCTGAATTTGAAGGCTAAATTAATAAACTTTTCCCAGTTGATTGATTGTTGCAATCCACACAGCTATATTTCTTTATTTTCACATAAATTGTAAGGAAATGTCCATTAAGAGATACTATGTTAATTTTTGCAGATGGTTCTTCCAATGGAAGAGCGGCTTATGTTGTTGATGGTAAAGGATATGTAGTACAAACAGATCCAGTCCCAGCTCATATAGTGGAACTGTGAGCTGTGGCTGTGGCATTCCAGCTTTTTGCAGATAAGGCATTTAATTTATAGACTGACAGTCATTACATATTTAAAACTCTTCAAATGTTAGAAACTGTTCCATGCAATGGGACTAGCAATAATCAGGCAAAAATTCCATTCCAACAATTTCCAGTTGCCATTCATCAAAGAAAATTGACATGCTTTGTGGGTCACATTAGAGCACATTCAAATCTTCCTGGTCCATTGGCTGAAGGTAATACTTTAGCTGACAAACTTACAAAATTGATTGCTTTATCTCAGGTTGAACATGTTCAATGATTACATGCTTTACATCACCAAAATAGTAAAGGTCTAAGGAAAAAATTTGGATTAACAGGAGAAATTACTCATCAGATTGTTAAGCAATGTGATGTATGCCCACAGTATTTACCTGTACCTCATCTGGGAGTAAATACTCACAGCCTGCCTCCTAATCATTTATGGCTAATGCATGTTACTCATATTGCAGGGTTTGGCAAATTAAGATATGTACATATGACAATCAACACATAGTCAGGTTTCTCTGCACAGACTGTAGCAGCCACTAGGCAAGTCATAACTCATTGCTTAAAGTATTGTTAATATATGAGAATCCCTAAATTTATAAAAAAAAACAGACAATGGATCTGGGTATATTACCAAAGCAGTTCAGCAATTTTGTTCCCAACAGAATATTAAACATAAAACAGGCATTTCTTTTAATTCTCAAGGACTAGGAATTGTGGAGTGTGCCAAAGGCTCCATGGAAACATAGCTTCAGAAGATAAAATTGAGGGGATTATACCCTCAGTTACCACATAATGCTGCAAATCATGCCCTTTTTACTCTGAACTTCTTGAATGTGGAACCTGTGAGCCATCTGATGCAGGTAGATTTGGTATGAAGCACCAAGGCAGCCTTCACTAAAGCAAGGCGTAAAGACTCCTGCACTGGATTATGCAAAGGACCTGACCCTGTATTAATATGGGGTCAAGAATATGTCTGTGAGTGAAGTACAATGAATCCTGGAACATCTGGTCTAATGTCTACAGCAGAAGGATGCCAGCCCTGATGACATCGCAGCCATTGATGACCCCACAGAAAATGCAGAGTGATGTTCCTGAATCTGTGTTCCTGATTTTCTTAATGCCATCATGCTGCAGTCTGAGAATGGAAGAAAGATCACAATGACAACTGGTGATTCTGGTGATTCCTAGCTCCTTGGTGGACCTACTACAAAAAACTTCCAGACATAAGTGTGTCTTGTCTACTTTGGAGTCAGTCCAAGAGCACTGACTGAATGTTTGACAGTTTATGCATAATATATCTTGAGACACAGAACTCATTTTGCCAGTATGGTGTACAATCTGCTGTTGAATGGCGATACCCAGATTAATAGAGATGGGTTAAATTAATATGTAAGAATTAGCCAAAAAGAAGAAGCTAGAGCTAATGGGCCAAGCAGTTATTTAAATAATATAGTTTCTGTATGATTATTTTGGGGGCGGAGCAGCCGGGAACCAACAAATGACCTACTTACAACAAACAAATACTGAGTTACCAGCAGTACTAATGAACACCTACATGAGAATCCATTATGTGTCTAGGATGTATCAGCTTCTAGGCCTGGAGATTAAAAAATTCTAAGATGTGTTGAGATCTCCTGATCCACACTGAACAGTTCTTCCACTGTTTGACCTGGCTCATATTAACAGTTCGATATGGGTGAAAAAACACTGACCTGCATGCAGAATGACAGTGAAGCAACAGCCAAGGTATTAGAGATCACGCAACATATTGTGAACATGCGGGAACAGTACTCTAGCTTAGCACTCATAAGGCTTGGTACCCACTACTCAGCGCCACCTCCTTCTCAATTAAGAAAGTAGGAGCAGATGGAAGCCTTTGTGCTCTGGTTTTTACATGAATAGTCCTTAACTTTAACCAATAAATCAAGTTGTCTCCATCCCACTCTGATAACTGATAATCTGGTGATAAAATGAATGGGGTATTTTAAAAATTTCAAGCTGAGGAACCAATTCATATTTGGTGACAAAATAATAGATTTTATGACATTCACAAAACTTCAATTTAAAGAGACCACCAACTTAAGAGAGTATATCCATTCTAAAGAATATAAAAATTATGTCAGCTAAGACAAGAGTTACAAACATCATAAAAAGTGAATTATTTATCATTACATTGGAACAAGAAATGGTTAACAGTAAGCTTGATACACTAAAAGCAATATAGATATTATTTCTATTATAATTGTGATTTCAAATTCAGTAAGTATTAATTTCCAAAATGACTCCCATGGAATTCAACTAATTTGGATTTTATAAGCTGTCATAAATGACCATTAAGAATATTTTAAATCACTGCTAAATACCTTCATTTTAATAAGTGCTCACTGGCTGAATAGAAATCAATTCATTTAGTATGTTTTTTGGGGGGGGATTTAATTATTTCATCCTATAAACAACTTCAGATTGCTTCTATTGAACTAAATAGCAATTCTTATTCCATCTAAGTAGCCCAAAATTTGACTCATAGGCATTCTGGGAATAATTCCGCTTCTATTTGGAGTACTAATATTATACAAAATAGATTATAAAACTCCATCATGTATGCTTTCATTAATCTAATTTTCTAAATATTTACTTTGTATTGCCCTGGCTGCGTTCACATCCTGATGTGATTCTGAAGCTACACAGAGATACGCCATTAAATGAAGAAAAGATGACTTTAATACAACAAATAGTTTCTCTTTTTGGGTCCATGGATCCTACTAATTCAAAGTGTAGCTAAACCACAGAGAAAAGCCTAACCCTTGCTCAAAGGCGTGTGGTAACAGAATTGTAAGAAGAAATTCATTGTTTTGAGATCCGACAACTTTAACCTGGAGTCGGGTCTCAAAACAATGAATTTGGATGGGCATACTTTTAAAATTTTGGATTTGCTCCTGATTTCCAAAATCATTCATCTGTATTTACACGTCTTGCTAAAGCCACTAGTGTTTTACACAGAATTATTATCACTCTTGTATTCCAGTTACAAACCAAAGGTCTTCCATAGTCTACCACGTTGGGGTCTGCCCTGAGGCAGCACATCATGGAAATACTGCTTACCTCATGGCTGAAAGGAGAGGTAGGGCAAGGGTCCATGGTGCCACCAACCCCTCCAAAGTCATACCCTGATGATCTGAACCCTTTCTACCGTGCTGTTTCTCCAGTAGCACTTGGGAAATAAAAACACAAGTATTCATAGTTCAAGATTATCTTCAACTACATGGTAAGTCTGAGGCCAACCTGGACTACACAAGCCCCTCTCTCAATGAGAAAACAAAAATTCAAATTGCATCACAGACATTAAAAACCAAGACAAGTTATATTCCTGTGATTGACATTTATGAAGTAATTAATTAGCTACATGAAAATCACATTAGATTGTTTTCATTTTAAATTCTATAAGGATGTTTCCTCTAGAGAATTACCGTTCACAGATCTCATTAAGGCAAACCAATTGGGCTCTCAGAGGGAAGAATCTAATGATATAACATCCACTATGGAACTTCAACATGTTACTATGCAGTCATGGTCACATGGAGACCTTCAGGTCCTAACTCTATCAGGATTCAAGCCCAGTGCTTCTCTACAGAAGTAAGCATCTCTTACATTCCTTGATACATCCCACTGCTGAAAGTGGAGTTACTCACCAGAATGTTTTGCTCAGAGACCCTTCCCAACCCCTTCCTCACTTTCTATCTATTGTTCATGTTCATGTAGCTTGCATTTTAACAATCTGCAACCCTCATTAAGGGCTTTTTAAATTTGTACACAAATTCTACTTCCATGAGAAACAAGTCTCAAAACTGGTACCTCTTTTACCCAAAATAGAGAGATGTAAGCAGAGATCTAGAAATATTTACTTCTAATGTCTGAAACCAGGCCCTTAATTTTTGAGGAATTCTAAAATAAATTAGCATGAATTTCTCCAATCTTTGTCACATAAAGTGGTACAGAGATTGTCTGAGGGCATGTCATCATTCTAGATTCTCTAAGAAAAAATTGTTTGATTTATGAGTAAGGGCCTGTTATAGAGATCTACAAGATCATTTGAGTAAGTTCTCCACAAACTTACTGCAGAAAGCCAAGCACTCTATCATCTCACAGGACATGCCCATCTATACCACAACACAAATAATGGCTTTGGCCTTTAAATACCTGCAGACTTCTTCACTTCACGTACGTATCTATCTGTGCATCCACACATCCCATCGAGTAACTGTCCTCACTGATGATGGGGAGGGTGTGGACCAGCAAAGTGTTCCGTTTTGAAGATCTACCAAAATCAATTTCCCTTCTCACTACCATCATGGCACACAAAAGAATGTCAGAACCTTCCCCCACAGGATTCATTAATGTTGGCCTACTTTATTATCATCAAGAGAATCAAGGCTGAGAAACTTGAATCCAGCTCAGAGTATCAGAGTGATAACTGTGTAGTTTACATGGACTGAGTGTCCTTTAAGCATAGTAACAGACATGCAGACTGATTCTCATCTTTGTTCTGACAATTATTTAATGTTGTTCAGTTCACTTCTAATTAAAAATGAAAACATCAACCAGTCATTCTCCCACATCGCTTTTAGAGAATGCAAACTGGTCCAATCATCTTGAGGAGCCATTTGGTAACATGTGCCAGGAGCTTAAAAATATTCTATATTTTCTCGCCTACTTCAACTTTTAGAAATATCTTTTAAATAGATTTTCCACAACTTAAACTTTTTAATGCTTTTTTATAAAGTCATTTTACATTTTTTACATTTTTTTACATTATTACTGGTAACAGGGACAAGCACAACACAAAATTAATCTAATGACTAATAACAATGAGGAATGTTACAGTCAGAAAATACATTGGTGTGTGACGCTTCAATTAGTTTCTGAGTGCTTACCATAAGGGGAAGTGTTTAGGAAACACACAAAATTAAATATGCTACATTGTTCTAAATAAAAGGTAAAAAGTAAGGCAAGGTAAAAAATAAGTAAGGTTACCTAAAGTTGCTAGACGATCATCTCTTAATCACAAATATAATGTTGTCACTTGTTTTTTGTTTGTTGAGTTTTTTTTATTTTATTTTCATTGCTCTCTCACTTCTAGAACATTGACCTTGTGATTCAAATTAAAGAAATCCCAAATCTGTTTAGTGCAAGCACTTCAGGTTTTGAGATGGCATGATACATGACAGGGTTAAAAGCTTAGTCAGAGCTCAAAGGACACATTAAGAATGGTATGAAGGTGGGGCTGAGAAACAGGAAAAGGTGGAGACAGGCGCAATCCCAATGTGGCTTTGACAGGAAAACCTGGGGCATAAACTGAACACATGAGGGTGCCCTTTTCTTGCTGTGGGAGTTCCTTCCGCTCCTTTAGCCAATCGCCTGCTGAGTTACCAACCTATTGGGGCGTGGTCTCTCTCTCTTTAAAAAAAGCAGCGGTTGTCCTCCTCTCTCTCTGGCTTCCGGCTCAGCTTCCGGCTCCTAGACTCCTTTCCTGTTCGCGCGGAGGGGCTGTTGTCTGGGATGGTAATCTGTAAGTTTTTTTCCCCTTTGAATAAATAACCATTCTACTAATCATAATTCCAAACTGGTGTGGGATTGTCTGTGACTTACACCTTCATCTGGCGCTTAAACCGGCCCCTCATGCTACATTTTCTCTTGTCCACATAGAGGAATTCTTGAACCAACTGAATTCAGAAATAAGATATGGTTTAAGACATGGCTTCTTTTTGTCAATCAAACTTGTGTGAAATCAGCTACTTGGTGAAACAGAGTAAGTCACTTGGTAGTTACCCAAATCAACATCATCACCACTGAACACAGCATGCTTGTTGTTCAAGACAGGGTCTCACGTAGCTGCTTCCAAGGATGACCTTGAAGTTCTGGCCCTTCAGCTGCCACCTCCTGAGTACTGGTGACAGGTGTGTGCCAGCACATCCAGTTTATGTGGTACTGGGAATGGACCTATGTGTACTCAACAATTACTGTATGGGGTGAGCTACATTTCAGGCTCAGGCTGAGCTTTTACTATTCTTTTTCATACTGTGGAAACATCCTCACTTCATTTCTACATTGTGTTTCCACACTGACTTCAGTGTCACGGCAAGACAAAGGAACTCATCATGAACAGTTTGGTATCACAGCTCACAGAAATTCCTTCCCAAACATACAAGAGTGACTATCCTTAAACACACCCCCCTTGATAGGTAAAGGAATTTTAGTTAACATTTTAAAATGGTAATCACTGAGGCCACATGTGTATTCCAGGCCTCTATGTAGCTTATACAATATTTTGGTACTGAACGTTAAATTAACCAAGTCAATTCAAGAGAAGACATTATATATGATCAATTTTTCTTCCTAAGTCCTTTAAATCTTTCTCTTGTTTTCAATGCAAATGTTAAATCCATCAATTACACATGTGGTATTTCCTAAAATCAAATCTACCTTACAGGTAAAACACACACACACACACACACACACCTAGAACCACCCTGCTTCTTGCTATAGAAAGACTCCAGATGTCTACTCAAATCCAACCTACTGCCCTGAGAATTTATTAATGAATGACTGCCAGCAGTAAGCATAAGCATACCGTGGCCCTAATCCTTCTGCCTCAATGACGTCAAGACCTCCACAGATCCAGGTCACTCATTACCAGAGCATGAACAAGCAATGTCTCCAAGCCATTGTTGTTATCTGGCCCGAGACGCATCTGCAATCAACATCTAAATCCTTGAACATTATTTTTGGCTTGCTATTATTAGAACAGAGCTATGCAGTCTGTAGATGAGGCAGAAATTAGAATTAACCATGAATTTTGATTGAGGTTTGCCAGATATGGGGTACTGGATGGGACAGAAACCCCAACAAGCCGGCCCGTCATGTTACACTGTCTCAATGCATAGATAAATAAATAAATGTCACATTCAGACCCAGAGTGCCTTACTGAATTTAGAATAATACACTTTGAAAAAAACACTTTAAATATTTTCAAGTAATTAATTTTAATAAGAATTATTAGCTTATTTCCCAAAATTATAAGCTAAAATATATAATTTTGCTTTTAACATAGATAATTCTTGCAAAACAACAGGGTCTATTTGGGAATGGCACCTAATCTCCAAGGCCTTAAAAAAAGCAATTTTCTCAAAAGCCTGCTCATCTAAAAAGAGATGGTGGTTGTATGGGAGTGAAAACAAAGATGATTTTATTAAAATAAAAAAAGATGAGTGAGCATCAGACTAATTTGAGAAAGTTCTGTACTTAGCAGATAAATTGGATCTCAAAAGGCAAGTATTTTTTGCTGTTGTTTTTGTTATGTTTTATTTTGTTTTTGAGACAGGGCTTTTCTGTTTTGCCCTGGCTGTCCTAGAACTTATTCTGTAGACCCGGCTGGCCTTGAACTCAGAGATCCGCCTGCCTGTGTCTCCTGGAGTGCTGGGATTTAAAGGTGTGCATCACAAAAACTGGCTTGCAGGTAAGTGTTAAGATTGTTCATTCACCCACATTGAACATCAGCCTCGAATGTATTCCTTAAAATAGCATTAGTAGCATTGTCCACTGAATCATGAAAACTCAATCCCATAGTCAAGGCTGGACTCTCTGCAGGGTTGGGTAGAGGGAATTAAAGAGAGGGTGTTAGGGAAGAAGTGAAAGGTCCCCCAAAGGGAAAACCTCAAAGACAACAAGTTTTTGTCTCATTTATTTGTCTTTAAGGCTTTTTAATGCATTTTGTAGTGGTCCAGTAATTCTGTAGACAGTTTAAAATTCAACAGGAAGAAATATACCGGCATGGGACTGCTTGTTGCAACATTCATTTTTAGATAGGAAAATGTTGATATGTGATTCTTAGTGAATGTAAACCAATAGCATACATCACATAGACAATTTAGGAAGATTTTGAAACGGATAAAGCAACTAAACAAATTAGAGGGTACCCTGCTCACTTTCAAGCTGGTTTACAATGCCATACAGAAGAATGAATGCTGTGTAATTTAAGGTCAGGATACCGACAGTCACTGAAACAGTGTATCATCTACTGGGATGCAACTGGTTACTATCCTGTGGTGACTCACCACTTATGTAAATTTTTATACATTTATTCCTTTCCTGACTTTAAATATGTGTGGTACTTGGACTTTCCATTTGAATTCATTATAACTTTCTACTAGTCATTAAATAAAATATTTAGCATTCATTGAATAATTGTATGAGTTATGATTTAATTAAAAAATTATCCCTCAAGTCTTTATTTAGGCATATGTATACATACAATCAGAGACAGATATCAAAATCTGAAACTATAATATGATTGGGTTGTAAGTACTTTCCCTGTTTGTTATTTTGTATTTTCCAAAATGGATTAATTGTGTAAGGCTTATGTTAATAATCAGAGGAAGGAATATTTAACGGAACTAAGAAAATATCTCAAAGTCACTCTTAAATTCTACTTTCACATTTAGTTATCAAACAGTATATGTTTATCATTTCTGGTCTTAGGTGAACCCTGCAAAAACCGCCAGCTTCCAAATGGCCAAGCCATCATATTCTCATATTTTTCAAAAACAAGAGACAGATACTTCATACTAAGAATTGTTCATTTCTATGACAGATTATGATATTTAAAATATCATAAAAATAAAACTCAGTGGTAGACTATGAAGCAAAAGGTTTAAGACAAAACTGAAATTTTAAACAAAATTTCAAAAAGGAGTTTTCCAAATTATTGATCAAATTTACTGGCCCTTTAATAGTATCGATTGATACATACTGATGTTAAAGAATGAGTTTACTGAGTAAACTTCCTTTTCTCTCCTTCAGAGACCAGAGGTGACTCCAAAATCACATTGTCCTTTACAATAAAAGTTACTGGAAACTGTAATAACAAAAGCAAAACAAAATAAACAAAACCTCACTGATGTTAGAGAGATGTTGACAATATCATAGCTAATAAAAAGCAGATTATTGCTCAATATGCCTCAAGTAAAATGTTAAAGAAGTCATCACTTGAAGCTGTGGGTTTAAGGGTTCAAAGGGAAAAAAAAGAGCAAGCTAACTGGGAGTCATGCTGCACACAGTTACTACATCCCACTTTCCCGTGGGAAAAACAAGTGCTCTGTTCAATTTTATGCGTGTTTAATTTTTATCTACCTAAACTCATGAGAGACTATAAGGAGTATCTCCAGAAACATGGAAATGCTGAATTTCCACATGCATGGTAGTTCACTTATAATCCCAGCACCACAAATTCATGATCGTGTAACCAGCTGACTAACTAGAAATAAAATCCCTGAATTCCAATGAGAAACCGTGCCTAGAGAAATAAGGTGAAGGGTGATCAAGGAAGACTGGCAACATCGACCTGTGCTGTGTAAATTTAACCTCCTGCACACAGGTATACACAGAAAGGGGGGGGAGGGAGTAAGAGAGAGAGAAAGACAGAGAGAGAGAGAGAGAGAGAGAGAGAGAGAGAGAGACTGGATTGTCAGGTATGCAGAAGGATGGAGTTTCCATAGCAAACAAATAACAGCAGAGGATAAAAGGCCACAAATTCTGTCAAAGCACATTGTTGTTGTTGTTTTTGATTTAACAAAACACAGAGGAAAAACTCTCTCTGAATGTTAAAAAGTTGAAGTTCCATTCAGATTACCTTCACAACACTAGGTGATTCTCAAAGCAGATAACTGAAATTTTGGCTAGAATTTTTTTTTCTCATTTCTAAGTAACTTTGACAGAATTTGTTCTCACTTACGATGGCCTGGATGTTTTGAGATAACTAATGTATGGGCATCAAATCGCATCATATATGTGATATGAAAAACAGATATCTAGGAAAATGAGGTCTCCAGAGAGAGGAAATCCCATTTGTGTTTGAAAAGCAGCAGCTTGGATTTGCTGAATTCCTACTTCCTTTCATTCTTCAAACTTTCTAGGAAAAAGCAGCCACAGTGCTCTTTCTCTTCCAGAGAAATACGAAGCCTGAAGGCCTTGGAGCCACTGACTGCAAATGAAGAAACGGTGCCAATCTATGGAGTTCAGCTGCAAGGCACAGAGAACAGCTGCTGCGAGGCCACTGTGCCAGCCCCAAATCCAACTGTAGCACAGTGGAGTCCAGCGACAGCCCAACAGACAGAGGGACCTAGTGTGCTTTGTCTTAAACACTAGCTTTTGAAAAACAAAACAAAACAAAACAAAACAGAAAAAAACACATAGAGGAAGGATTCATCTGAAACACCTGGAGAACTCCTAGGACATTTATTGATCATGTCTTAATCATGTTTTTTGTTTCACTAAAAGACTGCCAGGCGAGCAGGGTGTGTAGGCATCCAGGTTCTGTGCGTTTCAGCTTTCTGTCCCAGGGTCCACGTCTTTATATACAAACTCCAGTTATAGATAAACTCGATGTGACTCCTTTTCATTCCTACCAACTCACAAGTATTTAAACAATGTATGTTTAAGAGAAGACAATGGATTGAGAAAGCTGAAGTAGAAGGATTGAGAATTTGAGGCAAGCCTGAGCATTGTAGGAAGACCACGCTTCACAAACCAATGAAAGTACAAATGAAAACTCAAAATGGCAAATCTCCTATCTCTAGGGATAGAAAGAGTTTCTCACATTACAGAATTCTGGTGATGTCTTTGGGGTAAAATGTGTTTCCATGTTAAGTTATTGTCACTCTTCCACACTATACTAATGCTCATGAGCCAACACGGGAGTGCACACTATACTCTATCTTGTTGCTAAAACACTCCCTCATTTCCAGTCATATGATCAATTTTGTAATCATAAGAGTCAAAGCAACAAAGACAAATGATCCACTGTGCTCAACATTCACTGGGGGAAAAGCTGTTTGAGGCTATATAAAAATATCTGTTTACCAGGTCGCATGCTTGGTGAGGCTGAACTCAGTTCTAGTTGGAAATCTGGATAGAGTTCGAGGGGTTTGAGAAGATAAAGTTCACTGTGATTTTCTTGAAGAGACATAAACAAATATTCAAATGTTTGTCACTTTGGAGGTGCTAATTATGTCACCTTACATGAAAATAGCAAAGAGTAAACTCTCCATAATGCCACAGTTGGTTAAAGATGGAATTAACTTGGCTACCTACTTCTAGTCTAGATGGGCATGAGTAACATGAAACAGTGGCCACACATTCCATTGCTGATCTTTTTCTGAGGGCTACAAACCCTTCAAGGCTCAGGTCTCCTACTTCATACTCTATCTCAGTTTCTTTTTTAAGTAAATTCACTATATTGTAACAAATTTACAAAGACATCACATCACCATAGTAAGAAGACTCTCAGAATGAAGTAAATAAACAACCACTTACACAAGCCTAATCTCATGCATCTCAGTGAACCTCTAGATTACTATCATGGCCATCCAGGAGTCACAGAGCCTCACATGGGGTTTTATACTTTGCCAATTATGTTTTTATTCACTTATTCATTAACAAAAAAGAAAACTATGACAGAGTCGAAACTAGAAAACAGAAAGTTGTATATACTCATGTGTCAGTTTTCCTATATTTTGTCTTTTCTCCTTATTTTACATTACTTCTCTTGGTCTCTTTTCTGAATTTTATGTTATGCTCCAATTTAGACATGCTTACAAATACTCACACACATGTATATGTAGGATAACATGCATCTTTTTTTTTTTCTTTGAGTTCGGGTCACATCATTTTATATCATCATACTAAGTACATCCATTTTCCCATTTTCCCATATATTTCTTGTTTGCATTCCTCTTTATGGTTGAAAATATTCCAATCTATAAGCATATCATATCTTCACTATCTACTCATCTGTTGCTAAACATCTAAGTTAGTTCTGTTTCCTTGCTGCTTTAGTAAAAACAAAAGAGAAATGCGAAGATCTTTGTAGTAGGACACAGAGCTCTTGGAGTAGGTGTCTGGGAATGGTACAGTTGGGTCACATGACCTACCAACATTAAAGCCAGAAGATATAAATAACATAAACAGGCCTATTATAAGCAATTGGATCAAAACTGTTATGAAAAGTCTCTCTACAAAGTTTATGGTAGAAAGGATTAATTTCCAAAGTCTTTCAAAATTTAGGGAAGATTTAATAGTGATTCTTAATTTTTCCCACAACGTAAAAGGTAAAGAACACTACCAAATTCCTCTAGAAGTCATTATAACTCTGGTACCAAAATTCAATAATGTTTTAATACAAAAAAGACAACTACAGACCAATTTCTCTGATAAACATAGATGCAAAACTTTAAGAAAACATATAAAAAACAAATTCAGGAACACATTAAGATCATACACACAACATGAACAAGTTGGCTTCATACCAGAGATACGAAGTTGGTTGAACATATTCAAATCAACTAATGTAATGCAGCATATAAAAATGTAATGGGAGAAATCCCACAGTTATCTCTATTGATGATGTTTCTATCGAATGTTTCTACTTATTCCCCTTGGACTTAGCTGTCTATAGGAACAAACTATCCTTAGTGGTAGGAACAAACTATAAACTCAAACTAACATGATGAACAATCCTTGAAGTTAATCCCATTCGAAACCATTACCAAAAGAGCTGCTTGTGTTGACAGACTCTTCTGGAAGAACATGAGTCATCTGCAGAACCTCAAAACAGTACAAATTTTATGTATTTGCTTTAATTAATTGCTATATAAACAAGTACTTCTGAGATTTTTAGGAAACCAGAAAAGTAGATCTGGAAAGAACTGCCCACCCCAATGGTGAGAAGAAAGACAAGCTGGTGAAGCAGATGAACCACAGAACAACTTCTCAAGTAAATGTTTGGAAAGCAAAGAATTGGAGGGGCTCCCTAAGACATTTTTCAAAGAGCATGCAATTGTCCTTAAGGACCTCTTTCCTGAGGCTAGCATCCTTAATAACTGAGTAAAAAGGTCATGCTAGGTTTCTTCTTATCCATAATGATGTACCATTCAATATGACATTTCCCAAAGTTATATAAGCCCTGCTCTGTGCTTGCACCCCCTACATGTTGAGTTATACTTGGGATGTGTGTTTCTGCACAGGATTTTAATTATGACAGGCACACTGACTATAAAGCATGGTAGAGTTCAGAGTGAAGTAATATACACCTCTACAAGCAACAAATACACATTCGTGTGTTCTGAGAAAATAGTAAAAATGATGTCATATTAATGGTAACTGGTATCTCTTCTTCTAGAATTTGCTAAACATTCCACTGACAACTGGATGCATGACACACTCATAGAATATCAACAACCATAATTATACATTAATGTATACAAATTAGGCTCTATCCCTCAATGTCAATAAGGCTTGAAGCTGCCCTAAAGAGTTTTTTCCTAAACTACAATCAAACAATACATCTGTTAGGCATGAATTCTCATGCTAGGTGTTCATTGGTTCTCACCTGGAAGCTCAGAGGGACAAGTAAGTTCTTGGGGGAAAAATAATGCTCATGAACAATTTAAACCATATTTCTATATTATAATATGAGTAATGTTTCACTTCGGAAGATATCTGACTTTAAATTGGCATCAATTATTAATCATAATAATAATTAAGCTCACAATCCTAATCACAATTTCTAAGTTTTTCAACACAAACGTAACTGTCTTTATTCCCTTATAATTGTATGAAGAAGGGGAAATTATGATACTTAGACTCAGTATAATTTTGAACTATAGATTTGACACTAGAAATAACCACTCTAGGAGAAAAATCGCCATATTTCTAAATATTATAAATGAACACTTTTGAATATCAAATACTTTGATACTAGCATATGAATTAAAAAACTGAAGTACAAAATTCATTAACAATAGAATTCTAGGGGCTGGAGGGATGGCTCAGTAGTTATCCTTGTGTGTATTTTCAGGAGACCTAGGTTTAGGTTGCAGCATCCACATGTATGTAGATGGAGCACACAACTATCTTTGCTCCAGCTCCAGAGGACTCAGCACCTCTGGCCTCTGAGGGCATGAGGCATGCAGATGGTGCGTAGCAATCCATAAATGAAAAATGTCATACACATAGAATAATAAAATATAACACAAGGAAGGAAGACAATAGATTTCTATCTACGCTGCAAAGTGAAGAGAAGTTTGGGTTTAAAAATATGTATGGGACCTAGAGAAATGGCCCAGTAGTGGAGCTTGCTTGCTGCTCTTTCAGAAGACTTAGGTTCAGGTCCCAGCACTCACATCAGCAAGCTTACAACCTCTTGGAACTCCAACTTCAGGAGTACTTGACATCATTTTATGACGTGGCCTCCTTTATATGGCCACACAAACACAGATATGTGTATAAACTTAAAAATAACTTAAATCTTATAAGAAAACAAGAAATATTTTAAAAATCTTTCTGATTATTATAACATGCGAATGAAAACATAAGGTTGCGTAATTTCAAAGGTAAGACTTAAAAGTTTTTTTAAGTAAGTCTCACATGACTCCTTTTTTTCTTCAGTGTCAAGATGATGGTTAAAAGTTATCAAACGTAAACTCTAGTTCTGAAATGGACTTGACCAAACGCTTTTACCTCCAATAAACTCCATTTCCTTATGAGAAAATTAAAGCAAACAAAATAAATTTATAGGGTTCTTCTATGGATCATATCAAAAAGCATACTTAAAATACTTTACATGGTGTGGATAACTGCAAGCTATTATTAATTCAAGATAAAAGTCATGTCTTCACAGTCAGTTTTTAACCTTTGCTGCTTTTGGCAACTTTTTCTTCCACGAGTGCTTCTTCATGCCAAGCCTCTCGAGATTGGTTCAATTTAAAACCTAACTACCTGTAAACAAATGGTAAACTCTACTTCTGACATGCGTGCTCACACAGGGTCCCTGTGCATGTAGCTTTCTCTGAACTGCATCCAAAATGTAGAGGCATAAGTGGATGGATAACAGGTTGGAGGGTGGATTGGTATGTGATTAAACAGGGGTGAGAAAACATTCATGGTGAAATCTAGCTGGAACCAGCATGGGTGTTCAATACAAAAGCCACCACAGGTTTTATATGTGTTTATATTTTTCCATCTAGAAGATAGAGGAACCTAGGCACCCAACACACTTCCACAAAACCTCGCTGAATCTGGAGAAATTCCAAGGTTGACTCCATAAAAGGAATGACTTTGGAGGAACAGGACTACCTAGCTCTTATCAAAAGCAATGCACAGAAAGGGTTACAAACATGGCTGAAAGTTTCCCCCAAAGACAGGAAGCCTGGGGTGCATGGCTGATGTAATGTACCACCTCATATTGGTATAGACAGTAATTATTTTCCTTTATTCCACAATGCAAAACAGCATGTTAAGCGGTCTTGTCAGCTCGTCCATCGTAACCAGATTTTAACCAAGCAACATACCAGCACTTGATATTCTTGAAAAAAATGTTATACAAAAAAGTGAATGAATTTTTGCATATTATCTATTAAATATTGGAATCTGGGTGATATATTCTAGAGCTCTCAGAATTAAACCTATTTCACTGCCCTGTCCCACTTCCATCCTTTCAACCACAGCCATCCTGCAGATTACTCCTCGGTTATATATTTTAAAAAAATGATTGTAGCAAAAATTCAGGGTTTTTTCCCTCTATTCCTCTAACTGCATATAGAGTTATTCCTTAGTAGTTTGTTTTTCAACTAGAAATTCATTTTTATACCTGCAAAATATTTTCTTAACAATAGAGCATGGTTTCGTGGTTCTGGATGGAAATTTGGAAGGCTGCAGCCCCTGTCGTTCTTAGAAAATTTCAAGCTGATTGTCATGAAATTTTGAGAGATACATCTGCTGACTTACAAGACTTACTTTTTGCTGTGATTTTTACAAAAAAAAACTTGTAAGTTGAGGTCTTGGGGTTAAATATTAATTCAGACATTCAGTATCTTCAGATTTCAGAAAAATTCTAGCTAGACACATAGCACTTCTGAGTTTCAAAAGCCATCCTGTAGACTCTGAAACCCTGAAGACTGTAAGAACATGTCTTTCATTTTGTATGGTGGGCAAGTGTACCTTGTACCCAAGGAGGAACACTCCTCAAATATGGCTCAGCAGAGAGTATGGGAGCCTGTCTCCACTAAGTGCTTAACAATATTCATAGAAGCATAACAATTTCCCCAGGTTCTGGATTTTTAGAGATCCTGAGAGACACTAGATAAATGAATACTCAGTTACCACTTTCTGCTAATGACAGACTGTAGAACAAGCATTGGTTATATCCTTAATAATTTTCAATGCATAGCTTAATAAGTACTGACATTGGACATCCATGGATTTGAACCAATTAGACAGAATGTGCCAAGGGCTATAATTTGGTTGTCACATTCTCTTGCTCTTTGGAGAAGGACTTTTCATCTATCCCCCAAGGTTTGACTCCCCAGGGACCTAAGCATATGTTCAAGAGACACGGAGTATCCACATCTTGGATCATTAGAATAACCACATGAAATTAATTCTTCTTCATTGTCCACTATATTTCTCTTTACTAGATTTACAGAGTGTTTGACACCGCAGACTAAAACAGTACAGCCAATGACCACGGCAGGGGTCTGATACTTTATCTTTACGTTTGTATATTTCAGATGGAAATATTATATAATGTCACTTTTGGGCTCAGTCCTGACATTATTATCCTTTATTTTTATATTCTAATTATAGCAAAGTTGACATTATTTGTTATACATCTACTAAGTCCACCCCAGTAAACTCAAATATCATTGAACCAACTATCACACAACACAACCACATTTCAACCCAGCAGTGTTATTAAGAGGGGACTGATGTTTTCCAAGTCTACATGTGTTATAGATCGTCTCCATGTGAGAGGCAATAGCATTTTGCTAGTCTTCCATATTTTATGCTGTGTAAGCATTTTCATATAATTCCCAAAATCTTTGAAACAAGAACCAAAGAACCTTCATATGGCGAAGGATGGAGATAGAGACAGAGACACATATTGGAACACTGGACTTAACTCCCTAGGTCCAAATGAGAAGCAGAGGGAGGGAGATCGTGAGCAAGGAAAGCAGAACCAGAGGGAACCTTGGTTCTTGAATGCACCCCTCGCGGTCCTGATTTCCTTTTTCATGTTCTTCCTCCTTCTGCTCCTCATTTGGACCTTGGGGGGGCTCAGTCCGGTGCTCCAATGTGGGTCTCCGTCTGTTTAATCTTTTAAAAATTGCTTTTGGCTGAGAGATAACTCAGTCAGTAAAACATTTTTATTGGAAGACCCATGTTTGAACTCTAGAATTCATGTCAGGACCGCGAGGGGTGCGTTCATTCACTGATACAAGGGGACTGATCGAATGAGAGCTCACCAAGGCCAGCTGGACTGGGACTGAACGAGCATGTTATCAAACCGGATTCTCTGAATGTGGCTGACATGGGGGCTGACTGAGAAGCCATTGACAATGGCACTGGGTCTTGTTTTGTCTGCATGGACTGGCTTTTTGGGATCCTGGTCTGTTTGGATGCTCACCTTCCTGGACCTGGAGGGAGGGGGAAGGAACTTGGATTTCCCACAGGGCAGGAAACCCTGACTCCTCTTGGGAATGGTGAGGGAGGAGGAGAGGGAGTGGGGGAGCAGAAGGGTATTGGGAGGAGGGGAGGAAGTGGAAATTCTTTAAATAAATAAATAAATAAGGGGAAAAAAAGACAGGCACAATCAAACAATAGAGAAACAAGGAAGAAAATTTTAAAAAAAAAGAATTAGAGCCAGAAAAATAGAACCACTTATTTAATCTGCCTCCTGAGTATTCAGGGACCCCGACTCTTCCCCTTCCTCTAGCAGCATCCCTACCACCAATAGTCAGAACAAGACAGCAAAAGGCCAAGTTTATCCTCTGGTAAAATGAATAATGGCTACCAAAGAAATCTGCTTTTTAACCCCTGGGACCTACAAGGCTTCGTTTTGCTTTTAATGTCTCAATAGAGATTCTTCAGAATTATAAAGTGAAGGTGTCAGGGATGACTCTGGATTATCTGGGTGAGCCCTACATGTGACCTAAAAGATCTCCAAAGGAAGGGACCAGTAAAGGGAACAAAGGGAGCAGAGGCAGAGGGCGACACGGTGCGACGGAGGAAAGAGGATGCCAAACTCTTGCTCTGCAGATGGCCATGGCATCTTCAGAAGTTGGAAAAGAAAGAAGACAATTTTCTTAAAGTCTCTTAAGCAAGGAAGGCCCTGTGGACCCCTTGCCTTCACCCACTGGAACAGACAGCCTACTTCTGGTCTGCACAACTGCAGGAAAATAGGTGTGCATTATTTTCAGCTGCTGGTTCTATGAAAACACATTAAGAATCTATGAGCAACATACATTAGAAATAAAAAGTGGATACAAAGTTGGGTGAGTGGGAAAAAGTTGGGGAGGAACTGGGGAAAGGATCGCTATGAAAGCCCACTGAGCTGAACAAAATTCTCAAATAATAATTAAAAACCTTTTTAAAAGCTTTCTCGTGTTGGTAAACATTCATTTGGTTTTATTAAAATGTGAATCTGAGGACACACACTCTTCAAAGTCCTAGTGTTTCAGACATTAAGCTATTTGTGGTCCCCAAACGCTTTGCCCTTTAGCCCAAGCCAAATCTGAAAATTCCCCAAAACGAGATGAAAAGCTCAGCATTCCAACATGTAAAATGACTTCGGAGGGGACGCTGATAAGATTTAGAGTTGAAGCCACTCTTTCTTTGTTTCTCGGTATGCTGGGGGTCACTGGCTACTGGCTGCTTTTTCTGAGAAATAGTTCTGAAGACAACTTGCAGCTGCGGCAACCTAGCCGCAAAGATTAATAAAACCCCCGAGAGAAGGAGAGCAGATCCACAGCGAGATCTGACAGCTGAATAGCATGGCTTTTATGACTCCACAGTTACATCTTTAAGAGGGAAAATAAAAGATAAAATCCCTGGTAGTTTCCAGAATTTCTTACCAAGTGGAGCTTGAAGGGGTGAGAAGGGAGGAGCTGGGGTTTTAACAATGTACCAGAGCAAAGTCAACTCCACGAAAGCCATTCCGAGGCAGCAGAGATTTGCCAGTGAATGCTTGTGAAGGAACAGAACAAAAGTGCTGGAGTCGGCAGCAGTCTGTTAAAGATGCTCTAAGTGTCTGTAGGGGACAGATGAGGAGTCTTTTCCTTTGGCCTGGGATGTGGCTCAGTGGGTAGAATCCTTGCCAAGCATTCAGGCATCCATGGGTACAGACCCCATAATTTCATAAAACCAAATGTGGTAGTGCACACCCATAATCCCAGCTCTCAGAAGATGAAGGCGGGAGGATCAGATGGAGATCCAGGACACCCTCAGCTACATAGTGCGTTCAAGACTAGCATGCCCTACATGAGGAGATAAAATAAAAAGAAGGAAGACAAATAAACGCATATATCGTACCCCAACTACTACTTTGGTATAAAATCCAAAACTCATTACTCATTTGAAATGTGAAATTTTAAATGAATACTGCCAATTTAGTCAGAGTTAAAATACCTAGAAAACCCAACTGCTTTTTAATGTTCCTTTAATGTTCCTCGAGAACCTGAGGAAACAGAGATTTGGAGAGGTGTGAATTTGCTGTTTAGAAAGTGTTACCAAACTGCTCCTAAGATGTGTAAGGAGATCTGGAGATAGCATGATCCATTGCCCTTCTCCACAAGCAGATTCGTGAAGGGAGTGCAGCGGGCAGGAATGACCTGGATCAATGGTTCCTTAGGTTCATATTAGGACTCACTGAGGGAGTGAGTAAACTACCCTGGTGCCCTGGACCTGGGGAGAAAATGAGCATCACTCATACGTAAAAATTCTGGACAGGATTTTTCAAAATCCTATAGAGTCTGAAGAACTTAAATACAGGCTGATCTCTAGGTGTGCAACAGTAACCTCCCCAAAAAAGTCTGGGTATGCATATTTAATAGCTCAAAACACAAAATTACGAGAGGCTGGATAACATTGTTTCATGGTTGTTGAAACTGAAAGCCCAAAATGCTGGTGCCCATATGGTCAGTTCCTGGCTAGAAGGGATTCCCTGTGTTGTGGATTTCAGCCTTCTCACATGTCCTTGCATGGTAAACGGTGGAAAGAGATCACACACTCATACTGTCTTGTCTCACTGAGCTCATGAGCATGCTCCATTCTCATGATTGCATTTGAACCTGGTTACTTCTCACACCCCTTTGTTAAATGCCAGCACACTGGGATAACAGTGCTTATCCATATGAATTTGGGCATTGATGGAAGATAGCTTTAAATAATTTTAAACCCGTTTTGAGGGAGGTAGTGCTGGAGATTGAACCTACGGCCTGGCCTATTTGAGGCAAGAATTCTACTACTGAGTCCCAATTCCAGCCTGGTGCTGCTTCTCTAGAAGGGGCTAGAGAAAAGGTTCCATGGTTTAAGAGCTCCCACTGTTCTTGTAGAGGACCAAAATTTGGTTCTTAGCATGCACATTGTGTGTCCCATAATTACACATAACTCCGGCCCCTGGAGATCTAATAGTCTCTTCTGACTTCTGTGAGCAACTGTACTTGTGTCCATGGGAACACACATGTACACACATGTACACACACACACACACACATACACACCAATTAAGACAATTTTTAAATATTAGAATAAGCTTGATGCTCAGTCAAAGCTTGTACTTTAAGATTAAAAAATCAGAGAGTACTACATTTGAGAAAATAAACTACCACTTCCCCACTGCCAAAGACATTTTATCTGAAAAAGTATTAACTTAAAGCAGCACACTTTCCCGAGCTTATTGTTTTCGCTGTATGAGCACAGAGCTTTAAACGAGACTGTTTAACATCAGCAACTATATTTGAAATCAGGGAAGACACCTAGGATACCATCCCTCCCTATGTAGGTGTTTAGCCTAGCCACCACAAACCACAAACAGCTTAAATGGAAGCCTATCCTATATGAGCCCTTACATTCTTGACTCCAGGGTGGAAAAGAGAGCTTATCAACAAAACTCTTTCTTTCATAAAACAAACCATTATATTTTTAAAGTCGTTAAAAGTACAAAACTAACAAATGACAGTGACGAAATCCTGCTGTTCAAATGAGAAAATTAGAAAACAGTAAGAGTTGTTAGCATATATGGGAAGGATATCAGGAACTGGGAAGGATAATGACAGGATTGCAAAATAAAACATGAGGCACAACCGTAATCTCTGCAGGTGGGGGTGGAGACAAGAGAGTCAGGCGCTCACGGGTCACCCATAGTTATACACGGGGTTTTAAGGCAGCATCAGATACACGAGATCCTGTGTCAAAAAGCCAAAAAGGAAGGTGGAAGATGAGCAGTGCCTTCAGGCAACGGAAATCTTAGAAAGAAGGGATGCCAGGAAATGGCACAGCGGTACCAGCCACTCAGCATCAGAACTACTTCTCCCTCTCAGGGGCTGAATACACATTACACCAAGGGACCATAATCCCTACAAAGCCTACCTCCTCCATCACCAGGCCAAGCTAGTAGACCTTGTGGACAGGAATCACACTGAGGAGATTTACTGAGGGGAGAAGATTCAGGTCTCCAAAAATTCAGAGGAATTATTTCCAAATCAGAATTTCTCAGAACAGATGGCACTGTCCCTGAAATATAGATTGATAGCCCCCAAAACACATAAGTCCTGGTTCTGCTGTCCTCATGGAGAATATTCTTTAGGGTTCCCTGAATGCCTTTCCAAAGCATATCTTGCCATCAGAAGACCTGTCTTGATGTGTCCTTACTCTGTATGGCCTTAAACTTCTCAGCTGAGGCATTACCCATCTTTACAGCACTGTTAAGCCTGGCTAAATCGCTTAGTCTTATTTTGCTTTCTAAACAATTTAGCATTCTCCTAACCCTCCAACAAAGTATTTTCTCTCAGATGTCATCAAATGTATGATACACCTAAATATATTTCTCTAGATATTATCTTGTATGTGGCATCTTTTCAACGAAGGTATCCAAACATAACTCTGCTTGTCAAAAGGGGATCTAAAGTATGCTTAATATTATATAATTACTCAAAGTATTACCAAAAAGTTTCTGAGTTGACATATGAATTAAAAAATGAATTATTTATTTTTACATGTATGACTGTTTTGCCTACATTTGTACATGTACATTATGTGTGTGTCTGGTCCTCATGGAGGTCAGAAGTGGGTTACACGAGCTCCAAGAACTGGAATTACAGACAGTTAGGAGCTGTCAAGTGAATGTTGGGAATTCTCCTAGGCAGGTGTACTGGAAAAGCAGACAGTACTCTTAACCACTGAGTCATTTTTACTGTCCCAATTTATCAGAAAGTCCGGTTCTATGCTGAGTAAATATCATGTATATGGATATTTTCAGGAAGCTGTGAGCAATGAATGGGTGAGAGGTAGAGGGCAGGGTACCACAAGGAGTCATGAGGAAAATTCAGACAGAAAGTGACTGAGGCTGCATAATTCTTCATGAACAAGGATAAGCTAACAGATGCAAATCATATGCTCAAAGGAAGCATAAGTGAGCAGTCAGTTCAGAAGTACAGAGAAAAGGAATCCTGGGAGGGCTGTGGAGAAGGCTCAGTTCGTAAAACGCTTGCTGTGTATACTTGAAGACTTGAGTTCAGATCCCTAACCCCCATATAAAAATCTAGGTATGGAAGCATATGCCAAAGACAAAGACATATGCTGGAGTGTGTTGGCCAGCCAGACTAACTGAATAAGTAAGCTCCATGTTTAGTGAGTAACCCTAAAAATTAAAGTGGAGAAAGACAGAAGAAAATGTCTGAACCTTTTTCTTCCACAGACTTCCCCATATAAATACACTATAAAAATGAATCTCAGCTGTTACTTGCTGAATAACCTGTACCACAACAATTATTAAAGTATCGGGGGGGGGGAACTATTAGTCATTCTCTGGTTAAAGAATGGCTTGTAAATTTTCCAAGTCTACCATGAGATAGGTCTTCTCTGTCTGTCACTACATAAAGAGAATAAATCTAACAACAGTGTTGAGAAACCTCTGCCCTCCAACATCTCATGCCTGCTCATCAATGGTTGTCAAGTGAACTGTCGCTGTGTTCTAAGATGTGGAGGAAGCAATGGATGACTGTTTCCACTTTGAACTTCGCCTCCCACTTTGCTGTGGCAGTGTGAGGACTCACGTAATTTAGACATGGCTATGATAGGCTTGACAAAGTGGCCAGACTTATGATAGTCAATAAGGTCTTCATGACTGCAGGAGGTCACCTCTCCTCTAGATTTGTTTCTAAAATTATCTAATACCAGCAAAGTTCAGAGACCGTGTAAGTATAGCTGGTGGTCTATCCATCTTTGATGTAGAAAAGGGCACCAAAATCCAGCCACAGGGCCCCAGACCCACCACCACCAACATTTTGACAGCACTTCTTAATCCCTCTCTGCTGTAGTGAAGTTAAAGGTCACAACAACAGTGAAATACTTCTCGTGGGCCTGGCAGGCAATGAGCTGCAGGTCAGGGGAAGAGGAGAGAGGGAGATAAGCAGCTGGGCCAGAAAGACCAGGCAGCCTGTGGCATCTCAACCTTTTCTCACCTCTCTAGGCTGCTACAGTCACAACTGCCAGGATTCTGATGTTACTCCCGGCCATTTATCTTCAGTCTGAGCCATTTACCTTCTAAGTCGTACATTATAGAGGTACTTTTACAGAGGACAAAATGAGATCTTAAGAGATTGGAAAGTTTTTTTTTTTTTTTACACACCATGAGTTACTTACAGTCCTTAGTCACCCACCATCCTAATTTCCAGATAAAGACTAATGACAATAAGGAACAACCATAGGCACAAATTGTATATTGCATAAAACATTACTCAAAGAAAGCATGACTCTGAGGCAGCTTGGAGTATAAAAAGATGATTTGGAAACTTATTACAAATAGAAAAATAAATCCAGGAGGAATTTACGAATTCAAATGCTTGCACAACAGCATGGCTATTTTAAATCTGGGTGATGTAGTTTGCTCTGCCTGAGAATGAGTGGGAAATCACAAAGAAAAAGATGGGAGGCAGTGCTGTCTTCTTCAAAGTTTATAGAGATGTCTTCTCTCCACTGGTTACTACTCTACAGAGAAATGCTAAGAGGAACTTGCGTGCCTTGGGCCACGGAGATGTCCCAGTGAACTCGATGTACAGCCTAATGACCTACGTTCCCTCCCCAAAATCCACTTGGTAGAAGCAGAGACCCAGTTCCCAAAAGTTAACCTTTAATCTCCATATGCTCCATGGCATTTGTGTGCCCACATGTACACACACACACACACACAGAGAGAGAGAGAGAGAGAGAGAGAGAGAGACAGAGAGAGAGCAAATGAATATAAATTTGTATTAAAAATAAACAGAATATTCTTTATAAATTGAGGAATAAAGACATAAAGACTAACATCTAATAAAAGGGCCATATTCCAAGATAGTAAGACAGTATCATATAGTGAGATAAAAATCAAAATTTAAAAATAGTTTCATATTATCAAGAACAATAATAACTCAGTTTTAAAAATCATTTGGTGATAGAACACACTCTCTATAACATCAGGGAAGAATATAGGGAAGCATTTTGTAAAACTCTGAAGATATTTAAAGTCTCATTAATTATAAAGAGTTTAAAGAGTTTTACAGTCTGCATTTTTTAATAAATGCTGAATTTATGTAAAATATGTTTAGTCAAAGAGTTGGTGCTATCTTTATAATTCATGCAAAATTCATTTCAGAAATATATTCCTAGATACATCCCTAGAGTATTAATCTCTCCTTTACCTTCCTCCTCCAAGGATCTCTTGAAGACATTTCATAATTTATAATCTATTTTTAATCTATCATTCTCAAGAGTGCCTGTCTGCTAGTCCTCACATCAGACTTCCTGTTAGGATGGAAATAACCAGTAACTCAGAATTCATGGTTAACAGCTGTCTTCTTTTACGTCCAGCTAGAGAAAATTGAATGTATTTATTAACATGATATGTAAATCGGCGGGTTTAAGAGCCAAGGAAGAGATCTGAGAGCACATACAACAGAGCCTGCCCATCCAACCCCACAACAGAGACAACTAAAGACACCCACAGATAAAATGAGTGCTTATTTCTTCAAAGTTTACACTCACGAGTTTGATATTTAAATTTGCTCGGCCCTTATAATCACAAAAAGGGAAACATTCAAACCCATAATTAGTGATGGGGAAACAAGGGTCTCATTAGTGACTACAACCAGGGCTGATGGGTAAAGCATAAGTGTGTGTACCCAGCTTCACCAGTAGATGCGTGTGTCAGCAGACAGTGGCTTGTCCCAGCTACCCACGACCTCTTTAGCTCATGGAAGCACCGTGATAAAAATTCTAAAGTAGAGGCTGGAGATATAGCTCAGCTGGTGAAGCACTTGTCTGGCAGGCATGGCTCCTTGGTTTCAATCCCCAATACTACAGAATCCTAGGGTGCTGCTGTAAATCAACCTCAAAAAGTGGAGGCAGGAGGATGAGAAAGGCAAGGCGATCCTCGGTTATATAGTGAGTTTGAGACCAGTCTGTAAGTACATAAAGCCTGTCTCAAAAATCCAAAAACCATACATAGTAATTCTCAGTTAGGTGGGTATTTTTGTTTATATGCTTTAAAACCACTTAAAATTTTAAAAGTTGCTTCTTCAGGCCAGGGGTGGAGCCCAGGGGTACAGCTTGTACTCAGCATGGTCCAAGGCTCCAGGGTTCAATGCCTAGCACTACAATAAATAAATAAATAAATAAATAATCTAAAAGACTTTAAAATCCTATTTGTTCATATAACAAATACTAGCTTCAGCCACAGAGTCTGGCCAGCAGTACATAGCATCTACCCTCCCCAGCAGCTTGCTGTCTTTGCTGCCTTCCAAGTGTCTGGCTGTCAAGGGCAGGAATGGGAACAACTTCCATGTTGCACAATCCAGATCAGTGTACTCAACAGAGGGTGGGGCCTCAGGACGCAAAGCCACTATTCGGAGAAATCTCCAGGGAACATGCTTTTCAAGAGTCAGAAGAGAGAAAAATAAATGGGCCACAAGGTCAGGCCCCAACCTGCTGACTTAGTTCCCTGACTTTTCAAACACTCGCCAGTGGCCTCAAAGCAATACATCAATTAAAAAAATAAATTCTTAACGATCCAAAATCTCAAAGAGAGAGAAAGACAGAGAGACA
Source organism: Myodes glareolus (assembly GCF_982192425.1). NCBI lineage: Eukaryota > Metazoa > Chordata > Mammalia > Rodentia > Cricetidae > Myodes > Myodes glareolus. Next base: position 11,271,321 of record NC_142028.1, read on the forward strand.
CAGAGAGACGGGGGGAGAGAGAAAGAGAGAGAGAGAGAGAGAGAGAGAGAGAGAGAGAGAGAGCGAGAGAGCGCTCTAAGATGAGTAACATCTTCTGGCACAAATTTATATTATTTATAATGTTTCTTTCTACTGGGACATTCTTTTAAATATAGTCTCTGGAGTTCTAAGAACTAAGAACTATTTGTTCTGCCCACTTCCCTCATTTCACTCGACTCAGGACTTTAACTGCTGTATTTTCTACTTTATTCAAGACATGCAACCATTTTTGAATTGCATAAGTTTAAGTACCTAAGGTCTTGTACATCCTAGAACACACAGTACTCAGCTTCAGAAATTGATAAAGGCTTGGCACTGCAGAGCTGTGAGCCTGTGTAATCTAAGAATCCACTAGCAACTCAGACAGGGGTTTATTTGTTCTTAGAAGCTGTCTACCGCAAAAATGGAGGGACAAAAGATACTACTACAGAGAAGAAACAACCAGCACCCTCCCATTTCATTCCTTTTTATCATTACAAAAGAAGACATGTTAAAAATTAAAGGTATACAGAGTTGCTTTTTTTTTTACAAACTTTAGGTAAGATAAAATAAATGGGTGATTATAAACTAAAATCATCGTAGTTAATAGTCATAAAATACCTAAGCTTCTAATTTCAGGATTTGTCCACTATTTTCTTGGGTGTTTGTTTGTTTGTTTGTTTTAACAGAATCTCACCATGTAGACCATGAAGAGATAAGCTGGCTTGGAACTCACTACGTAGACCAGCCTGGCCTTGAACTGACCACCATGCTGTACAATAAGTTACTTCTCAAAGCATAGTGCTGAGGTTTCCAAGTGATATTTTAACAGTTCAGAAAATAGCAAGTGCCTCTCCTTAAATAGTCTGTTCCCCTTCTGTAGGTTACCATTTAGTGGTAACTAAAGTATGAATCTTCTACCTGTCCCCAGAGGTCTCACTGTACTCAATACCAGCTCAACCATTTCTTGTTCTCAGCTGATCTTTAAGGAAGAGAAGGTTATGTCATATGCCATCCTCGGAATACAAATTAGCATGAGCTAATTACATAAAACTACATAAAAAGAATTACCCTGAAAGATAGACTGGGAGGGAATTGAGAGCCCACTGAGGTGAACGTCTGGCCCCCATAGCCATCCAGAATAACATTGCATGCAAGTATATTTTAATATATGTTTATGGGCCATAATCATAAAGAAGTACCAATAGGAGAAATTTAGCTACAGGTCCTTGAATAGTAGACAGAATTAAGACACAGTGATCTACAGCCAAGGCCTGGACCAATCTGTGCCAGTGGCTCTGGGTAAGGGAATGCACTGCTTTCTCCACTCATCCAATCACCACGTTGAAGGTGTGTTATAAACCTATGATCTCTTGATATTTTATTTGATGTATCTCAGGCCTGTGTCACTGAAGTATTAAGTGATTTTACTTATGGATTATTCATCTAAAGCTGATAAAACCCAAGAAATCCTCCACCATTCCAGTCTAATTATAGAGACAGAACTCCATTGTTATGAAAAGGTAACTCAAATACAGAGCCACCTAGTGGTTGGCACAGGAAGGTTGTTAACTACCAAGAATACATACAGCATTAGTGACCTATGCTGGGCAGAAAAGAACTCAGGAAACTTTCACACACACACACACACACACACATACACACACACACACACACACACACACACACACACACACACACACAGTGAACTACTCAACTATAAAAGTGAATGTACTCCAAAGAGTGCACCTCTCACTGTGTCACGTCAAAGGGAAATTAAAATAACTGCACATAACCCTCACTCCTATGCTACACACACACACACGACACATATACATAATTAACACACACACACACAAATAAACACACAACACCTATACACACACATACAAAACAATGCATTTACAATACATGTATAACACTACATACAAGACACGTTCACTAACAATGCACACATGTACACACCTACACACATGTACACACAAAGGAACACACACATATACACAATATATGAGAGGGAAAAGTTAGAATACTCCAGAGGGTCCAGACATGGCCCTGGGCTCCTCATGACAGCATGCACACTATCTGTGGTGGCTTTCTGCAGGTTCCTTAGTGGATTAGTGGATTGTATTACTTTTATAATCAGACAATAAATCATTTCAACTAGACCTGGAGGCATATACTTATCAACCCAGTACTCCAGAGGCAGAAGAAGGATAATTGTTGTAAGTTGTAGGTTAGCCTGGGTTACAAGTTCAAGGATAGGCTAGGCTGCATAATAAGTAAGCCCTCGTCTCAGAAAAATAAAAATAATTTTTCACAAACCTCTAGAGAACACTGAAACAGGTGTGATAAATTGTGATAGATAAATAAATAAACATGAGTGGCAAGTTAGTCAAAGCATGAGATAATTCCCTTCTCTGTCAGTTGATCTTTGTAGACCAAAAGCTTATTTCTGGGACATAACTGAAACACCACCTTGTAGTCCATGAGCCACAGGCTTAGGTCACACCTCTTCAGGGAACACACAGTTCTATGTAAAAGGCACAATGTATCTTTCATGAAGCTTTCAACTTTATATACAAATTACTATATCTTTAAAAATTAATTTGTTTTGTATGTATATGAGTGTTTCATTTGCATGTCTGCCTGTGCACCAAGTGTCGTGTCTGCAGAGGCCAAAAAGATATCAGATCTAGAACTGGAATTACAGGTAGTTATGAGCAACCATGTTGGTGCTGGGAATTGAGCCTGGGTTCTTTGGAAGAGTGGTCACTGTTCTTAACCACTAAGCCTACTCTCCAGTTCCTTAGATTAAAATATTTTGAAATTGCAAACGTCACTGAGGTAGGAAAGAGAGAAGTGATATTTTCTCTCTGCTGAGGGGGAAAGGAGCTTCAGAGAGGGTATTTATTTCTGCCCAGCTTTGCCACTGTGGTGAGAAAAGTCTCTTGACCTCTACTCTACTGCCCTTTAAACCTTATCAGTTTGTATGCCTAGGACTTAAAATTACCTGCATCCTGTTATCACACTGGTTTTCAGAAAGTTCCCTTGGAAGCAACGGCAACTGTGTCTCCTATTTTTGGACAGAGATAAGCAATGTGCTTTTGAGACACATCAGAGTCTAGGTTTTATTCTTCTGGATCTGTTGATCCTCTGTAGAGTTCCTAACTAAATGAACATAAACCTACAAGAAAGGTTGCTGTAAATGTTTGGAGTCAAGTCAAGAAAGAATTCTTTACATAATAAAAATAATGACCAAACTTACAAATGACATTTCTTGTAGTCAGAATTTTCTTCTGTATTTGCACATCACATAAGAAAGTGTAATATAATTATCAAATGTGAAAACTAATCCAGTTTCTAGATGAAATATAATTATCAAATGTGAAAATTAATCCAGTTTCTAGATGAAAGGAGGCTGCAAGGATTCCAAAGAAACTAAACCAAAACTTTAGACAGACTAAATTAATAGAGTGTAGACAACAATCCTCAGAAAAAGAGTCAATTCAGTTAGGACATAGGAGCCAAGTCTTCTAAACTACCAACCAGTGGTTTAATTTTTAATATTCCCAATGTTCAAAACAATTTGGGAATGCTTCCATTAAGCACTTATGGATGCTAATAACCCTTAAAGTGCATTTTCTTTCTAAGTCTAAAATTTCTAGCTGGGACTCTTTGAGTAGTGGTTCCAACTACAGCTGACAATGGGCACCCACCCACAGAGCACTGAGGAGACAGGGGCATGGCTTCCTTGCAGCCCCTTGCTTTAGTATTCCTCTTATTCTAGGGCTTACCACTGTCTTTACCATCTGAAATAATATATACTCTGTAAATAAAACAGGAAGTGCTTTGGAAATATAGGTGAGAACACCACAATTTTTGCATTTATTAATTTCTATCTGTTTATTAATATGTATGCATGCATGTGCCTGTGTGTGCTATGGCATGCATGTGCAGGGCAGAGGACAACTTGTGGGAATCGGTTCTTTTCTTCTTCTTCCATGTAGGTCTCAGGGATCAACCTCGGGCCCTCTGACTTGGGAGGTCATGAACTCACTAACCATCTGGCTGACCCTGACTAGTGTCTATGCTTTACATAGTTGTTAAACTGAGAGGACAAAGTTCACACACACAAAAAAGCCTAAAAGGCAATTTTGATAGTTATGGTGGGTTTTTTTGTAAAAAATAATTAATCCCCACAATTATTTCTTTCCCTTGCTGTACTGAGCCCAAACTGTAATCTGGATTACTTAGGGAAGAAAGAGAATAAAACGATGACCTTAATCTCATTTTTCTAAATGTATCTATTATTCCTTTTCATCTCTGTGAAATAAATAGAAAGAAGGAAAATGTGCATGTAAACGTGTTTCATACCATCTGTACATGGTGAATTCACATTTCACGCCTGGGACTACTCATAATCCACAGAAATTGTACTGAAGATGCTCCTACTAGAGAATTGCTGGGGAAAAATGCTACCATATGAAAATTTCAATTATCCATAGAAGTCACCTTGTGATTTTTTTTTTACTATGCTACAGACTGACACCATGTATGACTTTCAATTAGATATTTTAAAACTTTTAATCACTAAGTTGACTTACTAAATGGTAATATAGTAATATGTTAAATAAGTAGAAAGTTATTTTAAAAAGATTAAATTTACTGACAGACTACATCATGCCATTGAACGCTGGTCAGCTTTCTTTAGAGAGTAACAGCCCAAGGGTCACTATCCTAGTGACAAAAGATGGCTACTAAGTGTCAGGAACTTCTGTTGACTATAACCATGGTCACGAAGATGAGAACCCAGTGCAAACCACATGCACGTCTTACCTACAAGTGTGTCTGGCTGCATTTTCAACAAGCATCTAGACTATCAGAATCATGGTTGCCACACCTCAAGAAACAGACTGTGTGTTATTACACTGGGCAGACATTGCTGAAATAAAAGTCTCATGTCATCAAAATGATGATACTGAAGGAACAAGTAGAATGGCATTCATTGGTGATTCCAGTGACTTGGGAAAGGCACTGCTCAACTCTGTGAACAGGACCAGCGAACCAAAGTTGGGAGCGGGTCCACAGAACACCTCAGAGATCCCCAGTGCTAACTTGCCTGGCAAACAACGGTTTTAAAATAATCCATCTAAGGTCATTTTTCAAAAATTTAAATATTTAAATGAGATCTTGCTCGTGTGGTATGATGAGAGGTTTAAGCAGGGATAGGGTGGAAGGTAAGGGTGGGTTAATCAGAAGTAAGGGTGTATGGAAAACCCTACATGAGTAGAAAATGCCCCCAGTACATGGATTAATAAGTGAAAATCTTTGTGGGATATTTCCCTATGATTTATTGGTCATGGAGGCCTCAAATAACCCCCAAAATGATACAGGCCATGGACATTGCCATTGTTAATGGTTGTCTTCCCTAGCTAGACACAAGGCTAGAACTGACCTGGAAACTTCCTCCTGCTGGTTGCTTTCCTAATGACAGAAGGTGCTATGAAACCCCTGGGAAGAAAAGTCAGCAATGGCCAAATACAGCAGGGAACCCTGAATGGCAGGGGACAAACCTGCGAGGCAAGATGTGCTCCATGGCACAACAGTAGCATTGATTAGGGAATAACCAATCTCTTACTGATTAGATTTGAAGCATGCTCTACAGAAGGAAACTAAAGCCTAATCAGAAGTCCATGGTTGGGGAGATCATAGGCCCGTGGTGGAATTCTGCTACTGTACTTTTTCTAAATTAATATGTTGTCAAATTGACTTCTAAGAAATTATGTTTAAACCCATAGATTAGTGTTGCTCTCAACCCTAGTCAGAGAAGCCTTTTAACTGAAGTGGGCAACAGTTAATGCAGAGACATAGGTGGCCTACTACTGAGACTAAGTGGCTGCTGAGTGCTCAGCCCTAAATGGAACATCTATACCAACCCCCATGAGACTCAAGAAACGTTGCAGAAGAATGAAGGAAGAGCCAGTAGACGGGGAAGATTCTGCAAAATAAATGCGATCTGGAAATAACATGGCCATTTTATAAATCCAAGTCCACACAACTGTTCAGCATTCTAGAAGGCAGCACTAAGAGGACTCGGTGGGCTAAGAAGTAAAATAAAAGAGGGAAAGAACACAAGATGCAGAAGGTATTTAGAAGCGTTTAGCAGGGGGATGGGAAATAGATATGATATTGATACACTGTATATGCATATGAGATTGCCAAATAATAAACAAAAGATATTTTGAAAATGCATAAAAATAAGAAGTGGTGTTAATAATCTTTAGAAGATGACAAAAAATATAAAAGAGAATGGTCTTGAACAAATGGATTAGCTAGGTGAATTATACCACACAGTCAATACAAAGCATTATTTCATATTATAAAAGCTTAAAGATAATGTTGGTGTAAAGTCTTACAAGGTTTTTCTTCATGTTGTATTTTTATTACAAAGGATGTGTGTGATACTGCAGAGTAACACATATGTTTATATTACTGCTTTTTAATTAATCCCATCTTAAGTCTTTGATAAAGACCCATACATACTTTTGGCAAATAAATTGTCATTTGATGTGGGATTCCCCTATGTATGCTATGAATATGTTTTGTTATCATTGGTTAATAAAGAAGATGCTTTGGCCTATGCCAGAGCAGGAGGCAGCCAGGTTGGAAATCAGAAAAGAGCCCAGAATCGATGCACATGGGTAACCATTCTTCCACTGAGCTAGGCAGAGTCAAAGAGACACCATGTAGCTGCCAAAGAGAAAGATGTCAGAATCTTATGGGTAGGCCACAAACTCATGGTGATACATAGATTAATAAAAATGGGTTGATTTAGGATGTACGAACCAGCTAGAAATATGCCTGAGCCATTGGCCAAACACTGATGCAATTAATATAGTTTTTGTGTGATTATTTGGGTCTGGGAGGCCAGAAAATGAAAGAACAGTATCCACTTACAGTCATTGAAACAAGTCATTTATTTGCAGGACGAGTATTAACACAAACAGCTTAAAAATGATAAAAATGGGTAAAAGAACAAGCACACGTATAGGCTTTTAACTCTTAACTTTCTGGTTAACTAGAGTCTACAAGAATTTAAATTATATTTTAAAGGATAGAAGAAAAGAAGGTAATTTTCTCTATGTCTGTCTGTCTGTCTCTCCCCCTCCCCCTCCACTTTTCTTCTACCTTTCCCTCATCTCTCCCCCTTCCCCTCCACTTTTTCTTCTACCTGTCCCTCCTCTCTTCCCCTCCTTCCTGCTTCTAACAAAGCCAAGAGTCACAGAAGTCTTAGCTAGAATGTCTTCTGGGTGCTGAGGCACCAGGCTTCCATGTTTCAGAAATGTGAGTGGTTTTGGGTCCTAGGAAACCACTAAGACACAGGAACAAGTGTTTTAGTGACGGAAGCATGCCCTCCCCACCCCAACCCCCAGCAACTCAGCATCCCATGCAATTCTATGGCTTCTGGTCCAGAGAGATAACAGTTGCTTGCTCTCTGGATGGCTGCAGTCTTCCTAATTTTGAGATGGATATCTGTCATGTTGCTTTTCTCAGGGCAGAGTCTGAGTTTCTGAGAGGTCATAGTGACAGTGTGCAGGATTGCTGCAGCTGAAAAGGACTTCCTCTCGCCATGATTACTGGACTAAGTTAGAAAGTTCTCAATATGCCAAGTCAGTGCTGCCAACCCTTTGAATATTTATGATTGATGTGTGCAGACTTGACACAAACACACAAAACATGTGTTACAATTCAAGTAATGGCAAAATTCATGTAATACTCCGGGAAAATTCATTATTTTCTCCTCACCATGTTATTGCTATTTCCTCACTTACATTTACTGCTTTTCATTTAAAAACACATTAGAAGGCACATAGGGAAATTGAAAACGTAGAAATCATGCAAGTACCTTCCAGCAAGCTTTAAGCAGCTGTTTTGTTTGGTCTTTTTTTCCCTCCTAGTACAGGGGATTGAGCCCAGAATCGATGCACATGGGTAACCATTCTTCCACTGAGCTACAGTCCCAGGCTCTGCTCTAGAAAGTTTCGTTCTATAAATACCTTTTGGTACATTTGAAGGTTTGCATCAGAGTAATTTTTGTTTACATCAAAGTATATTAAAAGAAATCAGAATGCACTACTGTCTTCACAAATACATCCAGCTGCTAAAAATACACCTCCTAGGATTGTTAAGAATGTTATTGAAATTACAGCTACCAAAGACGGCCTTGTGTTTTCCACCTGCTCTTTGTTTTCATGGATGTAGCAACTAGATATCTACTAAAGGACACAACTCAGTATAAACACTAGAAGTGCGGAGAAGATGCATGGGACAAACTCTCTTTTTCCAGTCTAAGATGGGAGTACTCTAATTACAACACTTTTACTTACTCTTGTAAGGGTACCTCTCTCTCTTGCTCTCTTCTTCTCTCTCTCTCTCTCTCTCTCTCTCTCTCTCACACACACACACACACACACACACACACAAAACACATATAGAGGCATGCCAGTGCAGGGATCAAAACGAGGCACATTGTCAAGCATTTATCATGGAATTACACCTGCAGTCCATATACATGCATTTTACTTACATCTTTGATTCCTTTATATATTACATTTTTAAAAGCCAATTATTTTTCTATATGCATTTTAAAATCACCCCCATGAACATCTAAAGACATCATTAGTGGTCTTCCCAATGCCATGGTGGCCCATGTTCCACAGCCTCAAACGAATGTACACTCATAAAAGAGAGAAGCTGTCTCACTTGTGGCTTTGCTTTTTGTTCAAAGAACCCAGTGCCTCTGAACCCTATGAAGCAACTTGTCTTCCTAGCGACTGTGAGATGGGTACAGAAACACAATAGGCTGACGGTAAGCTTCATTCTAGTTTTATTTGCATGTGTCCATATAGATTCTGATAGTGGACACAATGTTCACTGTCTTGGTCTGTACACATTCTTCGAAGGACACATTAGTGAGCAGATAGGGAAGACTACTGATTGGAGGCCATTTCTGCACTGTTATCCAGCTCACTCTCAAATCTACACTGATTTTTGCCACATTACTTATCCATACCAAAATAGTTTTCTGGAAATTAACATTTGTAGAACTCAATGAGATCCAGGATAAGTAAAAGGGTTATTTTGAGAGAAAATGAAATTACAGTGACTAATTCAATACTACATTAGGCAGAAATAGAAATAGTGGCAAAATATCTATGTATTAGCAAATCCATACATCATGAGGCAGATTAATAACTTTGACCAAAGACTATTCAGTCACCAGGCACTATATTTGTACTTTCTGTGGTTCATAAACAATTGATAGCCCTGTCTCGTGATGAACGCAGACAGAAAGCTGAGTCCACACGAGTAAGTTGAAGGACTCAGCCTCTTGGCACTTAGAAGAAAAGCAACAATGAGTATTGGGGAGGCAGTGGATGTCAAAGACCCTTGTGCTGAATAGCAACATTGAGAATTGAGGAAATCATGACAATCCCAATACTTGGCTATAAAAATCCCAGTACCTTAAAGAAACCAACAGGCTAGCATGGGTTCAGGATACAGAAATTTCAGGGAAATCAAATAAGCTTTCTAATTTATTTGAGGTATTTATTAATTTAATCAGGCCACATTTTAAGTGATCTACTAAAAATATTTTTTATTTATTTATTATGTATACAATATTCTGTCTGTGTATATGTCTGTAGGCCAGAAGAGGGCACCAGACCTCATTACAGATGGTTGTAAGCCACCACGTGGTTGCCAGGAATTGAACTCAGGACCTTTGGAAAAGCAGGCAATGCTCTTAACGACTGAGTCATCTCTCCAGCCCCTAAAAATATTTTTATAGCACTACCATAAACTGTTCATGATAAGCTGAATTATACTGCATGTTATATTTTAAACAGATGTAACTCTCTAATATGAAAACATCTGATTTGTCACCCACTAGAATTAGGTGAGTATAATATATTGAAATACTACAAACAGTATATCTTTTTTTTACAATTTGAGATATTTGATTAGGAAGTCACTTAGATAAGACAACACTGTACAATAATGTGTGTATTTATAAGATATGTATATCTAGAATTTATTTAAGATATTTCATAAGCAGGCTACATAAAACACACATGAATTAAGCTATATAAGCATGTATATTATTGTAGGACTATGTGGTTAATGTTTTTGAGAGTCCTGTGGAATCCTACAGAAGTCTAATTTCTAAGCATTAAAGGATTAATATTAGAAACAAGTGAAGAAAAAAATATTCCCTCAATTAGAAAACATAAGATCTGTATTATTTTTAAGATTTTACTTTAAATTTGAAGTAAATTTCCAGATTTGATTTATTTTGTTTGGATTTTTTTCTTTTGGAAGGTTGTTACACCCAAAATTAACCTGTAAGCTCCATTTACTCAAAGACCAGGTAACTTCCTAGGATTCTAGAAATTATAGTTCTTGAAAGACAACACCTGTCTGAGGACCAGGTAACTTCCTGACATTCCAGGAGTTGTAGTTCTTGCAAAATAACAATAGAGCCTCATGAGAAACAATGGCCCATGGGTTTTGCCCACATGAGCCCTACCAACACGTCTCAAGGCCAGACAGCTGAAAAGTTTCCAGATGGTGGTTCTGACAAAATACCATCTTAGTCACTATTTGACATTTTTAGTAAAAACTTGCTTAAGTTCAGCCAAAATGTAGAACTAATCCTTCTGTCAAAGTTCTGGATTAGCATATAGAGGCCCCAGCGAGATAAATCTACTCAAATTCTGAAGGTATGTTCTCACTCTGACTCTGGTTCCCACAGTAAACAGTCATGCTTGGAAAAGGAAATAGCAAACATTTTCTTTTTTTTTTTTTAACAGCGGCCTCCCTTTTGTTTATGAAAAGTCATAGAAAACTTTTAAACTCTATGACATTTTTCTGCATAGCTTTTAGATTCTGGTTTTGGGATAGCCTGCTGGGGATAAAGGGGGTCTGACAAGACCCACAAAATCTTTTATCCAGGACACAGGGAGATGTCCTATGGCGATCTCTGGTTTTATTTCTGGTTAATTAGGAGTGTAGTTAGAATCACCAATTGTTTTCTGACCTGCCTTGGATCTCTGATTTTATACCCTGGTGCCTGGAGATCAAGTCAAACTCAGGGTGGCCCAGAACCTTGGTGCATTTTCTCCTCTAATAAGAGAGAGTACTGAGGACCAGCCTCCCCACCCCCACTTCCTGGGACCAAGAGCCAAAGTACAAAATATACTCAAAGAGGCTTGGTACATAGGGTTCAACAGAATTGTTAAGGTAATTCCATGAGACTGAGAGATGGGTCCAGTATAGATATGAGGGGTAGGAAAAACCAGAATGGCTCAGCCGGGATACTCAGAGCCTTGTCTGTACAGAAAAAAACTAATAGAACTCTGGAATAGAGAATTCTACTTCTACCTTCTACTTAAATATCACTGTCCCAACTTTCCTGCTGTTGGCTCCTTGTCCTTCTGTTGTTTATGTCTTCTCTTATGTGTCTGGTCTTTGTGTATTACAACTTGGGATGGGCAATGCGGAGCCGCTGGTCCCAGAACCATGTGCTGCTGATGTAGCCCTGCCTCTTTCTTGTGAGTATTAAATTCCCTGACTCAAAATGTACTTCTCCCTTGAAATTCTAACACTGCAGGAGGTAGAAAATATTTCATTTATTTTATATGTATGAATAGATCTGTGCCTATAAGTTTTGATGCAAACATGGAGCCACACAAAATCGCTTCAGTCTCAGTTCAATATATAAATGTATGTGACCACTGTATGTTTGTTTTTGACTGGTCTTGAATATGAGGTGAGCTTTGTCTTATATGTCTTGATTATACGTTAATGACTTATAGATTATTGGGTATGGTTAAAAGTTTGTAATGTTTGTAACAAAAAGTAAACTTAAAATTTGTAACATAGTGCTGTGGGATAATGCTCTTTTTTTAATGATTTAATTTGAAGTCTTTATTATCATATCAATGGCTTTCATGGGTACATTTTGAAAACCTATATTCTTTTTTTAAAAGTAATTTTATTAAATTATAAAAGTTTCCATTTCCGCCCCTGCTCCCACCACCCTCCCACTCCCCCCACTCCCTCTCCTCCTCCCTCTCCATCCCTAAGAGCAGTCAGGGTTTCCTGCCCTGTGGGAAGTTCAAGTCCCTCCCCCCTCCCTCCAGGTCCAGGACTTGTACACTGTAAAGATTTGTTACTCATATTGGTTTAATAAAATGCTGATTGGCCAGTAGTCAGACAGGAAGTATGGGTGAGACAACCTGACTAGGAGAATTCTGGGAAGAGGACAGGCAGAGATACAGTTGTCATCCAGAAGCAGAAGAAACAAGATGAGAACCTCTTACTGAGAGAAGGTAGCAAGTCACATGGCTAAACACAGACAAGAAGTGTGAGTTAATTTAAGTTGTACAAAGTAGTTAGTATTAAGCTTGAACAATAGACCAAATAGTTTATAATTAATATAAGCCTTTGTGTGTTTGTTTGGGACTGAATGGATGTGGAACCGGGCGGGACAAAAACTTCCATCTACAACATGGGAGTAGAGTTGTTCTAGAAAACAACAGGAGGCTCAATGATATCTTAACTAATGGCAGCCATATGTGCAGTCACCATTTTGACTAGGATTTAAGAAGGCTTCACCATCATCTTAACTGAGGGCGACCACGTGCTATGAGGCAACCAAAGAGACAATGATATTTCTCTTTTAGAAATATCTAGGAGATATTTCTAAATTAGGATAAGTCTTTTGTATAGTTCCTGTCCTAAGAGTCAGATTTATAAAAGACATGATTTGAAGCAATGTGTGTCTAAGGAGTTATTAAAGCTGTACCTCCATGCTTTCATGTACAAGAACATATCTTAATAGAGTCAAGCTCTGTAACATAAAAATAATTGACTTTGTATTGATTTTAGAGACATTGGATTGTTTACACTGCTGCAACTTGGTTTTGCCTTCTACAAATAGTAGATAGTGACCTAAGCAAACTAAAAAAAAAATTGGAACACTGGCTTAGAAAATATCTGTCTTTACTTAAGGTCTATCTGAGCTAACAGAAACTGGTTTAAAGATATATGTATAATCTCCTTGTTTTTGCTAGCATTGTTAAGCTGTAGCTACTTTGTAAGTCATACAGGGAACTGTACGCTCTAAAATGGTACACAATACAAGGGTCAAGAGTTTTCAGTCTCTTTATGGACTGTGTTTGCAATTTAAAAGTCTTATCTTGATATTAAAAGAACTTCACTTCAAAAATTATTTTTAAGGCTAATCTCATCCAGGATAAAGCTGTAAGATCTTAATCTGATAAAACTGATAGAAATAATTAAGACATGCAAGTTAATAATCAGTCACCTCATAAAGGATCAAATTCTTTTGATAGATGTTTTCAAAGTTAAACCTAAAACGAGTAAGTAAGCACAAGCAACACTTGTATAGTTTAGATATACTTAACAGATACTGGTCCTCAAATAATCCCAAAATTTAAGAATATGGTCTTTAAAATGTTTATTTATAAACCTTTTTGTTTTAGAGAGATGTGTTAGCCCCTGGGAGTACCCTTTTCTCCTCCAAATAGGATGATGGGTACAGAGGAACCTCAACCTGGAACTTGTTTTAAATGCTGGTCACTGGGTAAAATAATTGCCTGCCCTTCAGCTCAACTGTTGCTGAGACCATGTCCAAACTGTGGACAAGCAGGACACTGGGGAGACAATTGTCCCACTTTTCCTAGACAAGGTAGGCCAGTTCCCCCAAGTTCCTACTCCACAGGAAAGTCTGTCAGATCTTCTGGGTCTGGCAGCTGAAGACTGATGCAGGCCTCATCTCTCTTCCCCACGTGACCATGGAGGAATCTGGGGAAGCTATCAAGGTAGCCAGTAAATATCTGTCATCTAGGTTGGTCCTTTTCAAATCTCAGGTCAGACTAAAGGCTAAGGTAATGATCCTTGTCAGCTAGGCAACTGCAGACTTCAGTTCCTTCCAAGGCTGAAGCCACCTTCTTAGTTTGGTAGTCAGTACATTAGATAGTTAAAGCTCCTAAGGTCTCTTGTTAAGAAGAGATAGACAGGTTTGCCTTGTTCACGGGCTTCATTTTAAAATGGGTCAGGTGTAACTTTTCACTGAAAGAACATGCTTTAGAATAACTGTTCTCTAATAACCTCTCATGTCTCTGGTAAATGGTTAAAGTTCATACAAAGTCTAAGTTCCTATGGTCTACAATTATATAAAGGTCTGAGGACATAAAAACTTAAATAAGATCTAAGGGTCTCAAAATGATTTAAGATACAAATACAAACTATAAGGATACATTGTTACACTGAGATTTCAAAGGTTCAATGTTTGAACATGGACAAAGAGTTCTGAAGAACTGGTAAAACACTGACTACTTACTGTTCAGTCACAAACTCAAGATTTTAAATCGCCTTTGGTTGTCTTCTAAATATAGACTTAGAGGTACTTTTCACTGCGCTAAAATATATATCAGGCTCTCCATATACAGGAAAAAACAATGTTCATGCTTTTTTAACCCAGTCATAGCTTTTGCTAGGACACCAAAGTATAAATCTGTTCCAGCTGTTTTACAGACGCCTGTTAACTGTTTTTTCTGCAATGTAGATTTCAATACAATGGTAATGCTAATATATCTGAAACTTTTATCTTCTTCAATAACAAAAATTCACATAAGCTTTGAGGAATCAAAGTAATAAGGCTTGGATTCACCTGGAAAAAGTTAAAGAAAAACCTCCCAAATGTAAGGATTTTTTTTTCTTTAAGTTCCTGACTTGTGTGACTAGTCTATGTCTTAGCACATTTCCACGTGGCTGACAGAAACTTTAACCATGGAGAACATACAAATTGTAAGCTGCTGAGCTTGCTCCCTGTCCTTTCACCAGGATCAGCTAAGCATATGCTTCGTATAAATGCCCTATTGCCCAGTCTTTGACTAGAATTTCAGCCTTCCTGGGCCCTGACAATCAATGCCCCATATCGGCTGGAAGCAACTATGGAAGAGAATGTGTTGCCCCTGCCCTCATAACAGACTGCAAAAGGTTTTGTCAATAAAGAAACTTCCTGACATAGGGGACAAAAGGGCTACCTATAATGCCAATTGACATATCAAAAAAAATCTGAGATTTATCAACAGATAGATATATTAACTAAAATGATTCTACCATATGATGGGACACTTTACCTGCTTTATGCAGAACAAAAATGTATTAGCCATCATAGGGTCTTTGGTCCTTCTGCTTTATATTAGTTACTGTTGACTCTTAAGCCATTGGTATAATAACTAAATCATAATTCCTATTTGGGTACCACTAAACTGATGTTCATTAAATCCAAAAATAAACTGTACCCATCATAAAGTTATAAATTTGACCCAGTATATAATTTTAGGGGGAGTGTTAGACCCGAAGTTAACCTGTAAGTCCCACTTACCTAAAGACCAGGTAACTCCCTGGGTTTCTGAGAGTAGAAATTCTTGGAAAAAAAAAATCAACAAAATCTCATGGAAAAGTAAGGTGGTCTATGAGTTTTGCCTATACAAGACCCACCTACATGTGCCTTGGGGCCGAGCAGCTGGCACTGTCAGGAAAGCTTCCAGATGGTGGTCCTGATCAAATTCCATCTTGATCAATATTTAAAACTTTTAATAAAATCTTGCTTAAATTCGGGCAAAATAGTGTAACTGGTCTCTCTGGTTCAAGATTACCAGGTGCTTGTTTGGAAGAGATGCATCCTTTACAATGACATCATTGATTCATTAGTCTTGCACAAAAGAGTATTACAAGGTGTCCTTTAGAAGAAATTTTGAAATCACTCAAACCAAGAGGAGAGAAAAGCAAAAGTGAAGGCGAGTTCATAGGCACTTTTTCTTCATGCAAAGCATGAGAGGGAACAATTGAGAAGTATCCTCAACTGGCAAAGTTTTCTTGAAGTTCAGTCTTTGGTTTGCCTCTGGTGGGACAGTTTCGCTGCTTTAATTCTTTCCTGTCTTTGGTCAAGTGATTCCCCCACAGAGGAAGTCACAAGGTATTACTAACATTTCATATTAATATATTAAATAAACAAATCATTAGTGGCCCTATTACTACTCACAGCTTGAAAACTCACAGATAAACAAGTACAATTGGCTCACAGACACACATATCTACCTGCATCACAGACACACATGTCTAATTGGCTCACAGAAACACATGTCTAACTGGATCACAGACACACAAATCAACCTGCATCACAGACACACATGTCTAATTGGCTCACAGAAACACATGTCTAACTGGATCACAGACACACAAATCAACCTGCATCACAGACACACATGTCTAATTGGCTCACAGAAACACATGTCTAACTGGATCACAGACACACATATCTACCTGCATCACAGACACGTGTGTCTAATTGGATTACAAGTTAATGTCTAGTAAAGGTTCTTTACTGTCAATCTATCTGCAGTAACAAGTTTGTCTCAGTTTTCATTGTTTGTTTCTGATGTGTTATGAATCCACTGTAGCTGTCAGTTTTTGTCCTGTGATGTTCACATGCAGAATTCATACTTTTACCAATATTTTATGAGCATCATTTCCTAAGAAGTCACCTAAGAACCATAGGCCACCATCATTCAAATGTGAAATACTAATATTTATTTAATTAACCTCCGAAATGAATGTTTACACAATCCCTTCTTGGGTGATATATTAAATAAGCAAACTACCTCCAAGAGAATATGCTACCTATCTTACCTCAGTCAGTATCTTAAACTCTACTGAGGTTGTGACATATAGATAGCACAATGACAGAATATGTACCAAGTGTGTATGAAGTTTGGGGTTTAACCCCTATCACTGTGGGCAGGATGTAGATAGATGGATGGATGGATGGATGGATAGATAGATAGACAGACATAGATAGATAGACAGATAGATAGAAAGAAAGACAGACAGACAGATAGGCAAATTATTAGTTGACTGGTGGGTAAATATTGATAATAAATGATATATAGATGATAAGTAGATATAAATAGTTGATAGATATATGATAGTAGATATAGATAATAGACATGATGACTGATAAAAAGCTAGGTAGATATATGCATACAAACATACATGCATACATACACAGACACATATATATGCATACATCAGTACATAGATACATGGATAGACAGATTCATAAAATTCCACCTGTCTCTGAAATTTTGTAAATGTGTGACATCACTTCTGTCACTCAGCAAGTTTATTTGTGCTCACGTATGGTGGACATCTCCAATTGTCTGCTCTTCAAGGGGCACTCAGCCTGTTTATGGACAGCTACTGCAAGAGTGAATCCCTTCCAAGAGACAGCCTAGCTTGTTAAGGCGATAAAGGTGTCAATGTTCAATGGGTAATTAATTTGGGGCATCATGTAATTTTTAGCATTTTGCTTTATAAAATTTTTATATTATCCTTTTAATCAATGAATATGTCAGAGTGTCAGAGCTCTGCAGTGTCCTGTGACGTTTCCATGTGGAAAATTCTGGGATATATCCTACAGTCACAGTCTCCACAGGTTAAGGAGGCAGATTCCAGGGATTACACAGCTAGTGGGCTGTTTTCCTATGTTTTAATACTATCTTTCTAATTATACTCAACATTAATATTACCATAAAGTACAGTGATGTACTGAAAGCAATATATTATTTCTTATTGAGTGTTGAATGTTACAACAAATAAGAAGACTTGCTTACATATTCTTTGATCTTCACTTATTTGGCAAGTATTAATTACATGCTTATTGTGTGTAAGGAACCTTCCAACAAGAGCTGTTCTCAGCACTGAGTAGATAAAGCAAATCCTCTTCCTCCTATTCAACTTCATCGTGTTTGGGGACGGCAGAGCATAATGAAACAGTATGTTGGGGTAACATGCATAAAGTATATATACAGATACAGACGGAGGGGCAAGAGTTAGCATATATGAAAGGCTTTAAATGAGGAAAAACAGGGCAGACCATGCTGATGACAACTGGAGTGGAGACTGTAAGGAAATGAAAAGGGAAACCATGTGGCTATTGACAGGAAGTCTATCCCAGGTGGAGGAAATTATAAACTGAACAGCCAGAAGGTAAAAGTCATGCTTCCAAGCTCACACAGGAGCAGTGAGATGATGTGACTGAAGTAAAGCAGGGACAGCATTAGAAGATGAGATCAAAGAGAGCAGACCCAGCCTGGCTGAGCTCAAGGGCTGTTTCAAGAACCCTGGGCTTCATTCTGAATGAGAGGTGGAGCAATCTCAAGATTGCAGGAAAAGGGCCTGAGCTGACTCTGCCCTCAAAGGATTAGTGATGTGGCTGTGTGGTGAATAAATCACAGGGTGAAAACAGAAAGCCTTTCAGGGCTACTCCGATGATTGAGGCAGCAGACCAAGATGGCACCTGCATAAGAGATAGAAAATGTCGCGACTAGCGTGCATATTTTGAAATGGAGATGAATACATTTGCAGATAGACTGTGGAATGCAAGAGCAACCAAGCTGGGAAAGATGATTGAGCCCTGAGCAAATGGAAAAATATAATAGGATAATCAATGTGTCAACATCCTGATTTCCTGAACATGTGTCCTATTTATATTCAAAACAAGGGGAAAAAATCAACATTGTACAGACTTTCCTCTCTGGTCTCTTTGAATTCTTAAATACTTTTGCAACTGAAAATTCTGTTTTTCTACCTTTATCTCAGCACAGAGATAACACACACACAGAAATGTCACAGTAGGTCAGTAAGCAAAAAAAAAAAAGTGAGAACAAAAATCTGTTAAATGAAAGTCCAGAGTCCACCACACAACATCCATGAGGCTACTTTTATTTATCTGGACCTGCTGGTTAAAAGCAGTGCTTTCGGAGCAGTGCAGCAGGCGGGCTAGAGTAGCATAGAACTCGTCCTGAAAATGTCTGTCTGAGCAACAAAGGCTGCCACCTCCCTAAATCCCCATGAAGGAAAACAGATAGTCCACTTCACTGGGAGGAAAGAGAGCAATGTTTTCAATAGGGAAATAAGCTGTGCTCAGAGATTCCTGCTCTCTATCACCTGATGAAGACAAGCCAATGCCAAGGACAGTGACGATGTAAGAATGGGAGGCTATTCAATCTCGGAGTCAGGGGACCTCTTTCTGCTTGTTACCTACCCATGTCTGTCAGTAAGGAGAAGCCAAAGGATAGTGAGGTCATGATGAGGAGCTTCTAGCCTCACCATCTCTCCCAGCATTCCCAAGGTGGGGTCTGTACATACTCTGAGAAAGAAAACCAGTATTCTCCAGTCATCCAAATACTAGGCATATTCTATCCTTCATTCCTCCTATAGAGAGTAATAATGCTCCTTCATTGAAAATTTTGCCATGTTTAATGGCAATTAACTGCTTAACTAGTGTTTTTCACAGTTTTTCCACCAGTAGGTATAAAGAAAGACCTTAATTAGGACAAGAAGAAAAGAAAGCCATTTATAGACATCCTATGGGAAAACTGCCAAAGCTTGGTACATACATTGAAGGTTGCCCTCACACTGAATGAATGTGATGGAGAGTTAAATAGCACAGATGACTGGGTGCAATACTAATGACCAGGAAAGAGAGGAAATTGTATATTAAAATAGCTTCATAATTTTAAAAGTTACTTTCGTTCATTTTTATGAGTCAGGCATGCATTGACGAGTTGCTGTATTCTGTTCTACACAAATTACACTCAGAACAAAATAATGAGCAAGAGATGATTTCCAGCCTTGCAAAATGCAGTCTGAGCCATCATGAAGAACATGGGCCATGATTCAGAAGAGCCTACAGTTAATGTATTTGGAAGTATACAAAGTTGTAGAAGGCCGCAGCCACATTCTCCATTATCAAGATGGCGCTGACATCCGGCTTCACCGCCAGGTGAACGCACATGTGCTCGGTAATTTCCCACTGAGTCCCCGCCTACTCCCGAGGCATCACCTGGGACTGGGAGCAGCGGACCTATCCAAGAGTGACACGTCCAAAGCAGGGTCTGTTTCCTATATAAGGGATGGGTTCCATCTTATCTGGGTCTCCGCCATGTTGGCTGATGCCCGCTCTCCCAAGGGGCATTAAAGCTTTACTGCAGAAGTATCCTATGTGTACCGCGTGGTTCTTGCTGGCGAGACGGTAGCGCGGGACATCTGGTGCTGATACCCGGGAAAAAGAAGAACTTTGCACCGCCGGAGACCCCTTGGACACAAGGAGGATTCAGAACTGCAGGAATGCGTGCTCAGAGAGGTACGTTCTAAAGTACAGAGAGCATATCAGAAACTGAGCAGCAGTGGGAGGTTGTGCGCGCACCCAGATAAGTTAAAAAATGACCCTCCGGTAAAGAATGGGGGAGACAGAAAAGAAAATAAGTTAAAAAGGACCTCCCAGTGATTTTAAAAAAGTAAAAATGGGGGAGAAGGCTGATTTACAAGGTCAAAAGCTTTATTTTATGTTATATGTGTTGTCTTTTGTGTACTGGATAGGAGAAAGATATTTAAACTTAGAAACTGCTAAGGATATGATGTTTTGGGAAAGAGGTTCTGTTTTCGTCTCCACAGAAAAGGAGAGCCTAAGGGTGTACTTGGGATTTATGTGGTTTGAATCACCGAGACCTCCTGAAATGTTGTAGTGTATACCCCTAAGAATACAACGGCCCAATAACAGCAGGAAGCAGCCAAAGAGACTAAACGACGCCCAAATTCCCTAAAAGTTTAAATGAGGTCCTTTCAAGCCTGCTTCTCTGAGTTCAGCTTTGCTCCATGCACCGGTTTGGGCTCGGAATGGGTGCAGCTGGGGCTGGAGGGCGGCTGGAGCGGAGCTTTGCTCTGTGGCTATGGTGGGGAGCACGTTGCGCCGGCTCAATTGGTGCGGCTCAATTGGTGCGGCTCGGTTGGTGCCTGGCCTGGAGGATGTCACAGCGGTGCCACAGGCAGCCGGGCCAGAAGGCTTACAATGTACCTAAAACTGTGCCGGTCTCTGAGGGTAAAATGGCTCTGATTCCATTTGGCTATGCTAAACGATGCTAACTTCAGGCAGGGCTGGTCGTATTTATCATAATAAAAGCGCAATTAAGGTTTAAATGCAGTAAACAGGCAGTACCGTATTACATCTACATAGTGCGACTTAAGTTTTTAAGAACTGCTTAGCATTTTAAGAACTCAAGTCCTCCTGAAAGATTGCTATGTATACGCTTGGCTTGTCTGGTGTTTCAGGTTCCGCAGGGAGATGAATGCGAAGGGCCCTTGGATTTGGGGGTGATTGGGTCGTTGGCTGGATCTGTGAGAGTTTACAGCCGCTTTTGCTGTGGCACAGATGTTGAGAGTTGGCTAGTAGGGAAGCGGCCCTGTTCGCCGCCTCTCCCATTGGCCCCTTGAGCCGCAGGCTCTGGCGCGGACCTTGAGTTATTGCCGGCCTGTGCAGCCTTGGTCTGGGTGTCGGCTCCCGCCACACTCCGCCACCAACACAGCCTCAGACCTCAGAGAACGAGGCTAGGGAAGGCAGGGGCACCTGGGGGTGGAGCCGCCACTTCCTGGCCTGGGACAGGCGGAGCCACACAGCGGGACACGGGGATCCGCACAGCGAGCAGGCCCAGGGCCGCGCACAGCCCTTGGATGGCGGGCGGGCTCTGGAACCCAAGGCCACCTTACCGGCAAGGAATACAGGAGCCAATAAATCTTAAATCTAATATCAACAAACAGGGCCTGGGTTTTTCCTAGGCGCCACTGGGGCAACACGGCCCATACCGTAAAAAACAGAGATCCCCATATGGGTTCCCCAATGGCCACGTCATCTTAGGACTCCAGGCTGGAAACAGGAAAACGGTTTTCTCATATTTTTAAAACAATAATCTCATCTGTGCCAGATTTAAAATGGTTTAATTCTAAGGCCTACTATAATGACACAGACAAACAAGATTGCTCTTTAAAACAGAGACCTATAGGTCTCTAAGTTCAAGACCAGCCTACTTCCAGTACTGACTGTGCTAAATTTTTACACTGAGTTTTTTAATACTCTTAAATGTTATTTTGGGAGAAGAGTTTGTTTATGTTTTTTTCTAGAAATGCTACTATTCATGCTGTGGATTCATCTGTCCAGAGGCCTGAGGACAAAGCCTCTGCTATGGAGCTGTCTGGCCTGATTGCTGCGGAGCTGGCGGGTTCCTGAGGGATGGTCCAGCTCCTGCCCTTGGTCTGTCAGTTATTGCTGTGTTGTTGTTGTACATTGCAATGTTGTTGTTGCTGTGCCATTGCTATGCTGCTGGATTTCCCCTTGTTTTGTCAGTTATTGCTTGCTATCAGTTTCCCTTATCCTGTCAGTTATTTCTGCTAAACACTATGGGTATCTTCAAGATAGGTTACAAAATGCCATGGTTATTTAAATTAAAAATTGGATAAATATCTATTTAAACAAAAAGGGGGGAATAATATAAAGGAACTGCCCCCGATGCCAAGAATGGCCATCGCCATGGCTCTGTTCACCATAAATTTTTTAAATCTGGATGATAATGGCCAAAATGCTGCAACACGACATTGTTCGGATCCGCAGCGGCCCAAAGATTTGGTTAAGTGGAAAGATGTGCTTTCTAATGAATGGAAAGGCCCGGATCCCATCTTATTGAGATCCAGGGGAGCTGTTTGTGTCTTCCCACAGGATCAAGAAAGCCCATTCTGGCTGCCAGAGCGATTGACCCGAACAGTGAAGAGTGATCCACAACACACGGATTCGCCTGAGGACCTGGCTGCTGTTCCTCCTGCCATTTTGCGGATGGATGACAGAGCACCGATGGAGGACACTCTCAGCTTTCCCGAAGCTGTTACCAGTCAGCCATAGGATGGCGGTGTTTCCTCGACTTTTTACAACCAATATGACTCTGGGGCCCCTCATACCATCCTAGAGATGATTTATAAGCCTGGCCGTAGGACTCCAGTCCTGGGCCGTATCCCTCATTCCCCTACTTCAAAGAATGGGTGGGGGTGGAAATGTTTTGGAACAGTCCTATGCTATGGATTAGTGTTTCTCCTCTGGATGGTCTGCTGACTCAAATCCTAAAATCGTAGGGACAAAGTGGTTATTGCACAAGTGCTGGCTGCCCTGGAACAGGGGGCCTCTACTGATATGTGGCTATCTATGTTAAAGCAGTAAGGTTTAAGCCAACCAGCTCCTGCACCCCTAGGACTGTGGTCCATTGCACAGGGTGGAGTGCTTGGCTTAGCTAGCCCTGAAGGTTGTCGAGCTGAAGAGCATCACACAGAGAATGGCCCTCTCTGAGAGATAAGTCGCTTTGCTTAAGGGTTTCCTGCCATATATTCCCTTTCCCAGAAAATTGGCAAAGGGCAGGCCGGATAGGTTCCAGGTGTCATGAGCCTAGGGACAGATTCCGTGTAAGCCCATTTTAATGTTTTCATTTTGGGAAGTGCGACCTCTATCTTTACCTTCCTAGGGAGTTGCCTTTCTGCAAAGAAGTAAAATTAGGGGGAGATGTAGAAGGCCGCAGCCACATTCTCCATTATCAAGATGGCGCTGACATCCGGCTTCACCGCCAGGTGAACGCACATGTGCTCGGTAATTTCCCACTGAGTCCCCGCCTACTCCCGAGGCATCACCTGGGACTGGGAGCAGCGGACCTATCCAAGAGTGACACGTCCAAAGCAGGGTCTGTTTCCTATATAAGGGATGGGTTCCATCTTATCTGGGTCTCCGCCATGTTGGCTGATGCCCGCTCTCCCAAGGGGCATTAAAGCTTTACTGCAGAAGTATCCTATGTGTACCGCGTGGTTCTTGCTGGCGAGACGGTAGCGCGGGACACAAAGTATTTTCCAAGAACATGTTCCAAGAGGAAGTAAAAAGTGAGGTGTGAATTTTAGCCAGGTAACAAGATGGTTGGTCCAACAAGGTGTAGAAGAA
The DNA here is from genome assembly GCF_982192425.1 of Myodes glareolus. Lineage (NCBI taxonomy): Eukaryota > Metazoa > Chordata > Mammalia > Rodentia > Cricetidae > Myodes > Myodes glareolus. The sequence continues at coordinate 11,295,301 of NC_142028.1, forward strand.
GAGCCCAGGGCAGGAGTCAGCAAGGAAACAAAGAGAAACATAGGGTTGGGATGATTCCTCAGCTGGCAAAGTATTTGACTCATGAGCACAAGGACCTGAGTGAACTGTTTTTTAAAATGGTTGGATGTGTAGAGTGTGCTTGTAATCTCAGCGCTGGGAGATGGAGACAGGTGGATCTGGGGAGCCTTGAGAGGCTCACTAACCATCCAATCCTCTGAACTCAGTAAATTCCAGACCCTCGAAAAACAAGATGCATGGTATCTTAGGTACCTCACACATGTGCACACACATGTACACACACATGCAAATACACCCCACATGGATACATACACATATTCACATACACAAAAGAAACACCTATGTGAGCATAATATACCTGATGAATGCTCAAGTTACATAGTGAAATGCACAGACTCCTGTGTGCCATGTTCACCTGGTCTCAAAATACACAGTGAAATACACAGACCCTGTGTGCTGTGCTCACCTGTTCTCGCAGGAGAGGCACTAATGTTTCCAAAAGGATCTAGCACTCTCAAGGCAGAAAATTTCTCTACTCCAGAGTGACAAAGAATGTGGCAAAAAGACAGGGGTCATTCTGAACTCCCTTTCATATTTTAAAGGTGTAATCAATCTTTTCCTATTCACACATAAAGCAGAAACCCACAGGTCAGTTGGAAACCAGTGATCAGGTATGCGGTGCTTTAAATGAGAAATGCCTTCCATAAGCTGACATATTTGAACACTTGGTCCACCTGATGGCATTGTTTGGGGAGGCTATGAAACCTTCAGGAAGTTCAAAGAAACACATCATTCATGCAGACTGTGGCAGCTCACAGCCTCGTCCTACTTCCTGATTTCTCTCTGCTTTCTGGGCATGATCACTGAATTATGATCAGTCAGCCTTCTGCTCCTGTTGCCGTGTCCTGCCTGCTATTCCCCCCATTAAACACTTCAACCCTCAGGCACCGTCAGCCAAGATAAACTTCTTTTTCCTTGGGGTGCTTTGGGTCAGAGCGTCCTATCACATCAACAAAATGGTAAAGGATACAAACGCTAAAGAAAACTGCTAATCTACGGAGGTTTGAAACATTCTAGGATTTGTACTCAGAGCCACGTCCTTAAATATCTGAGAATTTTTCAAACGACTTCTCAACTCTCCAGTGTGTCTCAAGTGACTGGGATATACTTCTGAACACTAGAATTTCTACTGATGCGCCTCTGAAAGAATTCCAAATGTAAATTGTCACCATGTGTTTCACACTTGAGGCCCCAGCTCCCAGGCGACTCTGAAAGCAGAAGGATCAGAGTTCTGGGAGTGGAAAAATCATGTGGAGGACATGTCTGAACACATAGCGAAAGACACACATGATCTAGTTATCATGTTGATGAAGCTGAAACTCTTTTCTGTGGGTAACCATACATTCATTCCCCTCACTCATCCTTCACTCTGATTTGGTTCTTTAAAAACTCCTGCCTTGTGAGGTATGGTGACACCTGATGCTAATGCCTGTACTTGGGAAGTAGAAACAGAAGAATTGGTGGAATGAGACCCCATCCCCCCAAAAAACAAAGCATAAAAAAAACAGAGAGACAGAGAAAGAACTTGTATCTCTTTCCTGGAGTGGCCATGAGGCTCAATGGTCGAGGGATCTAGCATGTGGGAGACCCTGCATTCAAGTACAAGCACCAAAAAACTTTAGAAAAGAAACCCTTCCTGCCTCAGACTGCTGTCAAACAGAAGGCAGTACTTGTGAATTCATCAACACTATATGCTAGCACTCACTCACCATGACACACAAGTTGTATACTAGTAAGTATTTAAGAGCTCAAAATTCAGATGTGATTGTTCAAAAGATACAAACACATACTCCTAAAAGCCAGGGTTAAACAATCGGTAGTTGGCCCTTGGTTGGAGACAAGGAGCTTCTGAGTTAGTTCTTAATTTGAATAGCCTTCTCCCAAAAGGAGAGATCCTACATTAATGGTCATTCAGACACCCATTTCACATGTTTTTGTAGTATTTATGAAGCTGCCTTTTACCAAAGATATCTCTGAACAGAAGAGAATTTTCCATCTTAAACACAACTTGGCATTGATCATATTCAGCTGATACAATAAAAATACAAGAAAATCTACTTTTGCTTGGTTGAGTCCAGAAATTAATTCTTTTCTGAAAATGCTCTACTATTAGAATTCCTTTGGACAAGAGGAAACTCTAATTCTTGCCTTTGGCCTGTGGGCCCCTAAATATCAGAGATGAGACTGATTCACTGCTGTGCCCACTGGTCTAAGCATAAAACTCACAATCTTTGGCAACCCACAACACAGCCAATATACACCTGTATTCAATATACACCAGGGAGATGAGTAAGCAGTCTAGAGAGAAGCTTTATGCATAAGGACAGTAGGTATAGAAATGACCAGTGCTTATGGTAACAGAAGAATGTGGTCATTGAAGTTTTTACCTATATACTGGTGTGTGTGTGTGTGTGTGTGTGTGTGTGTGTTCTTCTGCGTGTGTGTCAAAGGGTGAGGCAGGAGGACTACAATTAGTGTGAGACTAGCTTGAACTACATTGTCAGTTCAAGGTTAGCCCAGGCTACAGAGTGAGGGATCTGGCTCAAAACAAATGAAACCAAACAAATACAATTTTCACAAAACATTACAATTGGTCAGTTCATTTGTCTGTGCTTCCCACCACCTTCACTGTCACCCCCAAGCCACCACCTGTCATCTCCCATCTGGAAAGTCTGGCAGAGGTGACTCAGGTCTGACACTAATCTACCTGCAATTCACATTCCATGCTATTCCTACGAAGAGCAAAGGAGACTCTGCTACTCTACTACAATGCCACATGCTGGCCAAAACCTACCCAGCCCTCAATGTGTCCTATAAGGGTATGCAGAGGATGTCACCTGTGTGTGATGCCAACAGTGTCCTGTCAATGCTTTTCCCCGGCCACTCCAGCTGTACTCTCATCTGTAACACTTACACTTGACTTTCTAATGCATTTCCCCTAGACGTTCAGATGCCACTCTGTCTCCTTTGTTGATGCGGGAAAATTGTCTGTATTCTGTCAATCATATTTTAATAAAACGCTGATTGGCCAGGCAGGAAGTATAGGTGGGAAAACCAGACAGGAAGTAGAGGTGATGCAATGAGAACAGGAGAATTCTGGGAAGCAGAGAGGTTCCTCTGCCACTCCTGCGCAGATCACTGAAGAAGCAACATGTAAGCTGCCCCCGCTGGAAAAGGTACTGAGCCATTATGGCTAACATAGATAATGATAATGAATTAATATAAGTTACAAGGACTAATAAGAAGCCTGACCCAATGGGCCAATCAGTTTATAACCTTATGGAGTCCTGTGTGTAATTTCTCTTTGGGATTTGCCAGCTGTTGGGATACCGGGCGGGACAGAAGCCCCAACAAGCCAGCCCCCTCATGCTACACTTTGTCCTAAGATGCCATGGTCCCTTCAACCAGTACTATCTCCACATACCAATCTGTTTAACACAGCTTCCACAGCCATGACTACCTGGAACCAACCCTCACCTTCTGTATTTTCCTTCACAGCATTTAAACCATCTGACAATCTTCACAAGGGAGGGATTTGAAAAGAGCATAAGACATTATCTCTTTGTTGCTGAGTCTTCCACATGCTTGGTATATAGCCTGTCATATAGAGGACTAAATATTCACCAGGATAACATTCTCTAGCAATTTATCAACAGGCCCCAAAATTCTGGGACTGCAGAACATATATGTAACAAACAAGGGTACCTTAAGCCATGTTACCTTATAAAGAGTCTAAAATCATTGTGAAGATTAAGTCTTAAATACATGAAAATAACTAAGAGTCAGTACCCTTTTGGCTCACTGCTTGCTTGCTGGCTGAGGTGCAGAGCTGTGGTCCTGCTCACAAACTCACCATTCTTTCTGCCTTGCCCCAGGCTCCAAAGCAATGGGAATGAAACCCTTGAGACAGTGAATCAAGCTAAGCCTTTCGTCTTTACCAGCTGACTGTCTTTAGGCGTGTGTTACAGTGACTGGATGCTAGCACACAGCCCTCCCCAGATGTGAGATCACCTCTGGGAGTCCTCATTCTTGGGAAGAGCTGCCTAAGATGTCACAAAGAGCAAAGCACTGTAAGCAAGCTGGAGGAGAACAGAGAAATGAGACTTCCCGCTCACCCCATCTCCAAACACTTCCCACTGCTCTTCATGTTGGAAGCCCCCAGTCATAAATGACCATCTTCATTTTATCCCACTGGAGAAGAATAAGGAAAATGACATTTCCTCGTGCCTTGAGCTTATTCAGTTGGACAAAGGGAGAGGGTCACTGTAACAGGAGCAGCTGAGTCTTCAGATTCTCACAGAACAAGACCCAGTCATGGGAAGATCTTCATTTCAGGTATGTGGGAAGAAATGGGTCGAGGGAAGAATCCTAAGAGTATGCTGTTTTTAACTTATTTGGTAAGAATGACTAGTTTCCTCCCCCTCTGCATCTCTTGCACCATCCAAATGTCATGTCTGCATGCATGTTTTTCTGGAGGCTATCAGAGGCACTGCAAGGTGAGAGGGATGAGTCACATGCTCATCTCACATGCTGTCACCGTGTGTGTGTGTGTGTGTGTGTGTGTGTGTGTGTGTGTGTGTGTGTGTTCAAGCTTTGTGACCTAGAAAGGCGAGGCACGGTATGAATGATGCACAGGCTACAGGGAGCAGAGGGTGTCATTGGGCTATTTATATCTCCAGGAAGGAAAAATGAGTGCAGGCAATGACTGTATACTCCAAGGACTGGGTATGCGGAGATCATCTGGAATAAGCAATAAACAAGACAGCAAGGCATCGGTGACAGTGGGAGATAAAGGGATAACTGTGTCCTCACACTCCTTGCTTCTTCCAAAATCATCTGCTTTCAAATGGCCTCAGATTAATCCCTTGCTATTTTCCAGAGCACCTCAAATCTAAGTCCAAAGCTTAGATACCCACATTGCAAAGAAACCTTCTTTCCACACATTACGCACCAACATTTCAGTATGACCTTCCAAAGGAAAGTCTCTGAGAAATGAAAGCAGTTTTGAGAAATTCCTTGATAAAAAAAAAAACCTCATACTTTGTGTGTGTGTGTGAGTGTGTGTGTGTGTGTGTGATTTAAAAGTGTAGGAAATGAGACCTACCCACCTGCAGCATTCTGAGGAAGAGTGTGTTTTCCAGGGTACAGGCTATGCTTCCTAAGGGTGAAACAGCTTCAGCATGAGGCAGGAGACAGGGTTAGCATTTCTTCATTGCATTAAAGATCAGGAATAAGAAAATAATTCTTTGGAAATGTATGGCCATTTCTTTTGTAAACAAGTAATCGAGTCTAGTTGTTTTAAAAGATTGTTTTTAGTTTTGATTTCAAGGCAGGCAATGATCGGGGGCCTGTAAGTGGAACTTCCTTCAGAAGTAACTCTGATGACACACGTGGAAGGAAATCACTGTCATTATGAGCCGTCAGGTTTTCATATCTATTGTCACTGCAAGTTACTTTAAACTAGAGCTACTCATGTGTTCAACTTAGCTAGTGCTGTATGCCACATAGAGGAACTTTGAAAAGAAATTACATGCAATAACTGTAATTTGACAGAGGGGCAATATTGGGAATTGAACCTAGGGCCTCATGCATCATAGGCAAGTGCTCTTTGACTGACCTAAATTTTCAGTCCCTAGTCAATAATTTTAAAAGACATTTTAATATGGAATATGCACTATGGTTGGTAACCAATGATAAACTCTTATCTTGGTATAAAGCTATATATGAATATGTATTTTGCATCAAGTAACAGTTTGCAAGCACTTAAATATTTAGCAAAAAAACGAGAACTAAGGAGCAAAGTGAAGGGTCTGAGTTGGGAAGGGCCATCCAGGTGGCATTAACTTAGGAAAAGGAGAGGAATAAGATGACAGAGATTTCAAAGAATGAAAAGTGGTTGTGGTGAGGCTCCAGACACCAGAGAGGCCTAGGTCACCATGGTGAAGAGCTCTGATATCTGCCACAGACCCCCAACAAACACCACTCAAGACGTTGGCTATGACGTGGTGCCTTCTTCACCCACTCTGCACCTGGTTAGTCTCATTCAACCACCAGATCCAGATCAAGGCCTATGCACTCTGTGAACTCTCACCTCTCTGAGTGCTCCTTGTGCCTCAGGAAAATCTTTAGCTTTTTAATTATTCAAACCTGATGATTGACCCTAGGGCCTTACACATGCTAGAGAAAGTGTACCATCCAGCTATATCCACGGGCCTCTAATCTTTTGACTCATAGCTACACCATAGATTGAACTACTTCACGGCACTTACTTACATAGTCTTGCAATTTTTATCTCAAATATGTTCTATCTTCCTTTAATCATTAGTACTTACTTATATCTCTATATTTTCATAATGGATTTTAGTAGCAAAATCTTGACTATGCCATTACTGTTGAATAATTCCAGAAATTGGATCCAATGTTTTTTGGTTGAGACAAGGTCTCATGTATCCCAGGATGGCCTTGAACTCCTGATTTTCCTCCCTCTGCTTCCCAAGTGATGGGATTACCACACCAGACTTGAATAAGATTTATTTCTAACAAATAATTCATTCTTAGTTTATTCATAAACTATGTTTTAATTCATAAAACATCATAAATATTGCCCCAAACTGGTCATTTCTCCTTCTTTGGGGCAATAAATACTAAAGGGTAAGACAGGCAGAATCATTCTTCTATCATGGTGCTACACATTGATGACAGGTTCAAGGTAAAATTTACTGTGTCTGAGAGAAAACCCAGAGTTCTACATCGCAGAAGCAGAAAGGGAAGAAGCTAATCTCCCTGTGATTGGGGCAGATAGCATTCATCACTCTCATGGTCATAAAGATGTCACAAGGAAGATAATCCTCTCAAACATCTGGCTGTTGAAAAGGGCTCTCCCACCAAGTAAACTTGGTCCTAATCTCAGCTGACTGCTGCAAATACCATTTGAAAAAGCTTGTAGACATGATATGACTTATTGGAAGAAAATTTAGATATAAAGAAACTGAAAGGCTGGGGAAGTGGTTTAGTCTTAGGTTATAAAGCTTTTGCCTCACAAGGACAGGAACGTGAATTCAGATCTCCACCCATAAAAGTTGGTGTCAAGGAGGCAGAGACAGACAGATCCCTGAACCTTATCAGCCAACTGGTCTAGTCAGGTTAGTGAGCACCATGTTTAATGAGACTCACCTCCAACAAAATGGTGGAGAGCAATGGAAGAAGATACCTGTTGTTGATAACTGACAATGTGCACATATATGCACCCTTGAGCACAGATCCATGTATACAGGAGGGAAGGCAGGCAGGCAGGGAGGGAGGGAGGGAATGAGGGAGAGAGGGAGGGAGAGAGAGAGGGAAGGAGGGAGGGAGAGAGGGAAGGAGGGAGGGAGGGAGGGAGGGAGGGAGAAAGGAAGAAAGACAAGTAAGAAGTGAGGGAGGAAGGAGACGGGGAAGGGGAGGGAGGGCATGAGATAGTATGGGGAGGGAGGAATGGAAGGAGGGAAAGAAAAGAAGAAGGGAAGGAACAAATTAGAGGATGAATGGTGGAAAGCAGGAAGGGAGAAAAGAATGGAAAGGAAGGTGGAGGAAGGAAAGAGGGGGGAATCTCTGGAAAACATGAGCACAGCTAAGGCCTTTACCTTAAGTAATCCAATAAAATCATATAATACTTGAGGAGTACATTCTTCTAACCAGCCAGTTTCTCTGAGCTAGGCTTTGACTGTAAATTGGTTCTCTATAAAGTCTTTCTGGAGCCAGCCCCAAGCAACCTGTAGAATCACAGAATCACTTACCAATTCCTTTGCCCTCCTAAATCACTGTGGGATTGAAGTCTTTTGAAGGTCAATATATAAAAAAAATCCTGCACTGAGCACATTAGGGTATCTTTTTATACTCCATTACACACGTGACATACTCCCACACTCATCCTAGCCAGCACTTGATTAGATTCTTTTGGAAATTACACCCTAACATGACTTTTGTAAAGTTCCTTATTTTTATATGGTGCATGGATAAAGTCAATCAGAAGGAATGTTAGCAAGAAAATTAAATATTGATTTAAATGGGTAAAATAGGCAAAAAAAATATCTGTCATATAGAGTTCATTTAGCAAAATAAAAATTGTCAGCCATCACAAAGTAAAACTCTCTTTGGTAGTGCTAACTCTCTGGGTCTACATTTTCCAGACTGGTCTGTGCAACATCCTGCTGGCCTGACATGGAAAATGTGCCTGTGGGTGGGTCTGGGGAGGGCAGCGCAGTTTCTTTTTTAAAGTCCTAATTGGAAACAGATAGTTAAACAATACAATAAACTTTCTGTCCTCTACAGATATTTTGAATTTATGCATTGCAGAACTATAAGGTACAAGGGAACAGTAATTAGCTTGAAAGAAAAAACTTCACAGAGTTCCCTTTCGCCCACAGCATGAAAAAAACTATTAATCAAAATATTTTGTCCCAGGAGATAAGTACTTACCAGTGTCCAATGATCTGAGTCTTTTCAAGTGGACTAAGTCATATGTCAAATGGAGTTTTTATTTGATTTTCTCCAAATGTTGCTGTAGAAACTTAAAAAGTGTTGAGATGGTGCTGTTTTTTCCCTCCCCAGATGATAAGGACCAGTACAGTGAGTGTAAAACCTTCTGTTCACGATTCTCTGCCTTCTATGCTGACCAGAAGTCAATGTGAGTAGATGACACTTGTAGAATATCATCTATAATAAATATTTAGGCCAAAATAAAGTCACAGAGGTTCTCTAGCAAGGTTGCGGTCTCGCTGATAATTTCTTTTCTGATTTCCCCTCTCTTCCTTCCCAAGCTAAGAGCCTGTAAGGATCTGTTACCTTCTCTGCAAACAACTATAGAAGACTTCAATCTTCTCCCTTTTGAAACTATTAGAACATATTAAATGAGAAGAAAACTCTAAGAATCCGGAGTGTGGATCAGTAGGGACCAGTAGCTATTTTACAGAAGGAAACTAACAGTGCCACCCACAATGTGGGTGATGAAGACATCATGGCAGACATATCTCTAACTCCAGCATGCTGGATTGCAGTTTATATCTGAAAACACACTATCTTTATTCCAGCTAGATTTCTCACTACTTTTTTAGATGAATGACTGTTGAAAAATATTTTCCCATATTACTCAATTATTCAGTGTAAAATCAACATCTAAAAATAATTCCATGTTAATTATATGACCTAGGAATGAAAAGAATCATTCTTGGCTTACAGTAGATATTTATTGCCTTGACAATGCCACATTAACATTATATGTGGAAATTTCTGGAAGAAAATGACTACCAGATAATTATAGCCTCTTAGTAAAGGCAGAGAAGCTAGCTGCACCCAGAATTAATCCAAAGTGTAGGAAACTGGGTCCCTAACAGTCAGGAAGCTACTTGAAAATGAATTGGGAGTCATCTTAGTGTATTCTGGAGAAAAGGGAAGTTAATTACTTCTAGCAACGATATCTTCATATTCCAGAGCAGGTAGAGTCCTTTACAAGGCAGGATCACACCTACCAGAGACCCAAGAGAATGCTTAGCATGAGTCTGCTTTGGAAGACAGTTTTAACAAAATATTTTCTAGGTTTGACTAGTAATCTTACTGAGAAAAACAACTAATATTTAGCCTCAGTTAAAATAAAAAGCATAGGTACAAAGCTGATTATCTAAGCAGTAAAGTGCTTGCTGCATGCAAACATGAGGACCCGAATTCTGATTCCCAGCATTCATCTCAAAATGCCCTCCATGGTGGTCCATGTCTGTAATCCCATCACTGGGGAGGAGCCGGGTCAGAAGTATCCCTGGAGCTTGCTGGCAAGTCAATCTAACTGAATGCATGAGCTCTTTGCTTATTGAGAAACTCTGTTTCAAAAAAATTAAATGGACAGGGGTTGAAGAAGACACCTGATGTCGAGCTCTGACCTCTACATGAACCCCCATGTGCAAGTTCATCCCAAACATGAGCACACACACACACACACACACACACACACACACACACACACACAAAATAAAACTTTTTAAAAGAAGTATAACATTGAGGAAAGCTTTAATGTGAGTAGCATGGTATTAACTCTCTATGTCGTTAATGTTAAACTTCTGGAGAATGGGCTAAAAGGATGTCCACTATGAGAAATTATGATAAGCTATGGGACAGAAAACTGCCACTCAGGTCCCAGAAGAGAAATGCCCAGAAGTCTGCTCAACCATTCTGAAAATGAAAGTCCTGTTCAAACAGAAAAAAAAAAACCACTTGGATATCTTAAAATATATTTTAGTTGAAATAGAATTAGAACACTTTCCCCCTCCACTTCCTTTCTCAAGTCCCTCCCAGGCTCCTCTCTCCAATCCCATCCATGTTTCCTGTCATTCTCTTGTTGATAGCCTCTATTTCTTTGATTACTTTTATATACATATATGTATGTGTAAACATGTATGCATACAGATAATATTAGTAGATAATAGTAAGCAGATGATAGATAGATTATATATAGACAGACAGATCAATTGATCGATACATAGATACATAGATAGATGATCTTTAAGTTAAATCACATGAGCCAATGCTTCTTGGATACTTTTTCTATCCTAAACCCCACTAAGAGTAAAATTGAGAATATGATGGAAGTCATATAGAAGATATTTGAATATCTGTAGTCTTCATTGTAGCACAAATAATAAAAACCTAGAGATAGATATTGGGGTTCAACCTGAAAACCAGAAAAGCAAGGCCGTCAAGCCGCTAGAAAAGTCTTACCTCTACCAAGGCTGGGTGACTGCAGACTAAGCAGACTAAGCCTCTCTCTCCTCTCATTTTATATTCCCTCTAGTGCTGGGATTAAAGGCATGTGACTCCCTAGTACGGGGATTAAAGGTATAGACCAGCATGACCTGGATTTGTTTCTGCACTGATCTTGTGTAACCCATGGTAACCTTGAACTCAGAGAGATTCCTTCTGCCTTAGTCTCCCAGATCCTGGGATTAAAGATTTGTGTCACCATTTCCTGACCACTAGTGGCTTTAAGCTTCACCTCTGGTCTTCAGGCAAGATTTATTTAACAAAATACAAATAATATACCACTATAATTCATTCCAGTTTCAAATGGGCATGGGATCTTTATTCATAATTAAAGCTTGCCATAACCTGGATCTCACTCCATAAGAGGAAAAAGAGTCTCAGGTAGAGTGGTGCACATGTGTAATCCAATCATGTGGGAGAAAGGGGTCAAAAAATCAGGAGTTCAAGGCTAACCTCAGCTCTAGTGCGAATATGAGGTTAGCCAGAGCTTATATGAAACCATGTTTTAGCTGGGAGAGGAAAGGGGAGTGAGAAGAAGGGATGGCTTCCGTGTGCAATGAGTGAGGGAAGGCAGACAAACCAGCACAAGAAGATCTCCGTATGTTGCGTTCTTCAGTCACTGCTCATTGAATAGCATCTTCTACTTGATCTCTGCTGAGATCTATATTTAAAGCAGTCTTTTGGCATTCTGACCGGGATAAGGTGTGAAACATGTTCTATCAACACAGAGTTTACCTTCAACCACAGCCTTGGAAGAATCCCAAACTCCTTTTGCCATCTTTTTGCAATCCTTAAAGCTGCACTTCTTGGTTCAGATCATTTTCTATTTTTGTAAATAAACAATAAATAAATGCAAGTGTGCGAGGCTTACAAGACTGTAAGCCACTCTTTCGATGCAATTGCCTTTGCTAGTAGGACAATCAGACCAATGTCCATGAGTGCAATACCCATTGTGACCATTAGAAGGAGCTGAAGGGAGCACCCTTTGCAAAGCATATGAATTGGGTAAGCCACTTCTTGGCAGGAAACTCAAGAGACTGAAGAATGCTAGCATGAAGCACCCTACTCCTGACGATAAAGCAAATGGACCAGACACTATTGATGCATTTACTGCCTGTATATATTATATATAGTTATTGTACTTATTGCATATAGTTTTTCTTATATTAATTATAGCCTTCTATTTTATTTTAGACAAAAAGGGGAAATACAGTTGCATATTGTTTGTGTTTTAATAAACAAAACTTGCTTGCAGATCAGCAAAGCAAAGCAGCCAGCCACTGGCTCTTACAGATCACCATGCCTCTGTGGCCCAAGAGCTGTCTGTGTTTGCTAAGGGTGAGAACGGAGACACAGGAGGATGACAACAGCTATCCTTAGGAAACCTATGCACTGCAAGTGCTGGTCCGCCAACCTTCACAACAGTTTCCTGTTGTTTCCTGCCAGTTTCCTGCTGGCTTCTGGTCCTCCTCAAACTATACGAGATGATGCAACTCACCTGCAAGAGATGCCCTACAAGTAGGTGTGGGAGGAAACCAACATAACATGGGGATGAAAAAGTATCAAATTTGCTATTTTTTATTAATTTTATTGTACAATATTCAGTAGCCTATCCTACATAAAATGCTTTGTCATTTGGAAAAGAAACATATAAAACTGAAAATGTCTTTAAATTTGAAATAATTTACTCAACTCACATTTTATTTTTAAGCCTTGAGTTCAAACCTTGTGCTAAAGATAAATGCTCACATCATTTTCTCAGGCAATTAATATTAGCCTCTTAGTGAAGGCATTTGACTTGTGTCTCCCTAAACATTGCATAAACATTTTCCATTTGGGAAAAAGGAAGGAAGGAAGGAAAGAAGGAAGGAAAGAAGGAGGGAGAGAGAGAGAGAGAGAGAGAGAGAGGGAGAGAGAGAGAGAGAGAGAGAGAGAGAGAGAGAGAGAGAGAGGAGAGAGGGAGAGAACAGCTATCATTTTCCAAACTTTGAAACTGTTAGTTCATGGTGCTTTTATGACTGCAAAGATCAGCGTTTGTGAGCTTGTTTTATTACTTTATACTGGGTCTGATCATCTGATTTCCTGGAAAAAGTACAAGATCACAGATCACAGGGCCGATTGACGGGGCCTTGCCTGTGCTGAGCCATAGCTGATCCATACTGTCTAGAGCAAACCACCAAGCCTTCCTGCAACAGTTTCTGATCTACGAGTGACATCTGCAACTGCTTTCTGAACGTTCCCAGCTGTGTGTGCCCCTGACTCAGCTCACAGGCCTGATGCTTCACATGAAGTTCTCTCAGGAGCCTCCGTGAGGACCATGACTTCACATCCCAGCATTGTGGGAATGTGCTGCCACTGAACTCCCAGATTTGAAAAATGCTATTTGTCTGTTCTTCATGATCACACAGAATGGGCAGAAGCCGTGAGGAGTTTATGGGGCAGGCCTGACTTGCCTGCTGAGCTAGCCACAGTGCTTGAGTTCACTCCCCAGACCATATAAAGAGACAGCACATACTTGTAATAGCAGAGCTGGGTAGTAGAGACAGAGGACTCTTGTGGACAGCAGGCCAAACCAAACTGAGGAGCCTGAGGAACAACACCCAAGGGTAACTCCAGTCTCTATACACAAAGACAAACACACACACACACAAACAAACAAAATTGGACTGGGGAGATAGTTCAGCAAGTTCAGGGGCTGTGTGCTTTGTAAGCCTGACAACCTGAGCAGTTCAATCCCTGAAACAAGACAGAATCTGTAAAGATGTCTCCCTCTGTGGCATGCACATGCACACAACCACACAAACAGTAAGTAAAACTGTAAAAATTAATTTTTAAAAATAACAGGTAAACACAGTGGGTTCTTTAAAAGATGAACTCAAGGAGCATGTTGTATAAAAAGGATTCATGTTCTACTAAGTCAGAAAACTACGGCCCCAGATTTCTGTTTGTCTCAGACCGCATGTAATGGTTGGTTTTTAAATTGTAGGGTCAATAATGCCTGGCTGCAACACTAACGAATTTGGTTCTCCTCTGTTCGTGAATATGCTCATGGATGAAATTGTAAAAGGTTACACGGCCTTCAGAAGTTTAAAGCTTATCCTTTGCCAAGGGTCGAGTGTTTTAATGACCTTTGAAAGACAATGAGGCAGTGTGCTAAGCCCTGTGTTTAAATCCCTAAAACATCATCGCAAGCAGCAGAGTCACCTTGGAGAACTTTCTCTGTGGGCACTGCTCTTTGGAAATGCCCTTACGCTCTTCTGTTTACTCAGGAAATCAAGCCCAGCAAACAGTTAAATACCATAGGCTACAAGTCATGGAAAAAAAGGAGTTTAACTGCAGTTCACATAAAACTGTGAACCCAAAAGAAGGTTACTTTGAAAATACACACAAATAAAATTTAAAAACATTGGAGGGGGCTGCAGATCAGAGTTCAAGGCTACAAACATACAACCAAGTATAGCAGATGTTGCATTTAGGGGGCTGTTTGAATGTCACAGAAGCAGACACACAGACCTAGAACACATGGACTTGGACTTAAAGCTTCAGGGGGATTCGAAATGGAAGATACTCTGCCAAGCCAAAACTAAGTTTGCATCGAATTTTCTCTCTCACAATCCCTTCCTCTCCATGTGTTTTGCTTGCCGTAGGTGCTTAGTAAGACTCATTCGCCTTACCTCGCATCTTTCTGGAGGTGGTTCTATTACTTAGTATCATTTTTCTACACCCCTGGCTTCTAAGATCTTGGCTTAGAAGGGTAAATTACAGAAACTCAACGCATAGACATTAGATCAAAAGAAATAAAAAATTTTTAAAAGAATTAAAATCCAGTGTTGTTTGAGTTATGGTGTTTTCCCACAATGTGTAAGTAAAAACTGGACACAAGACAATGAGACATCCCAACACCAAATCCTTGAGCCTTATAGAAAATGCAGCCTAGCCAACCAGAGCTGATTTAGCAGAAGCAAGCAATTCCTAAGGAAGCTTTACAGGTTTCAAGGAATATAAAGACTGTGATATAGTTAGAGATGAATGAGATGATTCACACCTGGCATCCTAACAGAAGAGAGGTCAAGGCAGAAGGATCAGGAGTTCCAAGTTTACCTGAGACACAGAAAAAAAGACTATCTCAAACCATACATACCCATATGAAAATATATATACACAAGCACACATACATATATACACACACATGCACACACACAAACGCATGCAAAAACATACATACAAATATCCACATATGCATACATGCATGTATATATACATATACACATGCACGCTCACAAATACATACAACACATACATGCCCATGTACATATACACACATACATGCATATACAAACACATGCACACATACATATATGCACAAAACATGCACATGTCCACACACATGCATGCATATGCACATATACATATATGCACATGCATATATTATACACACAAATATGACTTACTTATTTGAATGGTTTGGAGATTACAATGTATTCTAGATTATGAGGAACTCACATTTCCAACACTGTAAAAGTAAACTCTATCCAGTAATTGTATGCATGCATAATGTTTATTTTAGTTAAAGGGACTGAATTTAAGTCAGCAACGCTGGAACTCTTTTATCTTTTTAAATTTATTTTTAAAAAAACTATCTTTTCTCATTTTATATACCAAATCCAGTTCTCACTCTCTCCCCTCCTCCCACTGCCTCCACCTTGCCCTACAATCCACCCCCCATTCACTCCTCAGAGAGGATAAGTCTTCCCATGGGGAGTCAAAAGGCAGAAGGGAAGGAGAGGGGAGAAGGCAGGGGGGAGAAGAACTCAAGGGAGTGGGATGGTCTACATGGGGGAAAGGACAGAGAATCAAGGAAAGAGAAATCTTGATTGAGGGAGCCATACGGGGCTAGCAAGAAACCTGACACTGGAACTCTTATAGACTCGCCATGGGCACCCACTAAGAGGGGAGAGCCTAGGACTGGAGAAGACAGGTCAGTGGTTATTGCTGCTCTTCCAAAGGACCTGGGTTCTTTTACCAGCTCCTTACAACTGCCCACTGCCCAGTTCCAAGGGATCCGATGCCCTCTTCTAACTTCTCCAGACACTGTGGACACAATACATAGACATGCTCCAACACACAGACAGATATCACACTCACGCACGTAATAAATCTTTCACAAATAATGCTGTCTAGTGTTAAGCCTTAGTTTCATCACGTTCCTTGAGTTGAAACGTACCTTTATTTTCATCTTTGAATCTACTTTTTATTTTCTTGAGTTAGACATGAGCAAGTACATCCATTTCCTTTTTAATGGCAACCTTGAAGAAATTTGAGATATGTGTTTTACTTCCCATTAGCGTTCCCTTCTCTAGCTGCACAGTCCCACTTCCTGGTTGTTACATGATTTCCAGACTTCTGGCACTCCACTTAGCCCGTGTCCTTCCTAAAATTATGGACCTTGGACAAAACACACTATTCCAGATGAGCGGCCAGCGTGAAATGCGTCAACGGCATGACTTCCCAAGGAGTGGACACTCATTTCTATTTATACTAGGAAAGTTTCCTTTTTTTTTTCAGTGTCAAGCAGCTGCATCATATGGTTGACTCACATGAAGTTCACAGTCAAATAAAACTTCCAGATGTTTTTCAGAAACTTAAAATTTTCAAACTTCCTCAGATCCAGGAGCCAGCAACACCAATGATGGAGCGGGAACTCGGGTGGCGCCACACAAGAGAAGGACAACAATGTAAAGGGCGATTTGCTCTCCTCCATCACAGAATCTCTCGTTGTTGCCATTCTCAACACTTAGAATGTCACCACCAAGGAAGATTTCCTTTGGAAATGTCTTAAGCATACAAATGCACACTTCTCCATCTGAGTACTATTATATATATATAACATGCTGTGAGTCTAAAGACTTTAGAAAGGTGAATATGTTTAATCCAGATAGCAACCCTCTGAAGGGAGATTATTGTTATCACACTCATTTCACAAATGATAAAGGAAAAGCACTGTTCAAGTGACTCCTTTCAAATCACACTGCCTAGCAGAAGTGGAGTCAGGATCAGGAACCCATTTACATGAGGCTCAGTCAACATTGTGCTTCTAGCATTCAAGAGGCTCTGAGTCCAATTTCTAGCCTCATATGTCCTGGGCATGATAACATACTGCCAGACACTCAGGAGGAAGAGACTGGAGGGTCAGAAGTTCAAAGTCATCCTTGCCTATGAAGCAAGTTTGTGGCCAGCCTGAGGTACAAAAGACTTTGGCTCAGAAAAATATTTTAAAAATAAATAAAAACAAATTCAGAGTGTCTTATTCTAGAATGAGAATCATGACCCTTCTATTTTCCCCTTCTCTATATGAAAATAGTGAGACATACACCATATTAAACACTATGGGAAACAAGTACAATAATATGATTCATCTTAATGTACATATATTTTCACTTTAGAATCATTCAATAGGGCCAGAAGCAGCAACAGAACCTGGTCATAGGCAGTGTGAGGATGACTTCCTATTTTCCCTCCTAAACGGGAATTTCCCTTTCACTTTTGAAGGGATTCAAGTATTTATATTTTCAAAGGGTTTATAACAATGTCTGGCCTAACTGCAGGCTCATTTCAACCACCAATTCTATGTGTAATTATTCATGCAAATACATATGCATATCACTGCATAAACTGCAAAGCTCTTTGGAGTAAAGAAAGTAGCCTTTGTGTTGTAATGAAATTTTACTTTTAAAAGAAGAGGTATTCTATTGGAAGAATAGAATGTTGAAAAAATAGTTGAAGTGGGACTACAAGACAAAGTGCCAGGTTGGAAGCGTAACACAGCAGGAGGAGAAGCACTTGCAGACACCTGGGTTTGAGACCTCACCACACGAAAAATAAATTCCTATTTCATAGTCCATCTGCCCATGGAATGAATCCCTCTGGCATTGTGCCAGTCTCCACCTTGCTCGGTGAATAAAAACAAAACCACAAAGGGAACACATGTTACCACTCCACACCATACATGTCACCTGTGCTGTCCCCAGAACATACACCTACCTAAAGACTCAGAATTGAGACTCTTGGCAATGTGTGTGTGTGTGTGTGTGTGTGTTCCTCAAATCCAATGCTACCTTAAATCATGTGTATTAGAGTTTTCCCAAATGAGTGAGAGCATCATAGGCCATCACTTTTTGTTGACAACTAAGGACAACATAAGGGTAAAACAAAGGCCGTTTCCTCACCTGCACTTCCCTGCCTCCTTCCTCCACAGCTTCAGAGCACAGATGCTGTGCACTGCAGAGACAAGGCAGAAAGTGAGCCAAGATGAGGACAACCTGATGAGCACCTAGTATCACAGCGTTGAGCACCACTTGTTTTTCTTTTTTAAATTGCTTTTATTGAGTCACACCTTTTTCTCTGCTCCTTTCTTCCTTCCTCAGCTACTTTCTTTCTCCCCTCAGCTACTGTCAAAATTCTGTTTTTTTTTTAATTTTTAAAGAATTATTGATTTTTAGTCATGTATGTCTGAGATGTACACAAATGCCTGGTACCTGTGAATGCCAGGTACCTGTTCAATCCCCTGGAACTGGAGATGACTAGAAGGTGCCGTGTGAGTGCTGGGAATCAAACCGAGGTTCTCTACTAGAACAGCCAGCCCTCTTAAATGCTAGGTCATCTAGCTCAAAGATTCTGTAATATTTTTATTATTATAACCATTCAAATTTATCAGTATTTATCATTAGTAGCTTAGTTTATGGCAGAGTAGCAGATAATTACATATTTTTCTATGCTTTTCCAGTAAGTCCACATCAGGACACATGTCTTGCAGAAGCCATGTAAACTGCCCCGAGGCCATGCAAACTTTATTCCACACTACACCCCAAATATTTTCATTTGTTTGTTTCTCACAGTCAGGAGCGCATCTCTGGGGGTTTACCTGTCAGTTTATATTTACAATATACTATGGCAGAATTGCTTTATGAGCTAAAACCATGAGCATGGATTCACATTCCCTCTATGAAATGGCAATTTGTGCTCCTTTGCACGAGCTGACGACCAATGAACACTTTCCCTTCTGAGAACGAAGGTCACCATGGGAGTGAATGGAAAGATGGACGGAGGAGTCACAGAGAGGCCTCATGATATAAACCACCCCACCCAATTACAAGAGGCATGTGTCTTGGGGGGAGATTGAATGTCCCCTCATATAACATATTTTTTTCCCTTCATGCCCCTGCCTTTTCTGACAATCCCAAATCATGTATCTATTCTACAAGAACAAATACATTTACTCCCAGGTAGTAAAAAATCCAAACTCAGATTATTTTGCCTTTTAAATAATACTCTGGTAATATCTATTTATTGCAATACTAACACTGTAACAGATTGTAATGGAATGTGCACAAACATAACAATTTCTACCTCTAACTTGAATCATCCTTCATGCATCTTTCCGTCACATGGAAAGGCACCGTGTCTCTCCTCCCGACTCCGAGCACTCTGACTACAGCACACAGGAGCTACAGTTGCTATCTGGTATTTGCTATGTTTATTATGTCTTCACTCCATGTCTCCAGCACACAACTTCTAGTTCCGACTCTGGCATCCCAAGCCTTACCTTGGGATATGTCTGCACTGAAGAGCCTATCATCCCAGCCAGACGGCCCTGCACGCCACCAGGAGGATACAAGAAGCTGGAGGTCTGTCCTGGGCTCACTCGCTTCGCAGGAACCCAAGCTTTATTAGGGCGCTGGGGATGCAGATGCCAGCTCAGCTGCGCACCGGGGCTGACACTTTCCGTGCGAGGCCACTTCACCTTCATCACTGCGTCTAAGCCAGAATTAATGATTCTGAAAGCCTGTTTTTGTTTGTCCAGGTGCATGTGGCTGTTTCCTTCTACAAAGAGAAACATGTCCACGCGATTTCAAACAGGGTGCTCTTAACGAGAACACTTTAATCTTAGCTGTACGCACAGAGTGAAACACTTGAAGTTTGGAGAAGGAAGTGAACTAAGACAGACTCTGTATAGCACAAGGAGAATTTCATAAACTCGGTGTGGTGGAACCAACCTGCAATCAGAACTCAAGATCTGAAGTTCAAAGTCATCCTGGGCTACACAACTAATCTGAGGGCAGCTTGGGCTGAGGGATGCTATGTTTCAAAATGCCCCCCCCCCAATCTGTACATGTGTAAATTGGAATTTATGGAGAGCATAAGATGAGAGGGAGACAGCAGCCAGGAAGAGTGGGGACTGGGGGGTGTTAGCATGTTACTATTTAGACATGCCTGCCTGGTAGCTCTAAGAGGAATCACCCAGAAAGCAGGTGTAAAAGTCATATCACACATGACTATTGAAGAAAATCATGCTACAGCAGTACATTTAAATGTCATTATTTTAATAACTTGCATGTCTCTGAGGACACCAGAATTTATAAGGTCTATTTTTAAACTGTATATATTCCCTCTATATACTTCATATATGTATATGTTACAATTTTAATAAATATCCATAAATGTAATTTGATAATAAAAAATACATTATTTTCAAAGCCCTCAGTTTTGAGTATAGCACTGTAATTTGATCAAGACAAAAGCAAAAATAACTGAAACCAAGTTAAACTTTAATGACTACAAATTCTAGCCATATTATTATATTAGCAACGAGCATAATAAATTACATGAAGGCATTCATGTTATAAAATAATGTACTCTAGAACCTAAATGCCTTGTTAGAACTAAAATTTAATCTTTATGCTTCCAAGAATTATCTCCAAGGAACAGAGCGAAGTGCCCTGTTTGGAGCACTTGTTGCTATTGCAGAGAATCAAGTCTGGTTGCCAGCACCCACATGGTTGTTTATGACTCTCTACAACTCCCGCTCTAGAGGATCTAATATCCCTTTCTGGCCTCAGTGGGAACTCAGGCTCATATGGACAGTCCCACACACAGATACACACTTACACGGAGAATTAAAAATGAAATCTTTGTTAAAAGAATTGTCTCTAAGTCAGTAGATGATTATACCAGGAATTCAGACAGCCTTCTCAAATTCATACATTCCTAGGTATGTAAATGTCCACATACATCTCACTTTTGAAACAAATCTGCTTGTTTTCCTTGTTTTGAAAGGAAGATAAGCCAACAATAGTCTTGGCTCGAAGACAATGAAGATGTGGCAATTATCTCTGACATCTAACAAAGTCTCGGTTATACCTTCCTAAATATATTTATAGAACAAGATCTTGCAAAGAATGAGTCTTCAGTAAAGTTGACTTAATTTTTTTGTTCTGATAGAAGAAAGATAATTTTTAAAGCAAGACACTAATTACAACATGCAATTTAATTAAAGGTTAATTAAGAACATGTTAAGTTTTTTCTTCTGATACTCATTTGTAATTACTCAAAAGGGGGTAAACTTAAAGGGCTAACTTGTCATATTAATAGACTAGACAGTTCATAGTGCTTCCTGAATATTTAAAAGTAAATATAGCAACAGCTTCATCTAAAACCACAAGTGAAGCTGATCTTTGGCAGCTTCTGTCGGAGAAGCTCACACTGTCATATTAGTACAGCCTTGCATTCCATGTATGGAAGCAGAAGGTATTTCTAACAGTCTCAGGAGGGTTATCAGAGACAGGCTATTCCCAGGACTTGGGTTTTTCCAAACATTTGCTCACACCTTACGCTGCTCATGACCAATCTCTGATTTTCGAACTTCAAAGGAGAGTTATTCAAAGGACTGAAAAGCCAGACAGACATGAAACCTGACTGCCACATTTGTGGACACAGAGTACTCTGGCCTGGCCACAAAAGCAGGCCTCGGTGCACCTCTCCCACTTCCTGTTCATAGCAAAGGTTAGATGCTGACTCTGTTCCCAAGCATGAAAGTGAGCCAGTCTCTCTTTCTCCCCCTTTTTATTACCAATAAAAGCTCTGAGAAGCACACATAAGAACAAGTGCTTTATGCTATTTGCTTATACCATGCCAGGTTATAAACCCTCAAAGCAGATGCCAGGATAATTGTTCAGTTCTACAGATTAACTTGGCTGCAATTAAATAACAAACTTCATAGCCAATAGAATGGCTTCACAGCCCTGAGTTACGTGCTGTGGACAGAGATTTAACTCTGATAAGGACATATAAAAACATTAACTAATTTGATTGTCAAAGTTAGGGCTACTGTTGGTATAAAAAGGCAGGTGAACATCAAAACATTAAAATTATATTCACATGAAAGCAAACAAAAATGAGAAATCAACCTCTGTGGGTGGAGGTGGGTGTTAGAAGAGAATAGAAACACGTGCCAGATCAATGTCATGATATTCTAACATGGGTAAATGGACATTTGAACTGACTTCAGATATTACAGGACATACATATTCACCTCAAAGGCTATTCTATTCCCACTTACTGTCCTCTATTTTTGTACCTACAACTATGTTATGGTTCATAGTTGAACACCTGCAGGGAGGAGGAAAGACTACGATTTTATCTTTTGTTTGGCTTTGGAATTTTTTGGTTCTCCTGCTCTCAAGTTGAACCTTTCATATCCCACACCTCTCCTTAACCGAAGTGTAGTCCAAATGCCTGCCACACCAAGGACATGTAAGTGCAGGGTAAGACATTCGCTCTTTTATTGCCCAATAACCTTGCTGGACTCTGAAGACAAAGTGGAAAGATTACACCTTCACTTAGAAGCACTCAGAAGTCTTTGTTTCTAGAGATAAATATGGTGCGTGATCAGGAAAGACAAAAAGAAAAAAATTAAGCTCTGAGAACATGCTCAAAACAACAATGAAAAATAAGTACTGAATTTGGCAGGAAGTGCTCCTAGAAAGTCATGTGACCAAGCCTCTACCTAGTGCCTGGCTCTTGGAACAAATGTAGAACTGGAGTAAATGCCAGTCAGGTTGAAAGTGCCTGACCCAACATTACTCATGGCCAATCCTGTTTGTAATTACCAGTAGGGTTTTATTCTCCCTTGATGTCTGCAATAAGACCATGCAATAGCCTGGGTTGTCCTTCATTATAAAGCTTAGCTGATTCCCACATTAAAGATCCTGCAAATCTGTGAAAGGGACCATATTTTCTGAGACTCTCCTCCTAATAATGGAATATAGAGAAACAGGGGCATTTACAGATGTGAGTCACATGACAGTTTTTGATCAAGCCTTGGTTTTCTAGCCTTTCTTTTCTCCCTATTCTGCCAAGACCACACACAGCACGGTCATCTCTTCCTGTAATGCAGTACGGGCCCTCCTCTGAAGCACTCACTTCATTTGATCACCAAGGTTTGAATGTGAAATGCCCTTAACAGACTCACATTCTTCAACATTCAGCTGCCAGCTAGTGGAATTGTTTTGTCAGGATGTGAAAACTTAGAAAAGAAAAATGGAGTCTTAGTAGAAGTGAGTCACTAGCAGCAGACCTTAAAGTCATATAGTGTGTCTCCAATTCCTGCATCCTGTTTCCTGACCATAGAGACAATGTCTAGCGGTTTCGCCTTCCGTGTCATGCCTTCCCCACCATGGTAGACTGTATCCCCACACAAACTGTGAGCCTGAACAAATACTACCTCTGCTGAGTTTCTTTTTCTTAGGAATTTGGTCACAGCAACAATAAAAATAACTAATACAGCCAGCTTTGTGCAAAGAACAGAATGAGAACAGAGCAGGGTCCTGGCCTCCCCATATTGTCACCAATATCTAAATAGTTTCCTATATTTCTCTAAGAAAAATTTTGATGAGAGTTGTTAATAAAGCATTCCTCGCCAGATACAGAGTAACTTCATGAAATTAGCACATCTTGGCTTTACTTTATCTGAAACCTAACATTTTAGAATACATCTTTGCTATTTTAGTTTGATTTGACTTAAGAAGAGGATGTAGTGGAGAAGCCCCTATCCATGCTCTTTCTCTTCTCAGTAGCAACTCAAGATGAGTCATGGAGCTCTGGAACGCCACTGCTCTGAAGTGATGAAAAGAATCTCTTTCTAATTCCAATGATAGGATTTTAAACTATTATTTCAAAGAACGATATTTGATTTCTTTAATCTGCTTTAATCTGTAACTCCACTTACACAACTATATTAGAAAAAAGTTGAATGCAAACAAGAACTCATAACAATCACTTCAACGTTATTAATGGTGAAAACGCAGAGATAATAAACCTGCCCAACATGGAGAAATTATTTTTTAAAAGTCATTAAGAATTGTAAAGGGGCTGAGGAGATAGTTCAGCTATTAAGAGTGCTTGCTGCTCCTGTAGAGGATCTGGACCTGGGTTCAGTTCCCAGCACCCACATGAGGTAGTTCACAACATCTATATTTCAAGTTCCAGGAGATCTAACACCTTCTTATGGCCACTATGTGCATCCACATAGAAGTAGGCACACCCCCATATTCATAAATAATTGTTTAATTTCAAAAGAAACATACAAATGGTGTCCATAAACTTTAATGGGACAGAAAACAGTTCCAAATGCTAACTTAAAGTATGCAGGATTGATTAGATCCAAAGCATGCAAACTATAGAAAAGAAAAACATTAAAATATATTTATAATATCTACTACAGACAACTAAAAATATTTATGGCTATTGTTCATATTTATTTTCAGTCTCTTGCTTCAGGGATGATTGTTTAAATATAATCATATTTTTAAAAAACTTTATGTGAAAACAATCAAAGTTATAAAAGCATCGCCTGAGAACTGGAGGAGGAGGGCTGCTGGGGGCCACTTGGTTTCAGTTTACTCTCTGCTTCCTGTTACTTTCTACTTCCTGTTTCATGGGAATGTGAAGGGATGCAAGCCCCAGCGGCCATAAAGCCACCTGTGCCACATGAGCCTCAACACATCCTTCCTCTCTCAAGTCACATTATCAGATGTGCTGTCATTGCCGCAAGAAATGTGACTCATACAATGATAAGTCATATTGTTGTTAATGCGCATGGGACATATATGCCTTACTCCTTTGTTGTCTAGCTTTCTGAAACAGGGTCTCACACAATAGCTCAGGCCAGCCTTGAACTTGAAGCAATCATCCTGCCTCAGACAGGGACACAAGTGTTGGAATTATAGGTGTAGATAGCTTCACATAATCTTGATTTAAAAAAAAATCTCAGAAACAATACAGGTAAATAGGCTGGAATACAGAATAAGCATTTGAAAAATATCAACTTTAATCACCTGACATTTTCATATTTAATTAATCTTTTTAAAAAGCATTTATTTCATACATGTTTATTTGTGTGAGGGTGTGCCATGTATGTGTAGGGTGTCCAAGGATCCTCTAGAAATGGAGTTACAGATTGTTATGAGCCATCTGACCTGGGTACCAGGAACTGAACTCAGGTCTCCCAGAAGAGGAGAACACGCTCTTAACCACTAAGCAATCTCTCTAGCTCCCTGCTCAATAAATTGTGAGTACTATTCCTCTGCCATAGGGCACAAGAATACCTTGAGCAGGACAATCACAATGCTGTCACTGCCCAGTGGAGCCACAGGATCGGTAACTTAGAACTCTTGGCTAGAACTGGATGATAAATTCACACACATCTTGTCTCTTTGAGTTGGAGACAACTTTTGCCAGAGAAACACTCCACCGTTTAGTATGTACAGCCTGATTTTTAGTTTTATTTCCACCACCAGTAATCAAATCAGGAGTATGCTTTACCTTTCAAGACTGAAGATACTACCATATCCTGTAAAATATTCTCAAATATATTGGCACCTGAATATATAAATCTTGGTTTATATTTTGTTTTCAAATAAAGCAATTCTAAAAGTTCGAGATGAACCATAAACAAAAAATTCACTCAAATACGCTCAAAATGTCCTTTCTTAAACAGTACTTCTGTATACTATGGTTTGGTGGGTGGGCAGAGGGAAAACTGACTCTAAAAAGTCAGGAATGCCATTCAATGCAGCATGAGTCATCTTCCAAAGCAATGACCAAAGCACGGAAGTGAGGGTCAGCTAACAGAACTGGGTCAGCATCAGCACCTGGAGGTGAAACCTCACAATGGACCCAAGGTGGCTCACCTTTCACAACATCTTTGAAAGTTTTCTTTCACATGAAGATAACCAACTTTAACTAGGATATGCCTATACAAAAGGAAAAGATGAATTTGCAAAGAAAATTAGAAAATCACCTCTTTCCAGCTTGAATATAAAAATGTAGTTTAATTAAAAATGTATTTTAATTAGTGTGAATTAAAATAATTTTACAGTCACACAAAGTCCCAAGCTCTCTCTTGTTGAGGGAAGGCCACCTCTTGGTTCCCAGATGCTCAGCCCCGAAATAATCATGCAGAAACTGCATTAATTAAATCACTGCTTGGTCTATTAGCTCTAGCTTCTTATTGACTAACCCTTACATATTAATTTAACCCATTTCTATTAATCTGTGTATTGCCATGTAGCTGTGGCTTACCGGCTAAAGTTCTGGCATCCGTCTCCAGTGGGGCCACATGGCTTCTCCCTGATTCTGCCTCATTCCTCCCAGCATTCAGTTTAGTTTTCCCCTTCTATCTAAGTTCTGCCCTATCAACAGTCCAAGGCAGTTGGTTTATTCACCAATGGTATTCACAGCATACAGAGAGGAATCCTACATCACTCTCCAATAAGGCTAGCCCTTCATTTTATATTCAGCCTACATACACAGCATTCTGAGCAACTAAAATGATTAGCACAAATATGTCAAAGTCACATCATCTAAAAATTGTATAGAAACCATAGATTTAAGAAGTTGGGTAAGCCAGTCTTTGTTTGATTGTATTTTATTGGTGACATTAATATTCAAAGCATTTGGGAAAAAAATCCCTGAAAATACACACCTCAGCACACACCAGTGAAATTGTAAGTTATTCTAGCCTGCAATGTTGGCAACTCCTGAAATCCTACCACTTGGGGGAAGAAAATAGGAGATTAATAAGTTCAAAATCTAAGCATTGAAGTTGAGGCCAGTATTGGTTATGTGAGATCCTGTCTCAAAACAAGCAAAAAACCAAACACGTTCCCTTATTGTTGGTTTATATGGTATGAGCAAAAAAGTGCTATATTTGATATGCTTTCAAGTTTCTTATCTTCAGAAAATATTATTTTTTTCTAGTATTCCTGGTAGGTATCATAGCTGAATATCAATTCTTCTTGAATGTTTAATTGTGGTCTTATCTTAATTTAGACTACAGAGCTACACACACAGGCACTCATATGCTGAAGGATCATATCTAAATTAAATTTATAAATCAAATGCATCTCAAATTCATTATTTCGTTTCTTGGCCAAACGTATTTATTTTTTATTCTTCCTCGAGCACTTCAAACGTATTAAGCACCTGCTAGAAGCAACCTAAAAAGCAGCAGTTTCATTTTGGTTCCTCACTCTGCAAAGAAAAGCAAAGTAAACAACACTTAGTTTGCTCTATGTCCTGTTGAGTTGCCAATACCAGGTCCTTAGGTCCAAGAGTGTTGATGTCCTTAAGTGAGTTTGCTTTTTTTTTTTTTTTGGAGCCACTCATTCTGCCTGTGCACAAACAGGATGTCACAAGCACTCACACAGCAACCTGGGAGATGCTCCTCCACCAAAAGCAAATATCAAGAAATGTAAAATCATGTAGCTGGAAGTCTGCACAAGTAAAATCCTAAATTCTGTTACTTTCTTGTTGATGTTTTGAGACAGCATGAGATATAACTCAGCCCAGACTTGAACTCCTGCTCGCTTTACCTCCATTCCCCCAGGGGTAGGATAACAGGTGGTGTAACACCATGCTGGTGTGAAGTCAGTCTATGCTAAGTATTCAGATACTTCCTGAAGCACTTTAAATTTTCATAAACATGTTATTCCTTCTATTCCTGGCACAGAGTGGGTGCGCAGTTAATATCTAATGAATCTTTAATTGTATACTTAGTTTGAACTGTAACTATTCACATACGGGAGGGGGTACAGATATATAGACCAGATAGATGTACAGATAGACAGACAGATAGAAAATCATTATTAGGACCATGGAAACTGAATGTGATATTGAAACACAAGCTTGTACATGTCTGCGTTTGACCCTATGATGTTTACACTGCATTGAAGTCTACGCTGCCCTTTGTCTCTGCCTCCATCTCTGACAGTCATGAGTGTTGTAGGAGGCCGTTAGTTTGTTCCTGGCTGCTCAGCCCTGAAATAAACACACAGAAACTATATTATTTGCAATACTGCTTGGCCAATAGCTTAAGAGTATTTCTGGCTAACTTTCATATCTTAATTTACATATTCCAGCCTCTCTGTGTATAGTCCATCCTTAAGTGGCTTGTTTTCTATTAACCTATATTTCTTAATTATACATTTTTAAATGAGCTACACAAACACAATACTTTAATCAAGAGCAGAAATATACATATAACAAAATTGACCTTAAATTTGTATCAATAAACCAAGATCCATACCAATGCAAATCTCTACAGCATATCCCCCTTTAAATGTTGTTGGGCCACCCATCTTCACCCTATAGACCCATAGTATCTGGCAGACTTTTCAATAATGCAGGAAATTTCAAAGACAGTTCCACCTATATTGGCAGTTTTCAGTCACTTTCTTCTGTGTCCTCCAGAATGTCTGGCAGACTCTTTCATGAAGCAGGAATCCTGAAAGACCATCCCACCTTTAGGCAAGTTTAGCAGTCATTTCTCTGTGGGTCTTGCATGTCCAGTTCATACAGCATAGTAACAAGCAGTCCAGGCACGAGCAGTTTCTTGCCTAAATGGCTAACAAACTCCATGAGGAGCCTCTTCAATGCCCATCTTCCTCTTGAAGTAATTGGTGCAGACAGGAGCAGATGTTTCTCAGTGTCAAGAAAAGTCCTAAATTATTAAAACATTTTATCTGTCCATCTAGAAAATCTAACTAACATGACTACAAGCTTAACTATTATAGATGATTAAACAGGAAGTAAGCAACTTCCAAAACTCTAGAACTGACAGAGACATCTTGCTTCCCAGACAGTCACCCAAAGTTCCTCTGTATGCGATACTGTTTGTCTAATAGCTTAAGCATATTTCTGGCTAACTCTTACATCTTAATTTAACCCATCTCCATTAATCTGTGCATCTCCACGAGGTCATGGCCTCCCAGCAACGTTTCAGCATATCTGTCTCCGGTGGAGGCTTCATGGCTATATTCTGCCCTGCACAGGCCTAAGACAGTTTTGTTTGTTTGTTTGTTTGTTTTTTATTAACCAATGGTATTCACAGCACACAGAGGGGAATCCCACATCACATGAGCTTCATTCACACTGCTGCAGAGCCCAAGAGCAACCTCTCAGCACGTCAGGAAGGAATGAAAAATTAACATGAGAAAGCCAAGGGCTTCTTCAAGGTAAACTGAAGAACCATGCAAAAACAGCTATCTTGTTTCAGAATAAAATGAATGTCCCCTTGGGGAACCCTATGGACGGGGGACTCATTGCAGTTTCAATGTGTGTATTATCTGCCACCCTAAGAATCAAGACCGAGAAAACCCAAAAAAGGAGTGTGGGAAAGCTTGTGGTTGGGGTGAGGGGTTAGGGAAACAGCTGCCGTGGCATGATACAAAAAGAAGGGAAAAAATAGCAAAGAGAAATCAGCAATAAATAGAACATCAATATCTTGACATTTTGTGGTGAAAATAGAAAGTCATTAAATAAGAGATATTTCAGAAGGTTAAAAATGTACCATTAAGCGTATCTGCAATCCTATAGGCTTTGATCTTCTGGGTTCCAAAGCCATGAGTACTTTATAATCCGCGTCTTACCACTGAACATGGTTATGTGTGCTAATGGCTTCTATGTGTTTAATAGTTTTCAAAAGTATCAGTAGTTGCTCTAATTTTAGCCCATGGGAAAACATAGACACTGGAAAGAAATAACAATAACTCATCATAAATTGGCTAACTATGGGCAAATATTTGGACATGACTCACAGGACAAAAACAATACATTTTAATGCACCTTAAAGAATTTATAAGTCTCAAGAAATCTGCATTTTATTTGGCTAGAAAATATTATCTAGCTTTGTTTGGCATTTTTTCTTATTCTTGAGCTCATTCGATTACTTTAGACATATTTTAAAATTTGCTCCTATCAGAGGGCATAAGAAATCCTGATAGCCTCATAATTTATAACAAAGGCTGAGAAGATACATATGTCAAGAAGCACAATTGAATTTTATTTTGGCTCTGTTTTGACAAAGGATCTCGTGTAGCTCTGGCTGGCTTACAATTTATCATGTAGCTGAGGCTAGCCTTGAACTCCTGGTCTTCCTGCTTCGACCTCAAGGTGCTGGGAAGACAGGTGTTCTCCAGTTGGCCCAGCTTCAGTCATATTTTCTGTGTGCTTCAGGGTCTCACTCTGTAGACCTGACCAGAATACTTTGCTAATACGAGACTGACCTGGAACTCATAGAGATGCATCTGCCTCTGTCTCTTGAGTGCCGGGATGAAGGTATATATCCCCACACCCAGTCTTCAGTAGATTCCTTAAAGTCAACTGACAAAGTGATCCTGGAAGATTTTCCAGGCTGTGACTTAGCGAAAATCCCAGAGTGGACCTCACTTGACTCATCCTTATTTTGACTTCACATGGGTGAACTGGAATGATACTTGTTCCTACTATCTGATGTTAAATCCAAATCTAACTTCAACAACCTCTAATTGTCAAGCATTTAGGTCCTGAAGGGCGCCTACTTTCCTAAAAATTTCCAAGAAAGAATATCTACTCCCATAGCTTGACTGGGTGACTGGAAAACATACACCACATGGGTTCATAATAATGTACGTGCACATAAATATGCTATACGTTACTATTCATAATTATGTGTGTATGTGTGTGTATTTCTTTCTTTCTTTTCTGTATCTCAGGAAGAATATTCTACTATTCTCTACCATCTTCCACCTAACTGCTCAGCACAGAAATCTGAAAGTTTTACTGCCTCCTGTCTTCCCATCACCACCTTAAGTCTAATAAGTTTTATAGAATATGATTCTCCTCTTTTATGCTTTTGTTTTATTTTAAAGATATTTTAAACTTCATCATGAAATTATTACAAGTAAAAAAAACACCCAAAGTAACTAACCAGAAAGCTATATAATTTAGTATATAATTCGTATTGAATTTCTCTATAGTCAGAGTAGACATTTGACATGGAAGCTGTGAGGTTTCACAGTGGATTTTATGCTTTCACTGCCAAATGTATTTTACACATTTATCTACATGGCAGAGTGAGAACTAGAGAATTAATTAGCTTTATGCCCCCGTTCATAGTGCCTGTCCATTGCCTGCATTCGCATAGAGCATGATTCTTGATAATATGCTTAGCTCTCTAAAACGCTTCCATTTTCTCTCTCTCGAGCTCTCTCTGGGGTCAAAGGTGCTATTCTGTGACACTCACTGCTGCTCTGCTGCACTTACTGATTAAGCCATTATTTATTCTTCCATGAACACTTAAGAGGTATTAAATAGCTCCTGGGAACAACGGGACAACAAAGGGAAGCCACAACTCTGTGCAAATATTTGGACACAGCAATAGCCTTGGCCTGCTTTCATTCATTCTCTGCAGTACAGATGAACCATCACTTCAAAACAAAGTAAACCACAATATTTCCATGACTAAACTTTTAGTAGCTTCCTAAAGGATTCATTCTGTAGCAAGAAAAATTGGGACCTGATACATTTTGCCCTACTGGCTGTTCGTGGGTCTGTTTCCATCAAATGTTCCTCTTCCATACTCTCTGCTCTTCCTTCCGTGTTCCCTGCATCCAGGTCCCCAAAGCATGGCTGTCCTCTTCTGGGGACCTCACACACTGTGTAGTCTCCTGGGAAAATCCACTGTGTCCCTTTCTGTCTTATAACTTCTATTCAGTGTTTAGGTCTTGGCTCAATGAATACTTTCTTAAGATGTCCACTGTCCCACAAAAAGATCAAGTTCACATACTTGTAATTGCCAAGATGCTCTGACTGAACTATAAACCACCAGGGTAGGCAACTGATACTCATGTCTTTCTTATAGTGCTAGGAACTGAACCTAGGACCTGTGATACTAGATGAAGAATTACCCACCACCTGCACCCTCAACCCTCTGTGCTACTTATGTTTGGGGTTTTATCAGAAGCTGCAGCTCTAAGCCATAATCCTCAAACAGAGCTGATTATACAATATGCTTTTTTTGCAACATGAGTGGCATGAGCTAATACCTCTATGGACTTCAAATGTGTGCCCTCACTTTTATTGCATCATTTGACATTTACAGTTACTCTGGTGGCCTTCAAAGGGAAGAGGAAGAAATCAAGATTAGGCAGAGGCCATCACTTCCACCCATCCAGGAAGCAAAAGGAAGTCTAAGAGTCATCCCTCCCACTCAACAATGACTTAGAGCTTAATGTCATTTCTAAATAAATGTGCAGAGTGGCTCAATGGAAATGAAAATCTAAGGGTCTGAGCAATATGCTTGCTATGTGCACAATTCTATGTGAGAAAACCAGCTGTCCAATGGTAGGGAAATGTCTTCTTTCCAACATTACTGGTGCAAGTAGTGTTTGCTCCTTGTTCCTTGAATGTGCATCTAATGATAATAGATAGATCAAGTTCTTCTAAGGCTGGGATGGCTCTAGGCTAAATAAACACTCAATCAAAAACCTCCCTTCTGTGTTGCTCAAGATGAAGATACCAGGCTGTGGTGGCTTCGCTAAATATTTACCAAGGTAAAATCATTTTCAAACAAACTAAAGGTGGATGGGTGAGAAGTAGCAAGGAGGCAGAAAATGACAAGTGTAAGGATAACTTGTTCTATTATTACAATATTAACATAAAATATTACCAACAAAAAATATTGATGCCCTACTCTATGTATATGCTTACAGTTGGCCTGCTGGCATGGGACCATAAGAAAGGGCTTTGAAGACATTAAAGTGAGTTCAGAAAGGTCTACTTAGTATAGCATAATCTCTAGTCATGGTGTTTAAGAGTTAGAATATAATGAGGCTGTAGCAACTGCAAAGTTTCAGCGGAGGTGACCTGTGCCAGACACAGCATCTTCAGATAGATCAGGAAAGCTGCAATTATCAGTCTAGAGAAATTAGAAGAGGGAACTAGCAAGTGAAGGAGAGAGAGAAAAATCAGGAGGGAATGAGAAAAAGAGAGAGGAAATCAGGAAGGAAGGGAAGGGAGAACACATAGTAAAAGAAAAAGTAAAGGGAGGGGGAAGTAGGGAGGTAAACATGGAAAAAGTTATATGACTGCCTGACACAGAGACCCTTGGCTGATGATGGCTCATAAATTTAAGTACATGACAGAGTTTTTGAAAGAGTCTTAACAAGATTACAGCTATAGACATCAAGTAGTAGAAACTTGAGTAGAAAGTTATCAGGTAAGACAGTGCAATGAGTCTATCAAGAATATTATACACCATCTCTGTGTTACATCAACAACCTATCCATGGTTATCTCATGTTCTATAATGCAAAAGAAAGTCATGCTTATAAAGATGAGCACACATTAAATCTGGAAGCAGGAAGAGACTCTCCAGAGAGTTGTTAATATGTTATTTCAACAGCTCAAGTGCAGCATTGAAGGCTCACTCTCTAGGAAGAGTGAAAATGGGATAACAAGGATAGAAGGAAGCTAAAGATTAATGTTAACATGAGAAATGTCAAAATTCTACAATTCTACTGTACATTACATTAAGTAAAAGGCATCAGTCACAAAAGACAAGTCGTTCACAATCCCACTTAGATGTGATAAGCAAATCTATAAAGGAACGAGGCAGAGTCCTGTTTGCCAAGGGCTTGGTGGAAGGGAAGATGGAAAGCCATTGTTTAAGGGAGCCAGTGTCAATACTGTGAGCTGAGAAAGTTCTCCAGAACTGGACACAAGGGTTACACAATGCGAGTCCTCTCAGCTCCACCAACTGCATACTTACAAAGGATTAACATGCTAAATCATGCTATGTGTGTCGTATCACAGCTTAACATGCTAACATGCGAGCTTGTGCAGGACTGCAATCCCAAAGCTCTAGGGGCAGAGGCAGGAAGATCATCACAAGTTCAAGCTAGGCTTGTCTACAGTAAGATCCGGGTCATTGAGAGCTACGCAGCACAGCCTCTCTAGGTAATTAATTAATGCTAATTTTTGAAATGGCAATTGTCACAATGGGATTAAAGGAGAAAGAATTCCAAGCTGCTTTGAGATCACTGCCATAGGAGCTGGGGAAAATGTTGCTCTTTATGGGAACACCGCAAAGCAACCCAGTTTGAAGAGGAAGGGAAGACAAAGAGTCAAATACACATGATGGGGACATACAAATGGAAATGGTTTCCACACATCTGGAGAACACAGATAAGGCTCTGTGTGGCACAACAGGAACTACATTGGTTTTAATTTTACTGCAACCATTTGGGGGGCGCAGAGCTATAGGTTCACATCAGTGATGATCCCTGGTTTTAAGAAATATTTGTAATAAACAGATTGTTATATTAAAATGTTTCTTTTAATTCAGGATAATTTTTAATTGAATACACATCTCATGGATACTATCTTTCAAAATAGTTTTATTAAGGCAAAGTGGGTAAGTAAAAGTACATATATTAAGGCTGGGAATGGGGGTACACACCTATAATCCCAACATGTAGGAGGCAGAGGAAATTGGATTGTGTGTTCCAGGCAAGCCTGTGCAGTGAGACCCTGTCCCAAGAGGGAAAAAAAATGTTTACAAGACATACACATGTAGCAGATGGTACAGAAAATTGTCTATATGCACACCAAGGAAAAACAAAAGTATCCTTTGATGAAAAGTCGCAGTGGCAACAGCCGAAACTGACTCTAGACAAGTGCGGTGCAGATACCAGGGCGATTAATGGGAACAAGGGTCCGCAAAGCAAAACCAGAATCATGAAACTCAGAGGTCTCCTCCCCCATTCTCCACCCCAACTTCCATCTATGCCATTGTTTCTGCGAATTTGCTGTCAGGGCACCTTGAGTGGACAATTTTGGAGTTTGGGGGAAGACGGTTAATTCACCCCTCATCCCATATCAAAGTCCTGGATCAGAATTCTACTGCTCAATCAGGATATAATGAGGTCCAGCTAAGACAAGGTCTTCATGCCAGTCAGACATGGTGGTGACTGCCTGCAATCCTAGCTACTCAGAACATTGAGGCAAAAAGATTCCAAACTGGCTAGAAGCTTGGGCCATAAAGTGAATTCAAGGCCAGCCTAAGGAACTCAGTGAGACCCTGTCTTAAAAAAAAAATGAAAATGTGGAAAGAGTGCTGGAGCTGCAGCCCGTGGAAGCCCTCCTAGCATATGCAGGCTTTTCCTAGAACCACACACAAAGAGAAGTTGTGCCAGCCACCCAGGACTCTTTAAAGAAAAGTACCAAGTATGTTTTGCCCAACTCTCTAGGAAAAACAGATAAGCACTTCCTTAATGGGGAAGCTAGGACAGACAAAGGACAACTTAACTCAGGGGAAAGACATAGACGCATAGACCCCAGATTTAGATGTTAGGAGAAATGAGTCAAGGTCACATCCAGGCCATTTTTGACTCAACATAACACTTCTATATAGTAGCATTTAATTAACTAATTTTATATAGGAACTATAAATTACATGCTGTTACTAAAAAAAAAAAAAAACTGTAGAGTTGGGATTGAAAGTTTCAGTCACAAGATGGAGAAGCCAAAGCTAGGAAATGACCCCTTGTATAATAACCAGTAGTAAAGTAACTGTGTAGCAGGTGCATAACTTGTGCAGCGAGTAGTTGATATGAAGATCTTTTAAGGCTGGGGTTAGAGGTCAGTGTTTGCTCTACTTTGCCACTGCTGTGCTAAACATCATGACCAAAAGCAACTCAGGGAGCAAAGGGTTTATTCTGTTTTATAGCTCACAGCCCATTGTGAAGGAAGTCAGGACAAGAACTTAAGGCAAGCAAGGCAGTAGCTGAAGAGAGGCCATGGAGGAATGTTTCTTACTAGCTTGTGTCGCATGGCTTACCCAGTCTGCTTTCTTATACCGCCCAACACTAACTATTCACAGTGGCACTCCCTACCATGGACTGGGCCCTTCCACATAAGTCATTAATCAATAAAATGAACCACAGCCTTGCATGTAGGCCAATATGATGTAGATATTTTCTCAATTGAGATTTCTTCTTCCCAGATAAACTTAGCTTGTATCAAGTTGGCATGTGCACACACGTACATGCATACACACATACACACACACACACACACACACACACACACACACACACACACAATACACTAAACAGAGCAGTGGTACACACTAGGCACAGTATGTATAGGCCCTGGGATTTCACTCCCATGGCCAAAATGGAATGAGTTCTCTCTTTCTAGGATCTCCATCACTTCCTGACGATTGCAGTATTCATATAGTGGCTAAACCAATATGTATTACAGCAATGCTACAGAACCATCCCTAATTAGGGAGAGAAACATGTGCGCCCACCTCTCTGGTGATTTCCAACATAAACGTTTATAGGTTTTCTCTATTTTCAGTCATTTACTCATTTCAAAAGCATTCATGATAAGCAAAGACCAACTTTCAATCTAGCTAAGATTCACAACCTAGATAACTTCCAAAAATAATGCTCTCACAGGCAGCATCAATCTTACTCCTAAGAACTGTAGCTTCTTTTCCTTTTGTTTTTAAGCAAAAAGAGATTGGAGTCATCTTTAAGAACTACTCATAAAGTCAAGCATGGTGGTACACACCAGCATGTGAGATGCTGAGGCTTTGAGACCAGTCTGGGCTACAGAATGAGACTTTGATTCAAGAAATAGAAAGCAAAAACAATGATGATGATGATGATGATGATGATGATGATGATGATGATATGATGATGATGATGATAAAGACAGGCTAGAGAGATGGCTTAGTGGATAAAGCATTTGGCCACAAATGAAAGGATTAGAGGTCAGACCCACAGAAACTATGTAAAAGGCAGGCAGGCATGGCATCTGCCAATAACCCCAGTGCACTGGATCTTCCCCAGAGCAAACTGACTAGCTACACTGCCCTTATCAGTGAGCTGTGGGTACAATGAAAACCTTCCTTTCATAAATAAGATAGACGGAGGAAAATCTCTGATGTCAATCTCAAGGCCTCCACATGCACACACACTGACATAAACATGAGTTCCCACACACTTGAGAACATGCACGATCATATGCATGTCAAATAAATAAAACATTTTAAAGTTTTTTAAGTTTCAATTAAAATTTTGCAAAAGTTCAAAGAAGCCAGTAAGCATATACTAAATACATTCAAATCTGGGGAACATTATATATGCAACAGTTGGCTATAAGGAAGGGTAGGAGTGGTGTAGATGAGTTGCTTTCTTTCACCTCAAAAGAGAAATAAAACAATTATAAATAAAAAAATTAAGAAGCCACACTAGAATTTAAAAGAAAATTAATTTATTGTTTCTTGCGGCATCATACCATGGTGTTGACTTAGAAACAAAGTGAGCATTGAAACTGAACCAGTCTGGAAATATTCCTTCCAGGCTCCCGCTCTTAGCTATATCTATCCCAGCACTCGAAGATCAGGAAGTTAGAGGGATATGATGTCCGGGACTGCAGCTTTGGCCCTTCTGTGCCACTTTCAACATCTTGAATGAAATTTGACTTCACCTCCATCTTTTTTCGAGCCTCCAAAGGATTGCATTTGGAAAGGATTTTATTTTTATGAGGAAGGAAAGAAAATACTTGCTGTCCCTAAAGCAGATGAGCATCCTCCTTCTCAGGGGATCCGTCTCTGCACTCTGAAGCTATGAAGAAAAGTAACATATGTGCAAATAATTAATGCTGTCATTACTTTTTCATTTTTCATGGTCCGCTGAGAGGATGATAAGAGATCAGAGAAGCACAACAACTGAGTTGAAATTTATGATAAGAATGAAAGTAAGAAGCACAATCAACCAGGACTGTGAGTTTTCACTCAAAATTCATCTCTGTATCTACAGAAGAGAGATTGTAACAAAGAAGAAAACTCTGTATAGGAAAAATAAGAGCAAGTGTATGCTAGGATAATGAATTATAAATGCATGCATTTAAGATAAAAATTAAAAATAATCTCTATGGAAAAAAACACTTCAGCAAGCACCATCTGCATACTGAAATCTGCTTCAGCCAAGTGTCCTGAAAGGAAGGCATAGCTTTCCATCATGAAATGTCTGCTACACTCAACACCACACAGCAGTGGAAAATACAGAGCAGACAACACTCTCAAGAATACCCATCTTGAAACCACACTGTTTTGTTTAAGACAGGTCATATATGAATATTTATCTGGATTTATTTATTTGCTAATGTATAGGTGCATGCATGTAGTTTATACGCACTATATGCAAGAAGCACACAGAGGTCAGAAGACTGCATTAAGTCCTCTGCTTATAGTTAATGGAAATATTTTGAAAACAATTATCATAAATTTACAAAAGCCAACTTGAAACTATGAGCATACATTCTCCATAATGAAATAAATGTTAATTCTGAGCCATGAGTGCTGAACTGCAGTGAGTCGGGTTGTGTCTTCCTGTATCTGCCCAGTGAGCTAAACCAGAAGCAAGAGCGCTAGGACCGCTTCTCAGAGCGCGGCTCAGCAGCTGTGTCGTGACGAGGGAGAGGGTCTGTCTCGGTTCAGACCTGCAATCTTTACAGAATGGGAAAACTCCTAAGACAACACACAAAACTCTCTCTTGCCATACTGAAAATTTAGCTGTTCAGTTATAGTTCAACGACTTAACTGCTCAACTGAAAAAAAAAATTAGTGAATATTTATCTGAACCAGAGCATGTGATTATGAGAAAAAGGAAATAATACGAAGTGCCTGATATGCACCTGGTACTTTGGCAGCTACCTAAATACAGTCATTACTTAATAGGAAATGGTACCCACTATGCTGACAAAGGAGGCACAGATCTGTTAAGTAATTTACATTGGTCATACAGTTGGCAAACATCTCCTTTAATCACAAAATACATGTGGTAACACATACCTGCCTCCAATACAGCAGAGACTAAAATGGGCTGTTGATCACATGAATCATATTAACATAACAGAGAGCCCAGAAGTAATTCCACACATGTCATTAACTTGTCTGTCACCAGGGCACCAGAATTACACAATGGGGAAAAAACTAACTGTTCAATAAATATTGTTAGGAAAGCAGGAGTCTCACCTTCCACAGTGGGAATTGACTTTTATATCATACACAAAAGTCAATGCAAACCATGAAACTCCTTGACAAAAACAGAAAAACACTGGTATTAGTGGTGATGTTTCAGGCACAAAATCCAAAGCACAAGCAACTGAAATTGAACAAGTGGCCCTCCACCGAAGTCCAAAGCTATGCCTAGCAAAGGATATGATGAGAAAAACATAAAAGTAATGGAGAATTGATGCACAATTGATCAAAACTCAGAGACAGATATTGGGGTTCAACCTGATGACCAGAAAGACAAAGCAGTGCAAATTACCTCATATTACTACTAACCAGGGAGATGAAAACTAAAAGCCCAAGGAGGTAGGACAAGACACCGTCAATATGGTTACTGTCCAAAAGGAAAAGCAGATGGTGAGAGATCAGTACAATCACTGTAGGACATGGGATGGGGGTTCCCCCAAACTATGGAAAATATCAACTACTGGGCTGGGAGGGTGCCTTGCCAGTAGAGCCCCTGTCTCCATGAGCAAGGCCCTGTGTGCAACTGCCAGCACTAAAGAAAACCATGAAATAAAAATGAAAACAGAGATCCCTTGTGATCCAATAATCCTACTACTGGGCAGATCTACAAAGTGGTGAGATCGGTCTGTCAGAAAGATGACTGCATATCATGCTCACAGTGCCAAGATGTGTTAACAAACAGAATATCACTGAAAGATGAATGAAGAAATTGTGGCTTGGGTGTATATGTAGGTAGGTGCGTGCATGTATGTGTGTGGGTAAGCACATTGAAATATCCTGCCACTTTCAACAGCATGGATGAACCTGGAGGATGTTACTCTACATGAAACGAGCCAGACATATCAAGACAGAAGTCACATGATCTCATTTATATATGGAACTTAAAGAGATCAAAAATTAGAAGCTAAAAATAGAATCAGTTACTAAAGTGGATAGGGTGGTCGAGGAAATGGTGATATGTTGGCCCAAGAGTACATATGTTCAATTATGTAAGCTAGGGGAATAGTGTACAATATGGTGACTATAATTAATAACTCTCACATTTACTTAAAGCTTGCCAAGGGCAGATCTTACACATTCTCATTCCTACATATTCACATTAATTTGACTGGGATAAATAACCATTTCCCAATGTGTACACATGTCAAATCCTCACCTTGTAAAGCATGAATGGTTACAATTTTTATTTTTATCAATTTTATATAACTAAATCTAGAATAAATTGTCCTTGCTCCAGTCAGTAAAGTAAGGCCAGTGGCAGAGTAACGGAACGCTAAGCTGTGAGGTGCTGTGTTCATCGAGACAGCTGAGAATAAGGATACAGATGGTTTTCTGAAAGAGAAGCCTCTAGAGACATGGACAGGTCATGAGACATGGACAAGTTTTGCTAACTATAGAGAAGGACGGTGGTCATCCCAAGAACTGGAATAGGATGGGAAGGAACTTGATAAGGTTCATAAGAAATGAAACAAATGGATGGGAGAAACAAGGCATGTACAAAGAAACCATGAAAGGCCTGCAGGACGCCAGGGTAAGGTTCTCCATGACAGAATACAGAAAAACTAGCCCAAAAGTTGGAGGGTGGTCCGGGGAGGGACTATGAATCTGTATCCTCTTTCCTGGGCGCCATTCTCCTGCACAGATAACAAAGCTTTGCAGACAAGCTCAGCTTCCTCTTGCTGTCTCTGAAACATGTTTTCTCTTCTGTATAGTATCTAAATAAATATATAAATAGATACATGTGGATAGAGATGTATGTGTGGGACCTGATTTTATAAAAGGATTTGTGTGTATGTTCCTGTTAGAAGGGTTAGGAGACACACAGATACATGACAACAGCAGCTCTTGCCAAGTAGCAAGAACTCAAGAAATATGAATCTTGTCAGTTAGGGAGAGAAATCTGAAGTACGCCAAAATAAGGTGATCAAAGGTGGGAAAATAGAAGTTACTTAACTTAGTGGGTGTGATTTCTAAAAAAGACATGTTACCTAAGCACAGATCAATGAGGATATAAAAAAATCCTATCAGGATTATTAATATTCATTTTCTGTATCTAATAAATGAATATGATATATAACCTTGATTCTTCCTTCCTCTTTTTCTTCCCCTCTTTTTTCTTTCTTTCTTCCTCTGCCATTCCTCATCCCTATCTCTTTTGTTTTTGTTTTATTGAGATAGTGTTTCATGTCGCCTAGAACTCATGATCTCTCCACCTTAGCTTCCTGAGTGCCAGAAATACTGGCCTCTACCACTACATCTGATATCTTCTTTTGTTTATTTGTTTGCTTGCTTGTTTGCTTCTTTGTTGGATGGCATTGCGTGACTTCCTAACTAATATAGTAGTACGTGGATCCAAATTCAAAATTGTCGATTTTTTTTTTTTGGCTACAATTTAACTCATAAAAAGGGAGGAACACATTTCCTCCTGAAGATGAAGCCACATGCCCAATAGACCTAGTGAAAGGGGCAAAGCTAGTAAGTGGGGTGGAGAAAATGGCAGAAGCTAGGCTATGCTGCATGCCATGCCTTCCCTTCACATTTCACAGACTCTCTTACCATGTGCTTGTTAATCCACTCTACATTTTTCTGTCTTTTCAGACGTTCTTTTCCACAGATCTGTTCCAGAGAGGAGGTTACTTTAGCTATGAAAACTCACCTGCCAAAAAGAGGCATTCCAGGAAGTGCTCTGAAAGGAAATAAGTCATTGTGAAGATCACATAGAAAGATAAGACTGAACGCAAAGTCTGAGACTCTGGAAGCTTTTTAAGTGAGACTTCTGGCTGGTTAGTTGCATCTACATGCATATTGATATACCTGTAAGTATTATATATGTGCAATCTACAGGAACTTTTTTACTGCACCAGAAAAAGAATCTCAATAATATTTTGTAATAGATGGAATTTTTCTTTTCACTTGAAGCCCAGACTTAAAATAGCCCTGAAATAAAAATGGCAAATGATCATT
The DNA here is from genome assembly GCF_982192425.1 of Myodes glareolus. Lineage (NCBI taxonomy): Eukaryota > Metazoa > Chordata > Mammalia > Rodentia > Cricetidae > Myodes > Myodes glareolus. Next base: position 11,337,340 of record NC_142028.1, read on the forward strand.
TTATCTTTAAAAAAGAAGGCATAGTTTAACGTTAGCCTCTTAAATCTCCCTTTTTATCATGAAATGATCATTTGGGAGAATTCTGATGTTACATTTCCTTCAGGGAGTGATTCCAACAAACCCTTCTATCAATAACACAGTAACACAGCATGTAAGTACAGCTGCAATGAGGAAGAGGGTCCACAATGTAATATAGTAACATAGTAACACAGCTGTAAGTACAACTGCAATAAAGAGGGTCCACAGTGTAATATAGTAACATAGTAACACAGCTGTAAGTACAACTGCAATAAAGAGGGTCCACAGTGTAATATAGTAACATAGTAACACAGCTGTAAGTACAGCTGCAATGAAGAGGAGGGTCCACAATGTAACACAGTAACAAAGATATAAGGAGACCTGCAATGAGGAAGAGGGTGCTCACTGGTGGGAGCCACCTTCATGGATCAACTAAATTGTCACCCTCGATCTTCTGCATAGGGCACACTGCCTTTGAATAAGCAAGACTTGAGAGCACATGTAGTTAGGTGCTCACAGAAAAAGTGCAGTTCTTTGGATGGAATCAAGGATGGTTGGCAAATATTTAGATGGTAAACTAACAGGAATAAAACTTTAGAGAGGCACAGAGAACCAAATGGTAGCTGGTGAATTGAGCCATTTCTTATTAGACAAACAGCCAGTAAACATTTTAACCATCTCCAAAGATGTACTGAATGGCTGCGTTTTAAAATAACTCAAATCAGTAATGGAGAGCCTTAACAAACAAGAAAAATATAATTAAAATTAGTATGTGCTCTGGACCCACTTAAACGTTAAGAAAATGAGATTGGGGAAATGGCTAAGGAGCAAGCATGAGGATCTTGGTTTTAATATATGGCACCCACAAAAACAACTGGGCCACTGTGGCAGCCAGTTGTAATCACAGTGAGCTGGAGCCAAAAACAGGGGCTCCCCAGAACAAACTGACAAGGGAGAATAGTCAAAGTGGTATGCTCTGGATTTGTTTGAGAGACCTTGCTTCAACATATAAGATGGAAAGCAATCAAGAAAGACAACAGATGTCTACCTTGGGCCTCCACACGCAGGCATACATACATGTACCTATTCACATGGAACACACAAGAAGGGAAAAGAAAAAAATGAAAAAGATGAATTTGGTTAAAAGTGTTACAGTAATATGCATTCTTAAAAGAGAAAGAAATACTATTATACACTGAAGAATTACATATTATATCTATGCATAATGTTTTTCCTCTTAATCCCAGTCAAATAATGACCTTTTCTCTTTTCTAGGTTTAAAAGTTTCTGATGGTTTCCCACACTGCATTTCTGAAAACTATAAATTGATCTCTAGTATTATTTGTAAGAGGAGAGTGCTTGGTCAATTCCTGGCCCCTCAGACCTGGATAATCACACAGAAACTGTATTAACTACAATACTGCTTGGTCAACAGCTTAGGTGAATTTCTAGCTAGTTCTTATATCTCAAATTAACCCATTTCTATTAATCTGTGTATCACCACGAGACTGTGGCTTACCAGGTAAACATTCTGGGTGTTTTTCTCCTTTGGCAGCTACATGGAATCTCATTGACTCCACCTTCTCTCTCTCTCTCTCTCTCTCTCTCTCTCTCTCTCTCTCTCTCTCTCTTTCTCTCTCTGTATATCTCTGTTCATATTTTCCACCTGGCTTTACTCTGCTAAGCCATTGGATAAGACAGATTTATTTATTATCCAATAAAAGTAATACATATACAGAAGGACATCCCCCACATCAATTCTTCATAAAGTATCATACAATTCAGAATTGGGATAATGAGATAATCCTGTTTCTAAATGGCTGCTCTTTTACAACTAATTGTTGTTGTTTTTTTTCAATCCAACTTCAGGAAAAAAATAAAACTTGTCGAATAGAAACAAAACATCTGTTCTCTAAGAAGAAAAAATAGACTTTAAGGGTTTACTCAAAATTTGGGGATATGTTTATAAAAGGAATCATAAATCTCTATTTATACATTTCTTCTAAAAACTCAAAATGTTGAAATGCTTTCCAAAACTGTTATGTTAAAAATTAAATGAGAGGCATCCAGAACCCGTGTCAGCCTGTCACATCAACATTTTTGAGGGTGGGTCTTGGTTGATTGATTTCCTGAAGAGTAATACTAGTTGGACCAGTGCTAGGAAACCAAGGATTCATTTCCCAGTCAGTCCTGTTACAGTAGGAGTCTTTCCTGATGATTCCCATGGGGGCAGAGATGCTTAGAGTTCCATGCACATTTCCTGACTTCTGTGAACAACAGGTGTCACTTAAGCATAGTGTATAGCCACCAAATTCCATAAAGTAAACTTATAAAATATCATTATGCAGAGCACATATTTAAATCTTTCTTTAAAAGTTATATATTGAAAATATATATGCATATATGCACACATAATCTAAATTTCCAAGCACTGTTCGCATGTAGAGTAAGAAGACATCTCATTTACACAAAGCATCTTTGTCATCTAAATGGCCCCATATGATGAAGAATGCATGTTTTGACAGAGGTAGGTTCAATTATGCACAGAAACCCTTGAGGAACTCTTCAAAATAGTCATAATCCAAGGCAGAAAATATGTCATGAGAGGGTAGTAGACACAGTTCTTTGAGGTGCAGAGCAGGAAGAGGGGGCTTCTAATGGAGATCATCAGAAACCACATGATGTAAACAACAGAAGAGCAACATTTCAAATTAAGGGAGCTAACAATCAGGACAGAAGCGGGGGCATTAGAAGCAATCAGCAAAAAGCAGAAAAGAAAAAAGTCAAAAGAGCTATCTACCTGACTATATACAAGTTGTGTTTGCATAGGTGAATGGAAAGGGGAGGGGCCAATAGTAAGTATGTGCAAACTTGAAGGATCCACACAACTGAAATTAGAAAATAAATATGCAGAGCTGTAGTTTTTAAACAATGAAGGATAGGTTGGGCAGAGTTGAAAGGAAATCATGAATATACCCAATCAAAAACTGTATATTTTGGGGCTGGAGAGATGGCTCAGAGGTTAAGAGCATTGCCTGCTCTTCCAAAGGTCCTGAGTTCAATTCCCAGCAACCACATGGTGGCTCACAACCATCTGTAATGGGGTCTGGTGCCCTCTGCCCTGCAGGCATACACACAGACAGAATATTGTATATGTAATAAATAAATAAATATTTAAAAAAAATAAAAAATAAAAAAAATTTAAAAACTGTATATTTTATAGGAAAACCAAAAATAAACTGATTGGCCTAGTAGCGCAGACTTCTTATTAACTCTTATAACGTATATCAGCCCATTATTCATGTCTATGTTAGCCACGTGGGCTCAGTACCTTATTCGACAAGGCAGTCATTTCTTGCTTCTTTTGTGGCTAGGACAGGACTGTGGAAATGAGCTTTCCTCTTCCCAGAATTCTCCTGTTCTCATCATCCCACCTCTACTTCCTGCCTGGCTACTGGCCAATCAATATTTATTGAAATGCAAGGTCTTTTTTTTAACAAAATATAACCAGGGTTCTTAGGGCAAAGGGGTTCCAACAGCCCCCAAGGAGCTAAGCTCAGCCAGGCATCCTAGTGTATTAACTAAAAAGATGAGCAACAGTAAGCAAAGATAGAAGTCGTATTCAATGTAGCCACATTGGGAAGAGGAAGAGATAAAGAAACTCCCAAGACCATCTTCTGGGTAGGACATGAGCTTAAGAGTTAAACAGAGGATGCATTGGGAAAGAGGGAGAAGAGATGTGTACAACAAAGTCATCATGGACATAGCATGGTGCTGTGGGACAATGGTCTTTACCCTGTCAATTGCATTTCAATAAATGCTGATTGACCAGTAGCCAGGCAGAAAGTATAGGTGGGATAACCAGGCAGGAAGTAGAGGTGGGGTGATGAGAACAGGAGAATTCTGGGAAGAGGAAAGCTCATTTCCACAGTCCTGTCCTAGCCACAAAAGAAGCAAGAAATGACTGCCTTGTCGAATAAGGTACTGAGCCCACGTGGCTAACATAGATATGAATAATGGGCTGATATACGTTATAAGAGTTAATAAGAAGTCTGCGCTACTAGGCCAATCAGTTTATAACTAATGTAGACCTCTGTGTGATTTCTTTGGGACTTAACAACTGCGGGAACTGGGCAGGACAGAAACCTCAGTCAACAGTGTGGTCTCGCTGACTATCATTTCAGTGAGGTTCTGCAAGTAGGGCTGCCATTAACTTATGATATTCGTCTGATTTCTACAAAGTACTCATGACTGCTGCAGGGTGCATACCTGGTCTCGTGGATATTACCACTATGTAGAGGGAGGTCTGTCTAGGGAACTTTTGTCATTCTAGAGCCCAGGGTGACTCCACAGAGAAAAAGATAAGGACTATGATTTACTATATCTGTCCCTTCAACCAAAGTAAAAGAGACAGACACAAATGAAGGAAGAGACATCAGACTTTCCTGCTTCTCATAGTCTTCCTGTGGACCCAGGTAAGGACAAAACCAACAATGACAATAGCAACAGCAACAACAACAATAGTTTCTACAAGCCCGTCTCCAAGAAGTGGCATTATTTTAAATTAGTATCTGTCTACAACCACATGGAGCGTTGTAGGTCCTGATGGTATAATGAAGTGATGTATGAATATTCATAAACCAGGATGAGGGAAGAAAACTTGGGTAGGATAGCACTGACCCACTCAAGCACAATGTGACATGGTCATAAGCTTAAGACCTATGATAGAAAAGGCAAGGTGGCATTCGTTATAATTATCACACAGAAGAATGCTACATCCTAGAATCCTGAAGACCTTTTTACTGTCTGAAGGAAACAGAAAATCATCAGGGTGACAATGACTTGTGCTTACACTTTGGCTCTACATCCACAAGCAGAGACCTTCCACTATCTGAACTTCAGACTTGAACAATGCGTGCCTCTAACTCCATGAGAATTCATGGAGTTTAATGTTCTGATAACAGGAAAAACAAGAAAAGCCAAATGATGTCAGGCCTTCCTAAGAGTCAGCTGTGCGTTGGGGAGGGGCTCACTGGGTTCCAACACAGCTGATTAACAGGCAGATTCTGGGATGCAAGAAGGCAAGAATTCCAGTTCCATACCCACTGGTGAACACATCAGTCCCTGATGTTTAGTTCCAAAGTCAAGGACACACAGAGGGCCTCAGTTAAAGTCTGTGGGACACTAAACAAAACACAAACTAGTAAATATAGGAAATCAATTTAAAGGAAAATGAGGAGCTGGCTGGAGTAGGAGGGAAATAAAGAGGGTGCAGAGAGTAACCAAAAAGCATTCTGTGTGTCTGTAAAATTATCACATAACAAAACCTTCTATTAAAACATAAATAATAAACATGGAGAACAATCAGGGATACCTTTATGCTTTTGTAAACAGCACAGCTGTGGATCTCTGCACCTGGCTAGGCTTCTTGAGATGGAAGGCGGCCTGGGGTTTTCCTTCTCAACATCTCATTGGAGCCAGTCTCAGCTCATCGTTTTTTTAAAAGCAGAGGTCAGGAGAGACCGAACACTTAAGTAATATACTCACAGATGTTAGCTGATGCCTGTATTCTCACTCCTGAACTCACACATACTTAAGATGAAGGATGAGGGTGAGAGTCCACTCATGGATGCCACACAGTGGGCAGAAACACATAGGGTTAATGGAGGACTGTATAAACACCCAAATCAGAGTTCTTATGGAGATAAGAAACATCCATTTTCTCCCACCTTTGTCCAGTTCAATCTTTGGCACATACATGCTTCACACATGCCTACACATATGTAGTCAAAATGTTTTTACACCTAAAGTAAAAAATAAATATTAAAATAAGAATCTAAGTCCTGTATGTTATGACCAGCCAAAAAGCATATTCCAGAGTCAACATAATCCTAAGTTAATATGCTAAAAATGGCTCTTTCCTGTGTATCTTTAAAAATATATATCTAATTCTTTGTGACCTCATATTAATCATATTCATCCCTTCTATACTCACATTGTATTCTCTTCCAATGATCACTCTTCTCTCTGTCCTCCCAGTATACAATCCATTTTTAAAAACTTGGAGCTAAGCCATGCGCACTGACTATAGCTCCTTTGTTGATTTAACAGTTTCACGTAAAAGGTTTACATTACTGTTGATTTAAACAGTGCTGTTTGCACTCCCTCATTCACAGATAAGCAACACAAGTGTCTTTCAGTTACCAAGCAAATAAAATGTGGCTTGCACACATACACGCATACACACATGCACACCCATTCAAGCACACACACATGCATGCACACTCACAATGGAATATTATTCAGCCTTAAAGAGCAAGGAAATTCTAGCACGGTCTACAACACAAACTGAAGACACTGTACCAAGTAGCACGGACAATCATAAAAACACAAACAATACAATAGTCCATTTAGTAGGGTCAAGAGTGAAAAATACAAAGCAACAAGAAGCATAGAAGCTAACAAAGGGTGGAGTTGAGGTAGTAGGGAGTTGTGATTTATGGGCACAGAACTAAGCTCGGGAATAAGTTAATATCCTAGAGATTGGTGATCTAAAGAGATGCCAGTGGTTGTGCAATGATGGGAATATATTTAATGCCATGGTCTGTATTCATGACTCCTTCCTTACCTGAAATGTTGTTTCCCATTGTTTCAGTTGCCCTTATTTAACCATGTTCTAAAAATATCAAGTGGAAAATACCAAATAATTGTTACATTTTAAGTTGTCATTCAGAGTGTAAGTGATGGGATATCATGATGTCCATCATCCTGTCCAAGTCATTAATTATCTCTTTATCAAGGATATTCATACTGTATAAATTGCCCTCCTACTATGTGCTCAGTGCCCTCCTTATGTGCTCGGTACCCACCTGTGTAATCAAACCAATGCTGCAATATCACCATTCACTCTTTAAAGTAATGTATATATGATGTAGCATGAATTCTAATTGGTCTTAATAAATAAACCCCAGAGTCGGATATTATGGGGTGAAGACTAAAGGACCAGAGAAGCAATGTGGCCAGTCACTAGAGAGATCTTTTACCTCTATCAGTGCTCAGACTGTCTCCTCAAACTTCATCCTCAGACTGCAACTGTCTCCACCATACCTCACACTGCATTGAGCTTCTATCTCCTCCCACCTTATATTCCCCTCTCCACTAAACCATATCACTCCTGTCTCCAACTCCCTAGTGCTAGGATTAAAGGCATCTGATCCCAAGTGCTGAAATAACAATGCAGGTAGCCCAGGGTGGCCTTGAACTTACAGAGATTCCTCTGTCTCCTGGGATTAAATGTATGCCACCACTATCTGGCCACTGGGGGCTTAGCTCTGCACTCTGATCTCCAGACAAGCTTTGTCTGCTAAATCACAAACAAAATTCACTCCAGTACATGCCGTAACAGCCCCTCATACCTCCTTCTTCATTCGCTATTCTCCTCTCCATACCCCATCACAAAACCACTGAACCACCACATGCAACTTCAGGAAGACAACAGGGATGTAATTAGGTCTGGGAAAAAGAACATCCACATTTACATAACTTTCACCTGTACTTTACTGATGGCTTTACTACATTTATTTTTGATAATCTTGTATTATACCTATTTTATGCATGGAACTTTGCCATATGTAGAAACATAAAGAGAAGGAATATGCTGTATGTGTATGTATGAGAGAGAGAGAGACAGAGACAGAGAGAGAGACAGAGAGGCAGAGAGAGAGAGAGAGAGAGAGAGAGAGAGAGAGTTTGTAAAGGCCATGATGAAACCCACTGTTAACTAATAAGAGCTAATAATATGACTTCTCAAGGAGCGACTGCCTCTCCATAGATCCAGCCACGGGCATGAGCAAGCATGCCCGGATGTTAGTCTCCACTCACTAACTTCTTCCAGGAATCCTCTTCTCACGTGGACTAAATGAAGCCAGCTCCTAAGCAGAATCCCCTAGTTAATGATGTCCTCTCAGCTGCGAGGGTGCGGACAGCCTAACTCTAAAATACAGCTCCTCGGCTGCTCCTCTTTGGGTGCTCTGAAAGACGCCATCCTTTTTATGATTCAAAGGCTCATTTCCAAACAGAACTGGCAGGGTCATCAGTGTAAAATTTTTGTAGGTGAGCATAACTGAGCAGGTAGATAACACTGAAGGAGACACCTGTGCTGCTTAAATTGAAGAAATAAAAGCAATTCACTAGCATTACCCATGTTAACTACTGCAGGCAAATAACTGTAATAAAAGCAGTGATTTTGTAGCTGAGTTAAGCTGGTTTTCCACAAGAGTAATGCTAACTTATTAATTCCGTCTGCCATGTACCCACCTCCCTGTTCACTGGAAACCACAGGGTATTTTTCCCCATATTCTCCTAGATTTGTTTAGGTCAGGTTTCTACCTGGCCCCAAATAAAAGAAGTTAAGCTGAACCATAGGGAGACTTCCAGTGTGCTAAAGACAGAGGACATCCTCAATGAAGTGAGAGCCAGTAGGAAGCTCCAATAAAATGAGCATGGGTGCTCAGAGAGCAGTCACACATCCCCCACACAGGCTCCAAGCCTCCCCACATGAAACATAGACAATCTGTCACTAACAATCTGCCTTACTGTTCAGCCACTTGCAGTCCTCTGCCAGAATGTATATAATTTCTTGCTTTCTAAGAACATGAGCAGACACCTCTTGTGATTGGCTCATTTGTTTTAATAATGAATTAATAATAGACTAAAGATAGAGTAATTGTTTATACTTTAAAAGAAAATATTTTGTGCGGCTTAAGTATATGCAACTTTTAAAATATATTTATTCTTTAAATTTGTGTGCATGTATTCATAATGTACTTAGATCAGAGAAGGAGGGGACTTAGGAAAAGGTTTTCCGTAAGTGCCCTCCTACTCTGATGACCTCTCTTGTGTGACCTGCTCCATTGAGTCAGGGTTGCTTATGAAAAGATATTCAGAACAAGTGGAAAACATGGCAGCTTGAGAAACATTTTGAAGTATCATTTTATCTTATTATCTGAACCCAATTATGATTTTGCTAATCATGTTATATGAACTTGGTCATAAGTCAAGCCTGTATTAGACACACTGCACATATGCTTGTATATTACTCTACATTAGTTTGATTAGTTGTTCTTAGCCTAGTTGAAGAAAATATTTTTTTAGAAATGTTTATTGAATTACTAAATGTTAATTCCTCGTGTCTTTAAAGGAACTAGGACAGCTGAGAACCTTCTTGAAATGAACATAACCTCTTTTTTAATGACTTTTTTATTGATTTTTATTGAGCTCTACATTTTTCTCTGCTCCCCTCCCTGCCTCTCCCCTTCCCTTCAACTCTTTCCCAAGGTCCCCATGCTCCCAATTTACTCAGGAGATCTTGTCTTTTACAACTTCCCATGTTGATTAGATCTATGTATGTCTCTCTTAGGGTCCTCATTGTTGTCTAGGTTCTCTGGGATTGTGATTTGTGGGCTAGTTTGCTTTGCTTTGCCTCTTAATTCTGGCCAGGAGCTACAGATGCATAAAATGCAGGACACAATGCCTGGCATCATGTCTGAACAAAACCTACAGGTTATGACTTGTAGGTGGAGGCCATAGAGATCCTAGTCTCACTGCACTGGTGCCCACCCCTGTCAGTTTAAGATGGGAGCTGGGGAACAAGGGCACCAGCTTCAAAGAGATTCTCTAACTTATTGGATTAGAGGATTAGAGTAAGAAATAAACATACAGGGTTTACTGACTGACTGGCTGACTGGTGTGTGTGTGTGTGTGTGTGTTCATGATGATGTACAGATGATGTGCAGATGTGTGTGCACATGCCGGTACATACATGTGGAATCCAGATGACAACTTTGTTTTTATAGTAGGGGTGAGAGGGTGCTCATCAATCCTGTCCACTTTTTACATTTTATTTTGAGAGACAGAGCCTCCCGTTCATTTAGTGTTCACCTGATGAGATAGCTAGGAATCTACCTGTCTCCAAAGTGCTTGCTTCATCCGGCTTTCCGCTGCATGGGTTACAGGGTTGACTTACACTCAGGTCCTCAAGCTTGCTCAGGGAAGTCCTTTACCAGCCCAGATTATTAAATTAGTACAATAATCATAATCTCAATCAACCTCTAAAGCATATCTATGGCTACATAGGAAAATCTAGGTTTGAGGATATTAAATACTATAAGCTACCCAAAACCACACAATTACTACAATGTTGAGCTGAGAACTTCATGCCAGGTTTGCCGAACACTTTACAAAGCTGAATAGTCCTCTTGAAATACAGTATGCACAGCTGGTCACCATGCTGCAAACTAAAACTCAGAGTCTAAGTCAACTCTCAAAACCTGCTGTCAGCTGGACACTCTGTCCTAACAGTCCCACTGTGAGCCTATTCACTGTTTGAGTGGGGGTTAGATAATTGTCCCGTTCTTCCCATCATCAAACCATAGAAGTTACTTGCAATGCTTAAATTATAATAATTTACATTTCCTCCTGTTAAGTTTGCTATTTTTAGCATGTCCCCACTGTTCAAATCAGCCTACATTTAGAATTGGATTGTTATCATTAAATTATGTATTGAGGGCCAGTGAGGTGGCTCAGCAGGTAAAGTCACTTGTTATGAAGCCTGATGACATGAGTTTGATCCACGTGACCTCATGGAGTAGAAACAGACAACCAAGGCTCCCATGTTATATTCTGACCTCCATATGTGCTCTATATTGTTATACACTCAGACCGGCTCTCTAATTAAATAAATAAATGTAATTTTAAAATTATCTAGACTTCTAACTTTTTTGACCACCAGAAATTTGGCAATTATCTTTGTAATGTTTATGTGCAAATTCCTAATAGACTGCTGCAGGAGACGCCATCAAGGGCAGAGCCCTGGCTTTGCAGAAGCCAGCTATAAACTTCCCTGTGGCCTTCCCACGCCTACCAGCCAGAGCCAACGTCAGCAGCGTCAGCGACAGGACTGAATGCCAGCCCCCAAGATAAAGGCAGCAATATGACTGCTTTATCAAGCCAGGAAAATGTTAATGGCCCCAGAGCCTCTGTGCCTTCAGGAAGGTGACTCCAGAGGGAAACCAACTCACGGAGATAAACAAGTGAAAGGGGAACCCGCAACACAGGGACACTGCTCTCACGGGAATTTGTCTACCACATTCAAACTTGGAAACTAGGGGAAGGTTTTTTTCAGCTGTTGCGGAGTGAGGATAGAGAAGTTGTTGTGCTTTGACCATGCAAGCTCACGACTGGAGAGATAGCTCAGCAGTTAGAAACATAAACTGCTGTTGCAAACAGCCTGAATTTGGGTCTCAGCACCTCGGTCAGAGGGTTCACATCCACCTATAACCACAGCTCCAGGGCATCCAGTGATCTTTCTGGACGCTGATGGCACCTGAACTCACACATGTACAGACTGCACACATAGACACATGTGCACAATTTTAAAAATAAAGAAAGGATCCATTTTGTCTCTTTTATCTATCCCACTGGGAATAACTTGTTACTTTGACATTCTTTTAAAGTCAGTATCTTTACCTTGGAGGTTGTGTCTCGATAAATCCTTCAAGTTGTTAATAATTTTTGCTAGGTAGTTACCTAAACACACACATACACACACACACACACATACACACACACACCACCCTTAAATATTATATCTCTGGCCTGCAGGCATACATGCAGGCAGAACCCTGTACACATAATAAATAAATAAATCTTTTTTAAAAACTACATCTCTCAATTGAACTAAATCCTATAATTTGTTCAAGAAATTCACTCTAATATCTTTGCCATCTCACTCCCTAGATAACTTGGCAACTACAGAGCAAATAACCTAAAATCACATTCTAATCATGACTGTGGCTACCCTCGCTACACAGGTATTATCTCCCCAGTTACAAATACAGTTGTATGGAACGGAAAAGCCTGCCCCATAGAACTAGTATCCACATTATAAATGAACAAATTCTGTCTGACTATAAGAGTTATGGAGGCACAAAGTGGTGGAATGCAGACCTGCCCGAGTCTGATCACAACCCTGCTTTTTGACAACTGCATTGTACATATTTCCCCACTGGGCTGTCGCTTCCACAGAATAATGGCAACTTCAGTTACCATTTAGTTCATCCTCCTGTGCACACAGAGTACTAACATAGATACATGAACAATACTGTAAGCTTTTTCTCAACCTCAGCACCAATTATGCTGTGCGTCAGTCAATTCTTTTTTTTTTCTTTTTTTAATTGATTTTATTGAGCTGTGCATTTTTTCTCTGATCCCTTCCCTTTTTCTCCCCTCCCCTTCAACCCTCTCCCAAGGTCCCCATGCTCCCATTTTACTCAAGAGATCTTGTCTTTTTCTACTTCCCATGTAGATTAGATCCATGTTTGTCTCTTTTAGGGTCCTCAGTGTTGTCTAGGTTCTCTAAGTTTGTAATTTGTAGGCTGGTTTTTTTTTGGCTTTATGTTTAAAAACCACTTATGAATGAGTATATATAAAAATTGTCTTTCTGGGTTTGGGTTACCTCACTCAAAATAATATTTTCTAACTCCATCCATTTGCCTTCAAATTTTACAATGTCAGTCAATTCTTGATTGTTGAGAACTACCCTGAATGTTTCAGGTAATATTTTAAATCTGTTGTTTATATGCATGTGTGTGTGTGCCTATGTGTAGCTATATTGTGTATATGAGCACAGTACACACAAAGGTCAGAAGGGGGAGCAGTTTCCCCTGGATCTGGAGTTGCATGTGCTTGTGAGCTGTGAATGTGGGTTCCAGCCCCACCCTGAGCATTTTAGTATATTAAACTTACTCCTTGTCTATTACACACAAAATGTCAAATCAGTACCATATTCCTGATTCATAACAATTTTTTTTAAAAAAATCATACATTGTCCAATATCCCATGTAAGAAAGTGATCCTCAATTTATAATGAATGCAATACTTAACCACAGAGTAGGCACAATAGCAGACTCAAGCTCTTGTCTTGCACTTTAAGCTATTTTCTCCTGCACAGATTATAATTATAGAGTTTGGTACTTTGAAATCAAGAGGATGACAATGCTTTTCTGACAGGCTTATATTGTGCCAACCAGTGCTAAATTGGACCCAAATACTTCAGATGCAAGCTTTCAAGTCAATTTCATTGCATTGTAAAATACCTCCAGTGCTTGAAATGGTAACGGTGTTTCTTACTTATCTCAGCTCATGAAAAATAAATGCCTTCCAACTTTGATGCAGAAATATCCTCGTAGAATATCCTGTATTATAGCTACTCTCTACAAAACAAAATGGTTTATCTCTATGTTTTAAGTGTGGACCTATAAACTGCAAAAAAGCTAACTTTATGGGGGAAATTATGAAATAGTCTGCCATTCAACACTAAGAAACCAATAACTCAAGTCAAACTAAAACCCAAATGGCTGGTGAGAACGCTGTGGGAGACACTGCTCCTGGCACGATTTCCCTGTTGAAGCGTCAGAGAAAGCCTTTCCCCTGAGCTGTATTTACTTAAATCTCTTCCCACAGGACCTTTGAACAGGACAGGAAAGGCAGGTTCCTGCCCTACTCAGAACAATTTTATAGAGCTGTGAAGTACAAACTTTTCTCATATCAGCATGCCGGATGGGCATGACACACCCATAACTGAGATTCACTACAGCATTGATTTAAGAGGTTCTGAGGTCTCTCAGGGAGAACATACTGGAATTGAGGGGCAGCTCCGTGCTTGAATGAGGCCTACCAGGACCCTTCCCATGGTAGTCAGTGCTGTGACCATCAGGAAAAGCTGGCCTAGGATGAAAAGTTAATTTTACCACTGAGAACACCAGTGAGTCTCAACAGCAGTGCCAAGAGCTACGCCATTTAGTGCATCAAACCCCAAGCATTCTTTTTCCAGAGTCACTTTCAGTCTGCTCATTTAGACCTTTCACTTAAGTTATAAATTGTCATATTGGGACAGGAGAGATGGCTCAGCAGCTAGAGACACTTGTGGCCAAGCCTAAGTGAAGATCTGAGTTCTGTCTCCAAGATTCATGTGATAGAGGGCAAGAGTGGATTCCCATACGCTGTTCTCTGATGACCTCTACATGCCAAGTGTGGCATGTGTACATGTATGCATACACACACACACACACACACACACACACACACAGAGAGAGAGAGAGAGAGAGAGAGAGAGAGAGAGAGAAGAGAGAGAATAAACTGTAATAAAAATGTTAAATGTATTTATCAATGCTTCTATATGAGTAGTATGGATTACATGCAAAATGATGACACACACCAAGAAAAAGTCAGGTCTTCATAATGTGCTATAGACTCTTATGTTCTCACTGTAGGAGGAGAAATTGGGAAAATGGAATATTATACTTTAATTCCTAAGGTTCAAACAAACTTATGCAGAGATGTTTCTGCCTCCCAGTTTTCATTATTCTAGATATACATAAATCATCTGAAGTTAATGCAGGAAACATCAGCTATCTTCCAATTTTTATCTAAACCAAACAAGAACAGAATGTCCAGAGTCCTGGAACATAATACAGACAGATACAGTGTTAACACATGTGCAGATCTTCAGAGCTCTAGTTGATAAAGACTCGAAATCTACAGATTATTTTACTGACAGGAAGAGAAAAGGAGGAAGAAGCCAAAGATAGCCTGCACGTGCCTCCAGGTCTCTCTGCTCGTGATTTGTCAGCAGGTGCATGTTGAATCGTGCACCCCCACTCTGGCCTGCTCACCACAGTCTGACATCAACTGGGCCTAGAATTAATGTTAGACAAAGAGATACTGGGAAAAGCCGATACATTATTTTAGTGGGAAAAATGTGATAATCATAAGCTACTTTGTTTCAGTCAAACCACATCAAAACTCCTGTACCATGCTGCATACCACAACCTCAGAATTCCTTGCTATGTGAGAAGAGGAAACGAGAGAGGGTGGAAATGCAAGAGTTGGAAATTTAGTTTCTCTCATAGCAAGGTTTGGGCAAATCAAACAAGAGCACTCATGAGAGATTACACACATTTGACTATCTTTAGTTTCCATTCAAGGCTAAGATAAATCATCAACAATACTTTTCAAGAAACAACGCATACCATAAGCAAAATTCTACTGTGATATATAAGGTCAGGTAAAGAGCAATACTGAGAGCAATGGAGTTTTGCCACATAGGAAATGTCATTGGGCAAAGAACAAATATACCATTGTGCTTAGAAACTTGACCCAGAGAGCTGGCTAGTATTGTTACAGATACAATGCTCACAGGTATGTGTGCATGTGCACACACACACAATCACTCATACTCACACACATATTAAAAAGACAAACCAGAAATGACTCAAGAAAAAAAATCCAAAAAGAATTTACTTGATAATTGTCCAAGGTTAATATTTGGGAGCTGCATAGATTGTCTCAATTAACAAGTTATTCAATGTTCATATAACCCAGAATTCATCTGTGCCATGAATTTTTCAAATATGATGAGGTTTACGGGGCTTACCCACAGTTCCATGGCTGAGCCGAAGTCTGTAATGCCCCATTGTCTCTTTCCTTGGGAAGACTTAATACCCAGTATATACTCACCAAGATTCTGGACCCTCTAGCATCTCAGCTTAAACAGGGGATGGCTTATCATGGTTTATTGCTGTTGTTTTACTTATGAGACAGAGTCCTATGTAGGCCAGGCTAGCCTCAAATTCCCTATGTAGCTCAAGATGACTTGAACTACTGGTCCTTCCAGTTCTACCTCTAAGTGCTGGAACTGACAAGCACATAACACACGATGGGCTTTTAGGGAAAAGTCTCTGTACCTACTGAAATCACTTTTTTGTATTTGAAGTTATAGGTGGAGTGGCTTCCAGTTCTAAATGGCCAGGTACATCCTGCACAGGGGAAGGTATTGAGTGCATACAGCTCTTTTATTAAAATGCGTTACAAATAAATAAGATTGGTGACCTTCAAGAGAACAAGATTGCATGAAGTTGCTAGAGTAACATGTGCAGAAGTGTCCAAACCAAACAGACACCATCTCACTCTCTCACCCCAGAACTAAAACAAAAGCTGAGACTGTGTTGTTTCTCAGCAAGTCTTCACTATTTAGTTTCCCATGGTCTCGGTTTTTAAAATGTCATTGCTGTTTATGCCTCTTGCCACCAATTTCTGACTAACTCTGCCAGTTCAAATGCTTACTTTGTCTTTGTCATCATTTTTGTCACCTCGCACTGCTTTCAGAAATATTACCATGTCTAGCAGGAGGAGTTCGTCCCCAACCCCCGTGTCCACTTCGCTGCTCTGATTTGCTGCTACCAAAATTATACTCCAGCTATTCTCATCACACTTCTTTAAGAAGAAAAAAAAGCTCAACTTTCTGACATTCTATATATACAAAATCATACTCGGATCCCTCAGCCCAATCGGGAAGACACTCCATTTTTCAGCCATCACCCTTCCTCCATCTCATCTTTTAAAATTTCCCATCGCCTGCCCCTCTCATCTCAGCAGCAAAGAGGCTATCTGTTGCACGTGTCTTTCATGGAACATAAAATGCAATCCACACCTGGCATCCAACTCACTCACCCTCTAAACCTTCTACTCCTTCCCTCCCTCACATCCTCTGGGCTTTATGCCCAGAGGAGAAATATAAAGACGCATTCCTTTACACACGCATTCTTTATATTGCACAAAGCTGCTGAGAGTCCGTGTACCAGTCACATAAACACATGAAAAAGTTAAGCATAAATTTCAAAAGGAAGGAAGGAAGGGCAGAATTTTACCAGAAATCTATGTTAAGCGTGTGATGGTGTTCCAGCATTAAATTTAGCTGTGACCTTTCTAGAAGGCGAAGTTCTCATGACTGTCACTGTGTCAGAGCTCTTACCATTGGCCATTTGCTAATGCTGGTGTCTTGACCATAAACTTGGGGAGGGATGGATGCAGGAGCCAACCATTTCTGAACAACCCTGCCCCTCTCAATGTTCCCCACTCTCTGGCATGTCGTGAGCACTTTTCAGATGTTCTGGAATAAAAACGCAAACAGCAAAGTTTTCTAAGAAATATTCCCACAAGCCAGAGATTCCCAGTTGCAACATCGGAGCCAACCGTGCTAAAGATGACTTTCCCACTAGAAACAAGAAGAATTTATTAGTGAGCCCTGCCACTCTGGTCTTCCTCACAGTTAAATTCCCCAGTGTAAATTAATATCTTGACATTCAGATTGATGAGTTATAGTTTTATGATTAGTGTGCCTTGGCAAGGGATAAGCTCTGCTTTATGGAAAAATTGCTTCTCTGACCTGTGAGGCTGAGATCTGAATTGCAGCCAATGCTAGCGCCATGCCAGCCCCTCACCCCACAGTGTACACTCAGAAAGGAAATGACTGCCAGTCCCTGCTACCTTCATAATCAGCTCGCACTAACTGTCCTCAAGTAAAAAAGCCAAAAAGAGTAAGCTGAGAGACTGCTTAGTGGTTGAGCACTTACTCTGAGGAACCCAGTTCAGCGCCCAGCAACAAAGCTAGATGTACCGCAGATGCCTTCGAATTTAGCATCCAGGGGAGATATGCATCCCTGTGCACATACCACACACATGCACACATGAAGAGCACAACAACTGGATATCCAGTTCCAAATCAACCCAGAAAACATCTAAAAGCAGTACACAGACTGAGCAGTTTGCATTAGCCATATATGTGCATATACATAAACACATAAAACAACCATAAATGTGGAAAGAGGCCATGACTTTAAAAGTGCGAGGAAGAGTTTATGGGGCTATTTGGTGGACAAAAGGGAAGCAGGAAATGGTGTTAATAATGTAATCCCCAAAAAGGATTAGTGTAAATATGAATAAAAATACATCTTTAAACATAATAAATCCAAAAAGCAAACAAACAAAAATAAAAAAACAAAAATGGACAATGTATATAAAATACTTGAATGAGTCTGGGAATTTTAGATTTGGCTTTGAGGTGATTTTGTTTCTTTGGTTTCCGTTTCCCACCTCTTGTTCTACTGCATCTACTTCTGATAGCATTTTAAGGACTATCGCTGAGGTTCCGTCTGTCTGGGGAGGTTTAATGCACTCCAATGTGTCGCTGAAGAAATGGATGACTCTCCAAGTAAAAAGGAATGTGGGATAATTGTGGTTAGGGAGATCATTGTTAAGATATCATATATATGCATGGTTTTATTTCCCTATTCATTTTTTAAAAACACAAATAGCAAATGGAAATGGACAAAGTCCCTTGGTCTTCATGCAGAAATGCAGGGAACAGGCAACAGAACCCTCCCTAGCAAAACTGAAATCCATCCATGTGCATTCATGTTTCAGACAGGAAGAAAACAAAATATAGGAACTCCTAATGCCTGAATCTGACTTATAGATGAAAACCAAAAATGTAAAAATGCATATTTATAGATTCTATAAAAAGTATTAGAAGAAACATACTATGAATGAAATAAGGACTCTGATGCAGAGTTCTTTTGGTGAAAGAAAGCTTTGAAAACCTCGTGCTCATTCACTCCTTCGAACACTTATCATGAAGCTGGCCTGGGTTTCCGCAGGTCCAGTAACTGGGCTAGCAGACCCCATGCTCTCCTCACAGAGATCATGAAGAATACGCTCTACGTAGAACAGTCTCTCTTTTCATACCCTCAGTAAACCACAGTGGAGACAGCAACAAAAATAGCCCAAAATATTTTTGTAAGCCCTGAGACACATCACAGCATGTGTGTGTGTGTGTTTCAACACATATCTGTCTATATTATTTCAAAACCACACCTCAAACACAGACGCAAAGATTCACTCTAATGCTTCACGAACCTCTTACTGGAGGTTCATGCTAGGGTGTCCAATTTTATAAGAAGCATTTGTCCTCTCCTACCTTCTGGGCCAAGAGGCAGAATTATTTTTCCAAATGCTTTTTGTCCCTTATTGAATGCCATATGACCATTCAGAAGCACATCCATAGGGGTTGTTTCCACATCTCCAAATCAAACAACCAGTAGACACTCTTAATAGACATCCCTAAACAAAAGAAAGCATAAAAGTAGCCCTTTCTAAACTCAAAGACTAGCCAGCCAGCACCAGCCTCAGCCAGAAACCTTTAGTTGGGGCTCAATGGAAGGAATACTTGGAGATAAGACACTGGGCCACGTGAAGCCAGAGAAATGCTTTCAGAATCGAGGTGTCTCTGACCTTTCTCCTACTCTCCAAATGATGTCCCAGCTTCTTCCTGTACATATCTGTCCCCTGGTGTTCACGGCCACATACAGGTGCAGGGGAAAATTCTGATGTTGCCTTATTTACCCTGAGATTTTAACCCACAAATTAGTTTTCTCTCTCTCTCTCTCTGAAACCTCCCTATCAGTCATAGTAAGGGAGCCTGGGTAGTGTGACCACATACCTCGATAGACTCTTGTTACAGGAGATAAATGCAGTTGAGAAAAATTAAAGACAGGTAGTCAAGAAATAACTTATGAGCTGATCCCCAACGTGAAATAATGCAAAATTTGTGAGTGTTTGGATTCACAAACTGCTTTTCATTTTGTTTTGTGGGTTTTGTTTTTAAAGACCAAGTCTCCTGTGTCCCAGGCTAGTCCCAAATGCACTCTGTTTCTTAGGCTGGCACCGAACTCCTGATACTCCTGCCTGGGCCTCCCAAGTACTGGAACTACAGGAGCTTGGCACCATATCTAGTTGTCACAAAGTACCCTATGTGCCCACACATATGCACACATTTGTCTGCACATGGGTATGTAAATGTGTTTTCCCATAATAAAAACCTTCTACCAAAGTTCAGATCTACTCAAGTCAGACTAGCCATATAGTGCAAGTAGACGTAAGTTCGCATCTTTCTATCTCTCATCCAAGGCATCTGGGTGGCTCCTTAAAACTCTGCAGTGCTCCAGAACTCACCAGAAAACCCAGACTACTTGATGGTGAGGTCTAGATATATGCACTTTAATGGATTTTTCAAGTGATTATCCATTCATACTAGATTCTGAGAATCATGGCAAACACATCAACTTAAAAAGCACAACATGGTGAGGAATTGTTTAAAGGAAGCCAGACGATCTTCTCACAGATTTTGACATCACCTATACACATCTGTGAATTCTAAGTGTTCGCTATTAGAAACCATAAACCACCCTTTGCTTCCCTTGGCATGATAGTTATATGAGAATAAACCGCAGCAGGAGAAGCATCAAGGAGGAGATAAGATGCAAACATACTGATGCACTCAGAAGGCAGCAAGCACTTTCAAGCAGAGTCAGAGGTAGAATAAGTTACACATAATTGTTGACGTTTTTTATTCAGAGACCAAGGGCCAAACATTGCAGAGCTCTGGGAGTCCTGCTGAGGAGAAGGAGGATTGTAGGAGCCGGGGTGGGGGCAGGTCAGGGACATTGAAGGAAAACCCACAGAAACAACTAAGCTGGCTCACGGGAACTCGCAGAGTCTGAACCAACAAGAAGCAAGTTGCATGGGACCAACCTAGGCCCTCTGCATTCATGAGACAGTGTGGAGCTTGGTCTATCTCTGGGACTCCTGGAAAGAGAGCATGGGCTGTCCCCGGTGTTTTGACTCGCTCTTGGGAACCTAGTCCTCATGCTGGACTGCCTTGTCCAATTCTGAATACAGGGGGAGGTGCTTGATCTTGTTGACATTTTTAATTCATTCTAGTCACATGGGAAGTTTAAGTTCATATAAAATTGCCAGAAGGTACATTTACAAGTCAATGTGACAAACAAGCTCAAGAACTAAAGAATAAGAATCTTTATCTGGGAAAGTTCATATCAAGAAATCTGACCTGCAAGATAGCACAAGAAGTATATTTAAAGAGTTAACCACTTAATTTTGATTGTTTTTTTTTTCTGCCCAAGAAAACCTTAGCATGAGCTGTGTGCGCTCATTTTTATGGGCTTGCATTTCTGACTGACACTTTATGTTTGCGATAACTCACTTATCAGTGTTCACTCATATCTTTCCCCAACATTCCCAACCTAATTCTCACGCTTCAAACCAGGGCCAGCTAATAGCTCGAAGAAGTTTCACTGCTCACACTTAGAAAATCTAACAATAGTTCTCCGGAGGGGTTTGGAAGATGCAACCCAGTTATGATTCAAATAAAAAGGAATGAGGAGACTGTCACAGTGAGCTGCCACCAAATAAATTTATTGGGAGGTGTGTCCTGGCCGTCTAGAAAAATAATTCCAATTACAGGAAATAACAAAACTCTAAGAGTAAGACAGTCACTATTTGAGATAAGACACACACAGCTCACTTACTGTTAGAAGCTTTGCTTCTAAATATTTCATTAAAATATTTAACAAATTAACAGCTGACTTGATTATAATTTGAGGTTGTAAAAAAATTTAGTGTGGCACTAACTTCGTATTTTCCAATAGAAGTCGTATTTAGATTTTGTAAAATGTATTCAGAGGACCCCAGCATTCAAAGCTGTCCTGAACAGAAATCAAACCCACTGAGAGAACTGACAGCAACAGAAAGAGAAATCAATCACCATTGAATGGTCAGAATTTTTTCCTAAATAGTCTACTAAGTTTCTCTGAGGGTCATGGCAGTCTAAATACCATACTCAAAACAAAAATTCTATCCAATGAAAAGACAAGATTTCTACTGAGTATTAAAACTGAACCAGGAAGATGATCTTTATTAAACTGAAATTTTTCTATTTTAGCAAGTAAGATTCTACTAAACACAAGGGTAGCAAAGGTATGATTCCTGGGTAAACTTTTTCCCTCTTTTTCTTCCTTCCTTTCTTCCTCCCTCCCTCCCTCCCTTCCTTCCTTCCTTGCTTTCTGTCTGTCTGTCTGTCATACTTCACAGTTCAGGCTGGCTCTGATCTCGTGATTCACACTGCTCTTGCTGAGCACTGAGTTCGGTCCCCAGCCCTCACGTCAGGAGGCTGATCACTGCTTGGAACGGCAGCTCCAGGGTGTCCAGGGCACCGATACTCATCTGCACACATGCACACATACTACTCAAAAAGCAAACATTTATACAACAGTGATCTTGAATGTAGATTTGGTGATTTTTCAGTTGTCAATGATCTAGAAATAAAGAAATAAGACACATGTTGAACACAGAATTTCCCACGAGTAAGGGTGCAGGAGAATCCAGCCCTACGTGTGACACATCATAGAAGACTTTTTAAAACCATTTTATTTTTACTTTATATGTATGAGTTCTAGCCTGAATGTATGAAAGTGTAGCATGTGCGTGCAGTGCCCGTGAAGGCCAGAAGGGGGCGCTGGAACCCCGGAAACTGGAGTTACAGCTGTGTGAGAGCAGCCCGTGCAGTTGGGAACTGAATCCAGGTCCCCAGCAAGGGCGGTCAGAGTTTTTAACCACTGAGCCATCTTTCCAGATCCTCAGAAGACATTTTAAACAGCAGGAAAAAGAAATGCCAACATCACATCAACTTTGTAAATTCTCAGGCGTGTCCATAGTCGCTTTTTCTTTGCTTTAAACATTTTAGTCTCTACCCAAGAGGGGATAAATATTTTATTTAACAGACATTTCTTTTCCGTCCACACATCCTGCCAGCTAGCACCTACACAAATACAAGGCACTCGGCCAAAATCTTTCAAGGGAAATGTTTATGGGGAAAATGGGGAGGCTGCAAAATTGATTTCTTTTCTAATGAAAACTGTCATGGTCTGAATGTCACTTCTTTCATTTCATGGCTTAGAAAGAAATCCCCTATGAAACATACACCAATACCTACCCTCTCTCCTTCCAAAGCTTAGGGGCACTACTACAGTGACTAGATCCCAAAACACTAGCCCCATAATGGAGCTGAGGAGGTGTAGTGCTTCTCACATGAACCTGCTATGTGGATCCCATGCAATCCTTTGGATCAAAACAAACAAATATGCTAGTTTCTCTATCTGTATTTATACCCTCTGCAAAACTAACAAGGATGCCATTGGCTGCACCTAGAAGTACACAAATTTGCCAGCAGACAAAGTGTCGTCCTCCCACCCCTGCCCCAACAACCTCTCTGTGAAGTCAGAACTCCCACTGGGTTTATCGAAGTGAATTGTGTCTGCCTGGAGAGTGGAAATGCTTGCCACAGCCTTAGCATAAATACTCAGTGCTTTGCAATGACGTCAGAAGAGGGAAAAGTTTTATTAAAACCCTATTAACTCCAAACCACAAGCTTCTTGTCTAAAGTCATTCCAGTGTTCTCGAAGTTACCTGTGGAGGACAGAAAGGCATTCTTTACATTTTTAGATGCCCTTGAGAGAAAAGAATCTATTAAATAAAAAGAATATGAAATAAAATGTAGAGAGAGGAACCGGGAGAGGATGAAGGAGAGAGAGAGAGAGAGAGAGAGAGAGAGAGAGAGAGAGAGAGAGAGAGAGAGAATGATTAGGGAAAATTCTAAAAGACCAATAAATAGAATTAACTAGGGAAAGTGGAAAATAGCTAGCTACCTTTAAATGTAAACTCAAATAGTGAATGTCTGTTACAGTGAACATTTTGGGGGCACTTCTGTCAACTCTAAAGTCAGCATAATTGAAGTGAACCTCATCCACATTACTCCTTCACACCCAATTTTCTTTATCTGTATAACATGTTTATGTTGCTTTGGAGGTTTTATTAATCATTTCCTGGGTGTTATGTGAGAAATCTAGTATCTATTTTTATTTATTTATTTATTTATTTACTTATTTTATGGTTTCTCGAGACAGAGTTTCTCTGTGTAACAGCTCCGGCTGCCCTGGAACTTGCTTGGTAGACCAGAATGGCTTTGGATGCACAGAGATCTGCCTTCCTTTGCCTCCCAAGTGGTGGGACTAAAAGCATGTTACCACCACCGCCCAGCTTTTAATCTGCATTGTAAAGGTAAAATAATATGCCTTGACTCACGTGGCTATCTGTACCCTATTCAGATAAAATCATCATACACAGAATATGTGCACTACTTTACTGGTATATATCTACATCTGCAGATATAGTTATACAAAAGCATATCTTGTATGAAAAGTATTTTTGTAATTAAGTCTCCATACGATGTCAGAGCTCCATCTAGAATTCATGACTCCAAGGAATTTGATGGGAAACAATTTTAGACGTACTGAGACTTCTTCCATGAAACCAGTCTGTAATCCCAGCCTGCTTCTTGGATTAAGAAAGGGATTTAAAGACCTAATCTGAGTTTCTAGAGGCCACATTCTGCACCATGCAACTCTCTAGACTTCCTTATACACAGAACGGAGCCCTGTTCTCGTTCCGCTCCCGGCACTGACATCTACACAAGCAAGGGACCTTCACAGATACCACTAACAGGTCTGCCACTGTAGCTGCTTCTGCCAGAAAGACAGTGTCCCACTCTCTATATATCAGCACTTTTGTTGCCAAAGAACGCACCCTGATCAACCTTAGACACATGATATGGAGGCAGATGCAATCTCTGGCACACAGAAAAATCAGGAAAGACAGGCCCACGGTTAACTGTGACGCTGTCCTGAATCAAGTACACACACTTTTCCCTAAAGACTGCAAAGCTCCCCCCACACACAAAAAAAACTCAAATAACTATATTTGCATTCTCAAATACTGACAAAAACATGAAATGGTTGCCAACCGCTAGAAAGGGATGAAAAGTGCAATCAGAATCATGCCAGAGTCAGAAGCATGGTTTTTAAAGGCTGCCATTGTATCTATGTAAATTTTCATTATATGTGAAGATATAATATCAAAATGCATACATGTCATCCAGCTGAAAATATATAGCTAACACTGACCAATACACTGGCCATCAGTCATAATTAAGGCCCGAATCACGAGCAGAAAGCTAGAACTGAGAATACCTGTAGTGTAAAACACATGTTGGATATTTGGCTCAGTACAAGCAAAATAGGATGTAATGTATCTCCGTTTTCATCCTGACTACGTGCTGGGTCAAATGTAGTATTATTATGCATTTTATCTCTCCTTTTAGTCTTTTTATGTAAATACTCGAAAATGCAAAGCTAAATATGTATTATATTTCTATTAAATATTTAAGGCACTCACCTAGGACACTGGCAGGACTATTTTCATCAAAGCCACTGGGTGACACTGTTCTCCACAAAATTGACACAACCAAGGCAATTTCCTGGCAGGGGAAAATGACACATGTACAGGATGTGTACAGGTCATACCTGCACACGCAAGTATGCCCATGCCTACATGTGTAAATACACACAAGTCTGTCACCCAACCAAGTGTATCTCTTTAAAAGCACCTATCATCTCAAGGGGAAAGCCTTGGGAGCTTTGGACTTTCAACACTGTTCGGGACTCACAGCCTTAACAATTTGAATGATCATGCATAGGTCCCTTAAGGGTAGAGGCAGCTAGGGCAAAATCATCCATGCAGCCATGCAGAAGGACTTTAGTTTGCAGTTTTCCCGAAAGGCCTCTGCCCTTTAAATCATAATGTCCCTCACGTGCTCCCCTAGGATCACAAGTACTTTCATTTTTATGACTCTTGGAGGAGACGGGGCAAACTAATTTCGGGGACAGAAGCAGCTGTTTTCGCTAATGAAAAGGGTTTTACTACTTCTAAGATCATTTTTCCTGGCTTGTGTTTAAAATCACGAACATCTCTCAATCAATTTTTTTTTAAAAAAATGAGAAAACAAATAGCTGTAAGCTGCCGCTGGAGACGTAAAGATTCCACAGTTAGATTCTTCAAAGCCATAAACACCTGTGGGTGAGATGAAGCTGGCAACAGCACACTCTCCAACCAGAGCTGCCTGATTTTGTCACTTCATTGCAATAAGTTTTACCTCTGACATACAGTCCCCTAAACTGAATTGGGGACCCAGACTTGGTTCCTTAGGTAAGACCACAAATGATGTCTGGCTTTGGCACTGTCCACCACAGTTCCTTCCCGAATGTTTCCCAGGCAGCCCTCTCCAGTCACAGTGCTGAGTTTTCTCAGGTGGGCTACCAGAATATATCTTCTTGACCCTTCTTCTTTGCCCCTCCCTCTGAAATCGGCATTATTCTACATCATTGGAAATAATTATTAGCTCCATGAATGATCTAAATAGTACAGCATAGTCAAAGTGCTCTCTTGAATACACAGCATGTCCTATGCCTAAATAATCTAGCATAGCCAATGTGTTCTTTTGAATACACTGCATCTCCTATGTCCAGTAGCATTTTCTCTTTATTTCAAACCCTACTGCCAATGCCCACTAGTTTCCATTCCTAAAGATGGGCTCTACACTTCCAAAGGTAAAGCTGCTTCAAATTTAAAACATGGATGTTTAACATTTGAGCACTAAAAACTTTCCATTTATCTAACATTATGGGTTTTTTTTTTTTACCTAAAAGCAATTTTGCATAGAATTTTAGGAAACGGATGAATGGGCCCTACCTCCAAGTTTAAAACCTGATACTATCTATATTCCTTAACCCATTTCTTTCCTTTTTGCTTTTTGAGAGAGGGTCTCACATAGCTCAAGATATCCTCAACCTTGTATGTAGAGGAAATTCCTGCTGCCACCTCCCAGTGCTGGGCTGACAGGTATGTGACTCCATGTCCCATCTTCCCAATGTATCCGCTAAATGGCCACTCCACATTCCCTGTGATTTTCTCTTATGCAGGGACTTCATCTCCCCAGTGTTGTTCTAAGCCCTGGAAGGCCAGAGGCAGTGTCTTCTCAGTGTGTGTGCAGTTTGGTCACAAGTGTACAAGGTCCGGTGCACAAATGTGTTGATGTGACATTTAATGTGCTGCCTGACCAAGGGCCTAAATAGATGACATTAACTGAGAGAACTATTTCCTTTTAAAATGGTATTATATACAAGACAAAGAGTATGATCAATCCGTGTTTTTGACAATTATCCGCCTGTAAATAACCCACATCTACTTATCTTTTAGTCTTTTACCCATGGTGATCAAATCTGCTGATTTTATGTTGCAAACAGCGCAAACATACATGCTCAGCTCAAAGTTAAAACAGTTCTCAAAGGTAGCTTTATCCCCCTCCCCCCCCCCAAAAAAATCTTCTCTACAAAAAAATCTTCTCTACAAAAAAATAAATACTTCCAGTAAAAATACTTTCAACAATAAAAGTTCATAAAGGCAATTGTTTCTTATCTATAGAAAGGAATACAGAGGTATTGGACCATTGAAAATCATAACCTTAACATGCAAAGGCAAGAATGCAAAACAGAAAATGTAAGAACACAGAGTTTTGGTGACTCTGGGGTTCTTCAGAATTATGTGTGAGAACTTCGTCAGAAAGATGAATGTGGAGTGCGGGCACAAGTTGTGGTTTTAATCTGCAGGCAGAGCTTTTAGAAAATATGATTATTAAATATCACACAGAGAAGAGATATTTTCCTGTGAAGAGGTCCACAGGAAATAAGCGGCAATGTATCCCATGGAGTGTGGGTAGGCATCTGCCCACAAGGCTAAAGAAACATTGCTAGTGACCCAGTGCAAATGTTTCGGCTTGTCAATGTCTCTTCAGACACTATGTGATACAATAGTAGCATTGATCCCATATGCTCACAACCAGGCTCTCTGAAAAGAGCAACTTCCACCCTAATCCCCAGCAAACTCACTCCCTTTAAAGGAATCAAATAAGAGTTTTCAATGAAGTGAACATAAACTCTATCAAGCTGTGGCCAGCACGAACCATATTAATTGAAGGAATTTTAAAATAGGAGGCTTATTGGCTTGATAAACTCCCCCACCTCAATATAACCTATAAAAAGGATTTCAACACGGAAAGGTCAGTGTGGCCAGAGCTTCTGGGATCTGGGTGCCTGCAGACATAAGTCCCAGAGCTAATTCTCCGCAGAGTTACAACAGATTCACACACGCGTCACAACAGATAAAAAGCATATTTCTCATGCCCGTGTCGCTCATCCAGCCAGCCTGTACCCCCTCCCCTCCCCCTCCCCCAGACTTTTCCAGATGTATTTCATACACAGAGTCACTGTTCTGGCTGTTTATTTAATTAACATGACAGCCCGGCACACACTGTTTCTTTCAGCTCTACAGTTAAACTTTTTACACTTTAGACTCAAGACAGAAAGAGTAAAGTGACTGCTTTCACTCCTCCCAACCTCTGGAAATTTATATAGATTTTCTGACTCTTTCTGTTAGTTAAAATGGTCCTTTGGTATGCTTTAAATATCTGTATTCACAAAGAAAAAAAATCACAGGAAAACAAAACATTATTTTCCTACCTTTCCCAGGAGGACCAGAAACCCTTGTTTGCTTTTGCAGAGGTTGACATTAAAGTTAATTCTGTCACCAAGACATAATCAATATTTCCGTTTATACCATTAAAAAGTGAAGAATAATACTGAAATACGATAGAAGCCTCAATTTAAAATCCCATATTTCTTAAACATATCCAATATAAGAAACATATCAAAATACATTTAAAAATGTACACAGCATTCTATATGTTCAGAAAAATGGAGAGTGGTTCTGTGCTGGAACACTCGCCTGACACACATGAGGTCCTGGTTATTTTACATGCTAAAGGTTTACTAAGGCTGCCTGGAGGACCAGCATTATGGCTCAGTGGGAAACGGCACTTGCCACCAAGCCTAAGGAGCAGAGAAAGATTTCAAGAACCCACATGGTGGAAGGGAGGGCTAACTTCTGTGAGTTATCCTCTGACGCTGTAAACACGCTATAGTATGTGAATTCTCTCTCTCTCTCTCTCTCTCTCTCTCTCTCTCTCTCTCTCTCACACACACACACACACACACACACACACACAAATATAACTTTTAAAAAACTGTCTCCAAAATTATTGAGAAGAAATAATTCTGTGCATTTCGTCTGTACTGATAAGACTATCAAGCTTTATTTGATTTTAAGCAATGGCATAAGAAAGCCCACCACATGCCCACCATCCAGAGACCACCAACTGAAACCATTATCCTATCTTTCTTTTTTATTGTTTGCTTGGGGGGGATTTAAAATGTCTTTCTCATCCCAGTGATTAACAGCTTGACCCTTGTCTGCTACCAAACTTAAATTCCACTGCAAAGACATTCACATAGGCTGACAATTCTCAACTGAGTGCTTAGAGAAACAGCCACAGGAGAATGTAACTTTTACTTCAGTAAGAGAAAGCACATATTTGTATATAGACATATTTGTCTACATTTCTGTTTGCCTCTGTGTCTCTTGCAAAGAAACTAGCCATTAGTGTGGCTCAAAGACAATCATTGGGAGAGCTGGATGATTTGTATCTTTTTTTCCTATGAAACCATACGTTTAAAAATATTAAATGATTCACAGGTAACTAAAATAAAATTAGGTTTGCTTTAGAATCCATTAGAAATTAATGGGTATGCTGGATTCAGTAATTACAGAGAAGTGAGTGTCCAATAGTGTTCTATGATGCATATAGAGAACAGGCATGCCTCCAGTATTTTCCTAAAATTGAGAGTTGCAGAACTAACTTCGTGCTGAAAATCGCCCTTATTAATCAAAATTATCCAATAAATGTTAGGTGTTCTGCATATTGGAAGTTGGCAGGGGGTTGTAGCAAGATGGCAAGGTTATTGCTGCTGTCCAATGTGAGAATTCTCTTTCAGAGGAGACATACACCTTAGCTGACCCCAGGCTTCCCAGACCATCAGTCTAAAAAGACACTGACCTAACATCACAGCCTCGGTCTCCGGGATACAGGGCTGGCAAGACTCCACCAGAAAGATGCTGCCCAGGCTGCTCCTTCTCAGAAGACACTTTCTGTTGCCTTCAGACACACCTGGTGCCTCCCTCACTGACCAAAACCAGACCTGCATTTCCCTTCTGTGCTACAAATTATCTGTGCTACAACTCAATTCTATATGGGCTATCTCAACAAGAGACTTCATAACTCTAGACTCAGGGGAAGACGGGAAGGAGGGAAGGAGGAAAGGAGGGAGAGAGGATGTCAGGCAGCCAGACAGGCTTGCTTTATGTGAATTTTAGCATATATTCTCCTGTGCCCCTTTAGGAGATGAGAGGCACTGATAAGAGGGAATTTTCAAGCAGTGGTTACTGTCACCCACACAGAGAAGGGAAGTGCCCCAACTGTCTCACTTTTAAACTCCACAATGAGCAATAGCTAAGTCATTACCGAGGAGGCTTCTGTCTGTGTTGCCTCTCGGTACTATTTAAAACTTACTGGTTGCCTACAAGATCTGCCTTATTCAGAAAAGAACTAAGCAGACAGCACTCGGGGAGTGGTAGATGTTCGTTTTACAACTATTTTCACTCTGGACTTCGTCAAGTATGCAAATGATCATGACACCCTTTGCCCTCTTAATCAGAAGTTTGCTTCCTCGTGATAAAAAAGATAAGCCATTTACTATATGGCTCCTAACCTTTTCACAGAGTTCGGCCAACGTATGAGCTGCCACCTCACCCTATCTCATAAGATACTATCCCATGTCAGCCACACCCATTCCCCACAATTACGTTCAGCAACAGCTTTGATGGGTCATATATGAAAACCAACCTTCAGTGAGCACACCTTCACCCATGCCCTTATAAAACTTCAAGGGTCCAGGTTGCTGCTGCATGCAACCACAGCTCCCTATCACCTTAAGTGAGAGTTTCTTGCTTTGGATCATCCTTCATCAACACTACTTCAACAAAAACAGTTGCCAAAGAAAATGATCAGGGTAGATGATTCGTGTACACTATCCAAGCAACTAATCAATAAAACCTTTGAAAAATCAAGCTCAATAGACCTTTATGAGATCACTACAGTCCTTCATTTACCAATGCGAAACAGAGAAAACCTATACAAATCTACGCTCATCAGCAAAGTTGTTCCGTTCACCTGAAGGCCTTCTGATCTCAAATCCACTCTGAGCTCCCTTAATCGGAAATGTCAGAAATTTAATTCCGAGGGCTAAGTGACATTAATATGGAGTCAAATTACTTCTGACTCAATCCAGATTTTTCCTGTAAATTAGGCTTCAATGTTGGCAAAGATCACATCACATTTCCCTTTAAGTTCAAGAGAAGTGTATTGTCGATGTCTTTTTGATAATCCTGTTTTCAGCCAGAAAGTTCTCTCTTCTGCACCCATCTGTAGTTATACTTTATTCTAATGATCACCAAATATCTAGACAACTAAGCATCACTCGGTGGCCTATGCTCTTCCCTTTGCTCTTTAAACTGAGAAATATTTGTCTCCGCTAAACAAAAAGTTAAATAAGTACATTTGTTTTAAAGCAAGCACAAGCATGTAATGTTGTCATCCAGTCCGCTACATAAAGTCAAAGAGCCACCCATCTGGGTAATCAACTCCATTTCAGAAACAAACCAGCTACTCACACCATATGGCGACTGATGGACTGATGTTTCTGAGGAACACCTAACCAATTATCCCTAGAATTACCCAAAAAGAAAAGGCTTACTATTATCCTAGGAACAGCCTTTTACCCTGAAAGTTACCATAACAGGATCATAGGTAGCCATGAATTTAGATGGAAAAAGTGTAAATTTCCATTTAGAGTGCAGAATCAGGTTTCTCAATCCCCCTACAGCAAGTGTCAGACCTAGTGGAGAGAACTGAGGCAAAAAAAAAAGACCTCAGGTACAACTTGAATAAATGAATAAAATAGTTAACGGTTCTCCTATACCATGCAGGTTGCTATTCTGTGATACCAAACACATTTGCAACCTCCCCCCAAAGAACCCACTCCCCGCAAAGAATGCCTAAACTGGTACACACAACTTCACTCCGAATTCAACTCCCCCATCTCCTCCTTCCTCAAAGATACGTTATCGATATCAATCTTAGAAAGTCTGGATTAATGTTTCCTGCAACCCCTGAGGAAGTCATTTGAATTTCTATCCACTTAGGCTGATAAACGCGCGTGAGAAAGGTTACTCTTCTGAGTGAACAATAAAAGCATAGCTGCCAGTTCTACACCATTCTAAAGTTCACACATAGCCCTCAGGTGTGAAGCCTAAGTTCAGAGGTCAATACACACTGGTGCCTAACAACTACAGTACAGACCCATGCTGGCGGCCATCAGATGCGGCCTCTCCAAAGTCATTGCAAAAGAGAAGCGCCTCACCGTCAAGGATGCCTTGCTTGGCTACTGAAACTCCTCTAACTGACTTTTTATAAATGTTTACCTAGCACTTGATAAGGAATAAATTTTGTTGTTTTACAAAAGACCCAGAAATATAAGAAATACAGGTGCTGAAAGACACTTACTTCCAACAAATTATTAAATATTTAAGCTAATTCCAAAAATTTAGGGAGGGTAGAAATGCTTCACCAAGGGCAGGCACTCCCAAGCCAGGTGTAGGAGATTGAAAACATGCCCCAGCTGTGGAAGCCCGCGCACAGACACTTAGTCACTTAATTTTGTTACTTTTTACTGTTTTCTGTTGCTCTGTTTGCAAACTACCCCACTAGATAGAGAACTGGGGAGAGAGGAAAATAAATAATCTACTTTCTTCCTAAATGTAAAGTTGTACTGTTTGGCAGGCTGACTTCCCCATCGCCTGCACTCCACTCCCTGCACTGTTTCACGTTTTCCCGAAGTACCCCCAAAGGCGCGGCCCCAGCTTACCTGCTCCCTGGGTATGCAGGGCAGGGAGGTCCTCCGGTGCGATTTGCCGCTGCAGCCAGACATCTCGCCGGCCACCACGGAGCTGGACCGCCTCCTCCTCTTCCACCCCGGAATCTCTTCCTTGGTCCTCGCGCTCAGCTGGGACCTAAACCGCTCCCTGGGCGGAGCCGGCCCGGAGCACTGCGGCAGGATCTGCTCGGCGTACCTGGCCAGCAGCAACCCCAACACGGCCGCCAAGTAAGCTAGGTAAGGTCTCCAGGAGACCTTGAACCTCTCCAGGGAAACCAGGGCCACCGTCCGGAGGGCGCTAGTCAAGGCGACCATGAGGACGCCCAGCCTCAGCCTCAGCACCAGCCATGTCGCGCCACCCAGGCAGCTGAGCAGGACCCCCGCGGCGGGCAGTGACAGCAGGCGACCGTCCCCCACGCCCAGCGAGAGCTGCACCAGCGCTTCCCCGGCACAGCAGGCGGCCAACAGCGCGACGGCCAGAGGCAGGCGCACCCCGGCGCGCAGCAGGCACAAGCCCATCCAGAAGAAGGCGCACAGGAGACTGAAGAGCAGCCCGGCCGGCTGCAGCCAAGGGCTGAGCTGCGCGCCGCCCCCGGGAGCACCTCCCCGAGGGCCCGGGAAGACGCCCCCTCGGGCTCCTTCCTCCTCCTCCTCCTCGGCCGCCGCCTCCTGACTCGACTCCAGCTTGCCTCCGACCTCCCCGCCGACCAGCCTCACCAGCAGCGCCAGCAGCACGGACAGGGAGCCCGCGCACAACGCCGAGGAGAGTTGCGGCGAGCGCCGGAGTGGTTGCAACGCCTGGACTCCCCAACAACCTCGGCAGCCCGAGCTCCACGGAGATGGAGGGGAAGCACCGCGACGGCGGGGGTCCCAGCTGGACGCCTGGGCGGGACTCGCCCTTCCGAGGCTCTGCTTGGCCCGGTCTTGGGCGGCCTCGCCCGGCACTGCCATGCTGTGAGCTCTGCAGGCAACCCCCTCCCGTCCCACCCGTGCGCCCGCGCCCTTTTCGATCGCACACTCTGAATCCCTTCTCCCCGATCTCCGCGAAGTTTCAGCGTTGCAGAAAACTCAGGAGTGCGAGCTGAAGACTTCTTCAAGTTGGCTGCTAGCAGGATCAGCTTTGGATCTCCCCCCACCCTCTTCCTTTCTCTCTCAGAAATCCTTCGCTCCACCCTCAGCCCAAGTTTATACCCTGTGGGGTCTCTTTCTACTTCGGAATTTTAACACTTGCCCAACACAAATGTTGCTCAGGGACCGCTGATTCTCTGACCATCCCTGGGATGATCGCGGCCGACCTCCCTTTCCCCGTCTTCCCTTCTCTCCCCGCAGCACAGCAATCTCTCTCTCTCTCTCTCTGTCTCTCTCTGTCTCTCTCTCTGTCTCTCTCTCTCTCTCTCTCTCTCTCTCTCTCTCTCTCTCTCCTTTCCTCTATCCTCTCCCCCACCCCATCTCTCCCCTCCCCCTTTCTATCTCTCCCTCTCCTCCCCCTCTTTCTCCACCTCCCCCTCTCTCTTCCCCTTCCCCTTTCCCCTTTCTATCTCTCCCTCTCCTCCCCCTTTATCTCTCCCCCCTCTCTACTTGGTCGATCTTCCTCCTTACTGACATAGGACACAGACTTCGTTTCACAGAGGTAGGAAGCGGAGCCTCCCAGCCTTTCTGTGTCCAGTTCATGACAAAGAGTAGGGGGCAAAAAGAAAATAGAAAAAAAAATAGAAAAGGAAGCTGAGACGTAGTGTCCAAGTTACTAAGTTCCACCGGAAAGACCCAGCCTGAGAGCGGCTGCGGCAGCAAGGATAGAGGGAGAGCAGGAGCTGGTATGGAGGGGGATGGGGTGGAGGAAAGGGAGGCTGTTAGCTTAGTTTTCTTTAAAAACCACTTTTCTTTCTTTTTGATGCATGGTGGCTGATGTTTTTGCAGGGGAAAAAAGAGCGGAGACGAGTGCTTAAAACTCTCAAAGATCCCACAATTCCTCTCGCTGGCTCTTAAGAGAACGCTGTAGGTGAGCAGGCTTGGGATCCAGGGCTGCAGTTCAGGGAGGGACCACCCCTTTCCTAGAGATGGTCCCTCCCAGTTAAAGTGGGGGGGGGAGTGTGACTGGTCGGTGCTGGGGTCTGTGGCTGGCGGCTGGCCCTGAGGGGTGAAAGCCAACATGCTTGATTCTGTCATAGAAAAATGACACTTCTTCTGTCTGGGTGATTTAACAGGCGAAGATCCTGAGGTGAGGGTATTCCAGGATAGCTGGAACCCATTTCAATGGCTTTTTCATTCACTGGGGCAGCTCCAGTGGAAGGTCTGTTCGCAGCAAAGAAGCCACGCCCATCTTTCAAAGTTACATTTTGATTATTTTGTATGCCAGTGTGCGTCTGTACGTGAGATCACAGGAAGATTTGTGGGAGTCACCTCCTTTCCAGGGTCTGAAGGATCAAACCTTTTTTTCAGACCTTCCAGGGTCTTTAGACTTGGTGACAAACATTACCTGCTGTCACTGAGCCATCCTGAGGGTCCCAGCATGCCTGTCTTGTTCTTCCAAATGAAACAATCTCAGAGTTATGTAGTGCACAAAGTCATTTAAGAAAAAAAAGAGATACAGACAGAAAACATAGAGAAAGAGGTAAAAAAAAATTAGGGAATGGAGAGATGAAGCAGCAATTAAGAGCATCTGCTGCTCTTTCAGAGAACCCAACGAGTTCCCAGCGCCCACATCTGGTGGCTCAGAACCACTGTATTTAACTCTAGTTCCAGGACATTCTATGCCCTCTTCTGGACTCCACAGCCTCCTGCACGCATACCTGCTCATTCACATATAGCTTTATAAAAACTTTCAGTAATTTCAAAAATCCGTCTTGGAGTGGCACATGCAACCCCAAGCTCTTGAGTGCTGAGACAGGGAGAATGCTCTGATGTAGAAGCCAGCCAGGGCTACAGTGCAATCTTGAAAAGAAAAACAAAAGCATATCCCCCAGCTCCAGTGCAGAAGTATCGAAAGTCAGCAGTTGTTGACTGTGTGTGGTAAAATTACACTATTTGCTGATTAAGAAATTAAGAATGATTGCAGAACTAGAAAGCCCAGCTAGTCAAACACACCCACAATGAGCAAAGCCCCTTCCTTATCAATGATTACGTGGTCATAGGCCACAGTATGTGAAAAAAAAAAAAAACATGTTAACTTTTTTTGGCAGTTTATGAAAAAGAATTCTCAGTTTGTTCAGCAGATTCAAAATGATGCTGCTGTGTTCTGGATTAAAAAAAGTCTGCTCTCGCTCAGGTTGCCTAGGTGTCATTTGGCTTTCACAAATAATAATAAACTGATTTTCTCTCAATTATCTTGCTGCTCCAGGTTAAAGTGTGTTTATAGCCTGGAGTACTTGGATAATTAGCTCAAAATGCCACTGTGTTTTGTGTGTAGAGATGAAGCAATAAAATATGCCAAGAGGAGACAGATGAAATAAAATGGATTCATGGGGGCAGTGGGAAAACGTAGCTTAGGTTGTACATTTCTTTTTATGAGAAGCAGCCTACTGCAGTCCCAGCTGGGCTCTCACAAAGCATTAGACATAAATGAACAGGAGGGGTGCGACCTGCCAGCCAACTCCTCTCTGTCACATGTCCAGAACTGCGCCACTGGCCAGGAGCATGCGTCGGGCAGCCTGTCAGTGACAGCAATACCATCTGTCTATTAAAGAAAACAGAAGTAGTGATGCCTTTGCCAAAGACAAATGAGCCCCCTAGCATGCACACACACACTTCCCTAAGTTTCCATCTTATTCATGATTCATATGCCAGAGCCTTCCTGGGACGCTCGAAAGTAAAAAACATGCTGCCTCTTGACATGAGCAGTGCACATCAAATCACAACACTGGTCTTATGTTGTTAAATTTAGAAAGAAAAAGTATCTGAGTGGGGAATGAAAGAGTATTTTTATTTTCTCTGTCTTCTACCTCCACATGCATCTCAGGTTTTTCAGGAAAAATAATGGCATGTGATCATCAAAACAGAAATTTCACAAGACTGACAATGGACATTGTTTAGAAGTTGTCCTATGTCCTACATGAGCTGGTGAGATCTCAATGGGTAAACCCACTTGCTGTGCAAAGCCCCAATGACTTGAGCTAAATCCCAGGAGCTACATCAAGGTCGAAATAAAGACCCAACTCCACAAAGTTGTCTCTGATGGCCACAAATGCACTTGACAGATGAATGGCCACACATGAGTCTCTCTTTCAAACACCAATAATTAGTATAAGAAAGTGTCACAAAAAAAACTGTTGCCATTTTCTAACAGTAGCAAAACGTCACTAGGTCTGTGTGTTACTGGCATCTTAGAGCTGGTCAATAATGTAAAAGAAACAATGCCCTGGCACCTGACTTTCTCCCTATTTTTAACAAAAGTCACACTCAGAAAGTTAGTTGTCCCACTAACAGCCATTTCTTTTTAAATGGAAAAAAGTCCATTTTTCTGCCCATTGCCATCCAAAAACCCAAGGAAGGTGATGAAAACACCCAGATGCTTTTGTGAGAGACAGACAGAGAGCTTCTGGGATAGACAGGAGAACGGCAACCAACAATTAGCAGTACAGTTAGCTAAGTGAAAGGCCAAGATGTTTAAGACAGATGTGAAACAGCTATGTGTAAACACTGCCCTTTGAAACAGGTAGCGATCAGTCCTGACTCAGGAACACGCAACCAACGAACAAGATGAAAGGCTGTCCACACATAGATAAAAGAAGAAAATGTCCTGTCCTGTCTACCAGGAGAATACCCTTCACTTGGCCAAGTCCAGTCAGTGTGGTTTGATTAGTTCTTTGTGAAAATCCTTTATACTTTGCCTACTATAGCTTCACTTAAGAGGACTTGCCTGTAATGTTTTGTTTTTTAAGTCTTCACTCCTAAGTATGGCTTCATTTATTCTCTACTGCCTGCCTGACCTCCATGCACTTACAGTGAGTTAACACTGAGTCCCTAAGAAAGGAAGCGCCTTAGAATCCACTCTTCCACCTACATACTCATCACCTCCTCCATCTTCTCCCATCTAACAGTGCCATCCACCCAGCTGCCTGGATCCACAACGGGAACATTGCCCTCGGCTCTTTCTTGATTAGCTTGCTACCCTTCCACTCTATTAACAAAAGTACTTGCTTCCATCTCTAAACATGACCTGAATCTCTCTCTCTCTCTCTCTCTCTCTCTCTCTCTCTCTCGCTCATATCCCTTTTATGGTAACCAAACAAAGGCTCATCATCATCTCCAGCTAAGACAGTTGCAGTAACAAACTGCCCTTGCCTTCCTTTTATAGATCATTTTCTATGGAGCACAATGATAATTCAAATACATATATTAAATGATTGTGTATCCCCTTCTAAAACCATGCAAAGTTTCTCATTGTACTGCAATCTCCAAAGGACCCAGGACAACCTACAAAGTCCTCCAAGGTTTTTTCCCAACTCTCTGTGACCTCCTCCTTTTCTAGTCTTCCCACTTGGTTGGTACAGTCCCAACCGTTACAATGTTCTCATTCACCAAGTGGACTCCATGCTGTTCACCATGCTAGACAATAACTGCAAAGGGATGTAGAACACTCAACCCATGGCTGCCACAGAGGAGCAGAGAGGCTTTAATTATTTAAAACATAGTAGATTTGTTGGCTTGTGAGCCCAGTCATGAAAACTGCATGTTTCATACTTCAAGCCATGCTTGTGGTCTTCCATAGCTGCCAAAGTGATAGGGACCTTGGGAGCCACACATTGTCTCAGACTGGCTTCTTCTGCACCACTCCTGGCTTCAGGTGTTATTTTCTTTTTGAAGAAATGTCAGTTCCCAATATCCATGACAATAATATACGTGACAAAAGCAACTGAGAGGAGGAGAAATTTGACTCGCAGTTTGTCGTGATTTGGAAAGCACGTGTGGAGTGGCTCCAGCTGTGTTGGCAAGAGTATGAGGCAGCTGGTGATGTTGGCGCTGTGGTCATGAAGCTGGGGAAGATGCATGCTGATACTCAACTAGCTTTTTCCTTTTTTACTCATGCTGGGACCCCAGGATGCTACCACACACATGGTGAATGGGTTTTCCCTCCTCAGTCAAAACCTCCTTGGCAATATCCTCACAGGCATACCAGAGTTTAGTCTCCTAGGTGATCCCAAATCCAATCCTGTTGACAGGGAAGATGACTATAAGGTTTTTCAAAAAGACATTATGGTATCCCATGTGCATACAGATTTAAACATCTAATATCACACTGTCCTATTGTGTTCATGCAGATTATCTCTCTATAAAATGGTTGTCTGATTTCTTGTTTATTGTTTGTCTTTCTTCATTTCCTCTGAATTTCCAGATACTAGATAAGCACATGTCCTGTGGTTGAAACTCATTTAATATTCAACAAACAAGTGTTTGATGAATAAAATACTCAATAGAATTATGAAAGAAAAATAAAATGAAATATGCCACCACTATAATGTTTCATATTAAAGACCAACAACATCTATTTACATATAAACACACAAATATATATGCATATATGTGTGTATGTATGTATATGCATATGTATATCCAACTTAATTGCTTGCATGGACAGATGTCTCTGAATCTTTTCTTGAAAATTCTGTTACGACAAGTACACTCATGAATAAAATCATGCAAGCAACACTTCACAGAGAGCTGTTTTAAAAATATGTATTGCTATCTTAAATTACTTCTTAGAGAAGTAAACACTAGCCAGAACTTTAAAACTTACGTATTGATGAAATGTCCGTAGTCACTTTACTGTAGTCACAGGACTAGGGGACAGAAATAAAAACATGTATACCTTAGAGTAGTCAATGAACTGGGAAATTCAGAATTATATGTCTGAATATAAATGACTAAAAGGTCATATTTCACATTGTTTTATATGACACAGTCTCTAATCACTGAATTATACTAACAACCATAACCGTTTTGTTAAGATCGACCTTACTGGTATACTTCCAGATAGAGTCAGGGAGAAAACACAGAATGTTTGCATTTGGGGATTCACTGTTGTCACTGGCTTTCCATGCAGTAGTGTTCCTTCTTCTAAATTCCAAACATTGTAAGTAATGCCATTATGTATGCAACTAGGGACAAGATCAAAAGTTAAAGCAGGGATGTGAGAATTAGTATAGACCTACAGCCATGACAAATGGAAGCATCTATGACAGGGTCCACCACTGGACAGGCCAAACCTGTGTACTAATGTTCTTGTGGATGTCTTGTTAAGGAGAAAGCGCAATGGGCTCAGGGCTCCTCAGGCTTAACCACTTCATGGAACATGCAGCAGGTTGTTATAATATTTTAAGTGACTGTAACCTTGCTATTTTATTGTCTTCTGACAAAGTCAGCTTAGACATTTGGTCCTTCCCTTCTTCCCTCCTTCCAGATCAAAATGTTTCTTGTCTTTAACAGCAAGTCTCATAGGGCTGCAGGGAAGTTCAACAGACTCATTGATAAGACCAATAACCTCAGCACCTCTGTGTTCTGGAGTTGCAAGTATTGTAATTCCCAGAACACTAAATTCTTGTGTAATAATACAAATAGTATGTATATTGTTACAGTCTCCAAAATAGTGATAAATTGTTTGGTTTTGTGAACACAGCTTGCTTTTGACTTACTATTGCCCTAACTAATAAAAAAGGTAGTAAATCATATAAGTATTGGTGAGAGCTTTGAAAGTGTTTATACTGCTAGTTTAAACAAATGTATTAAACTGTATCCATCCTCTTCTGCCTTAGTAACAACCACACGACAAATTTGAGCAAATCTGGATCTCACAACTGAGACTCTTGCTGCATCTCAAACCCACCATGAATAAACATTTTTAGTGTAAATATGAGTGAATGGTTGTAGCAGGATGGATTTCAGCTTGACTGACCTGATTTCTGCCCAATGATAAGTAATTTTAAAATTATTTCATTTCTAAAGGTAAGCAACATACAGACAAAGGCCTGATTTAAAAGAACTTGGTCTTCTCTCTTCCTCCTTGAGTCTACTAATTTTGAGCATCTCTTCCCCTATACTATGCCATACTAGGATGTTCAAACTTAACAAAGGTTTTTCTTTTCTCAGATAGAACGTATTTATTTAGACAAATGTGTGGGTTAAACTTACCTTTAACTGCCTTCTTTTTTGTCTTTCAACAATACTGAAATTTAAAAGGAGTTTTACATCATCTGAGAGAATTCCAATGACAGTCACACTGTTATTTTTTGCAAGTGACAGTAGGGTACTAACATACATATTATCGGGGGCACGGAGACATCTTTGATCTGTAACTTCTCTCCATGTTCCTAAAAGTTGATGGGCTGCTTTGAGCTAACTTCTCATTTAGAAGGAAATTCTAAAAGGCAGGGAAATGTGTATAATTAAGCAATGGATGGAAGGGGAGGGAGAAAAAAAGAACACAGACAATTTGCACACTGAATATGTTCTCTGAGTGGTCCATCTCCCACTGATCACTTACTTCCTTCACAGCACTCTAAGGAGAAAGCACATTCAAAATTAGAAGGAAATTATAGAGTAGATGTCAAAGTCATTCATAAAAAGAACATATTTCAGAATTCTATAAACATCCCGGTATAATGTCCATATTGTGCTTGGCAGCCTTAAAAGTAATTTTGTACTTCTAGTCCTAATTAATTCTCACAAAGGATGTGATGTCAGTGAATAAGTTTATTATCATCTTTATATCGTAGAAAAGAAAACCAAGATACAGGGGGAATTGAGAATCACTTAAGCTGGTAAAGGAGCAAAGATGCAAGAACTCAAATCTGATTCTTGTTCTCAGACTTGTCATGAACTCATATAATAGACCCCCAATATCCTCCTGATCTTCAGGAGGCCATCTGTCTCTCACCCACATCTGCACTAGCATCTAAGAGGTGCAGTATCACCTTCTGCTTTCTCCTAACCAAAGTCCTTAAGCATGAAAATTTCCAAAGGTGGGAAATCTCACTACTTTTGCTTTCTCTTTCTTTTATTTTTAAGTGTGTGTGTGTGTGTGTGTGAGAGAGAGAGAGAGAGAGAGAGAGAGAGAGAGAGAGAGAGAGAGAGAGAGAGAATGTGTGTACATCTACCCATCACTATGTTTTATGTGCACCTGGTGAATGCAGGTACCTATGGAGGCCAGAAGAGAGCACTGGATACTCTGGAACTGAAGTTAACAGTTTATTCAGAGTTTCTGTGTGGGTGCTGAGTACCAAACCCAGATCTTCTGCAAGAGCACTAAATGTTGACCCATCTCTGAAGTCCCTACTTTTTTATTCCTTAATCTGGGCTGGCAAAATAGCTCAGTCAGTAAAGGTGCTTGTCACACAAGTCTGAAAACCTGAATTCAATTCTTGATTGCCACTTGAGTGAAGGAGAGAACCAATTTACACATATTGTCCTCTGACTGCCAAGTGAGAAATCTGGTGCCTGCACGCACGCACACACACACACACACACACACACACACACACACACAAATGTACAATCACACACA
Source organism: Myodes glareolus (assembly GCF_982192425.1). Taxonomy (NCBI): domain Eukaryota; kingdom Metazoa; phylum Chordata; class Mammalia; order Rodentia; family Cricetidae; genus Myodes; species Myodes glareolus. Next base: position 11,379,442 of record NC_142028.1, read on the forward strand.
CACACACACACACACACACACACACAGAGAGAGAGAGAGAGAGAGAGAACTTATACATTGTGAACTTCACACCGGTGTAGCATACACTATTATGCTGATGACATAATCACATCATGAGTCCTTTACCTGCCTAACTTTGGGTCACCTCTGCTAAAACAAACACTAGCAAACACTTCTTCACACCTCCCCAGATCCTGCCAATCACTAGTCTGACTTCCAGCTCTATAGATTTAATTACTAGGATATTTATACTTGGCCTTTCATATCTGACTTCTTTCTCTTAGTGCACTTCCAAGATTCCTCCATATTGCAGCATATGTTAGTATTTATCCTTTTTATGGCAGAAAAAAACCTCCCATTGAACCAACATAATACGTAGGAGTGCTTTATACTCATGGTGCAGAGCACTTAGCATGAGGGGCTTAAAATCTTTTCTACTCATTTGGCTTGCATTTTCCTTTCTCTATTTGACAAAGTCTACTTAATATTTATTGTTTCCCTCTCTTGCATGCATCTTCATTAACATAAAAACCCATTGCCAAATCCAGGCCATGAAAATGTATTCTGTTTCCTACTAAGTGTTTTGTATTTTTAGTTCTGACGCTCTGATCCTTGGGTCTTTGGTTCACTTAGAGTTTTTAATTTCAGATGTGTGTGAGTGTGTGTGTGTGTGTGTGTGCAGGTGTGCACACCCATGTGGGAGTATGTGGTGGAGGCTGACACCATGGTGGCTTCTCCAGTCCAGTCTCCACTTTATTTTGTGAGACAAGGTCTACATTCACTCTCCTGTTCTCCTCTTGGCTAGTCTGGGTTGCTCAGAAGCACCCAGGACTGACCGCTCCCTTCCCTAGACCTCACACTGGTGTTACAGACATGTGTCCCCACATTTGACTTCTGTGTGGTCCTTCTGCAAATGCAGAAAACACTTTATGTACTAAACCATCTCCCAAGTTGTGAGTTAACTCTTGCTGATGGTGTGAGATGGCCAATCTAGTTCTGCGTGTCTTCATGTGAATGTCTCACTGTCTCAACAATGATGAAAGACAATTTTTCCTCAGTGCTTTGGAGCACATCTGCCTCAAATGCTTATGAGAACTTGAGTGTTGGTAACATAGGAAGCTTCCCTCTCTCTGAAGTGAGCTGGCCTCACCTCAAATACGCTTCATAGTCTCGCATCTGGACTGAAGAAAGTCCTAATTCCACTTAAGAGCATGCCCCGTGAAGTCTTTATGGAACTGATGAGGGATTTCCCTCTGTATGCTGTGATTACCATTGATTAATAGAGACACTGCTTTGGACCTATAGCAAGGCAGAACTGAAACTTTGCTGGTAGGCCACGGCCTCATGGTGGTGCACAGATTCATGGAGATGGGTTAAATTAATATGTAAGAGTTAGACAATAAGAAGCTAGAGCTAATGGGCAAAGCAGTGTTTTATATAATATAGTTTCTGTGTGATTATTTCGGGGCTGAGCAGCTGGGAACAAACAAGCAGTTCTTCCCCAACAACAAATTGGTGCCAATGTTACCAACTAAAATCCACTTAAAACCTGAGAAAACATAAAAAGGAATCCTAGACACAAAAGAACAGAGTTAAGCATGGTTTGGTAGCGGCATTGTCTTGGGTGGGCTCTGTTTGCTAGAAGCAAACAGAGGCATGGCTCCTTTAAAACATGTTTTCCTGATTCAGCAATAGCAGGAAGAAAGCCATGCAGCTTTGAAATGATGGCTTTCTGGGCCTTGCTGCCAGCGCGACCTCTGACTCGTTTAGGAGGCTGAGCATTTAAATGGGGTTTGTAAGCAGCGTGTTACAAACTGCTTACTGGTTCGACATAGACCCCCTGCATATTTGGAACTGGGGTGGTATGCCTGGCTCAGAGGTGGTCAGTGAACCTCCTCCACCATGTTGGACAGGACAGAGTAAGAAGGCAGTGCCTTATTTCCCTTAGCAATGGTGCTGCTTAAGTTCATAAGAAGGGCTTAGCATTTTAAGAAGCAGTCCTGGGCAGAAAATAATTATAAATATACAATAAAGACAAATTCAGACATAAAAGACCTCTAAATGAGTCACAGTGTTGGACAAATGTTCGTAGGCTTGGGAGAGAAAAGAAAAAATATATAGACAGTTATAAAAAGAAGTGGTTTAGAAAAAAAGGGAAAGTCTTTGAAGAAGCAGAGTACAGCCAGTCATAGATTAAAGGAGTAAAGATAATAAACAGTAAGAAGTAATAGAGTAAAAACAAATAGGCCACATAAAGATGGAGAATAGACAGAGAGTCTGGAATATGTATATTATTGACTCTTCTTTGAATTTTTTGACTGTAAAGAACCCAAGTACAGAGAGACACTTCATTGTACAGGCTGATAAGCTAAACCAAGATAAAGGTATCTTGACTTTAAAATTTGAGTCTAAGGATATGTTACTTTGGAAAAAAGGTCTTTCTTTTGTTTCCACAGAGGATGAGAACTTGTGAATTCATTCCAGGCTAATGTGAATTGATACACCAAACTGCCGTGAAAGGTCACTGTGAACACCCACCCAAAAACAACTTTGCCCAACTTCTGACTGAGATGAACCTAACACATATGATATACCATAAAAGACCTAATTAACAGCGCCCACAATCAACAGGAAGCAGTTTGGAAAGAACTATGCCCACTTTCTCAAATATTGTTTGTAAATATATCTTTACATTTAAAGGGGGATATGCTACAGAGATTTGCATTGGTATGTATCTTGGTTTATTGATACAAATTTAAGGTCAATTTTGTTATATGTATATTTCTGCTCTTGATTAAGATATTGTGTTTATACAGCTCACTTAAAATGTAATGTATAATTAAGAAATGTAGGTTAATAGATAATCATCTATAATAGTCAAACTTGTAGTCTTATTAGAATTTCTAGATATATAGAGATATATTTCAGATAGATAGGTATTCTTCAAATCTTTCAGAGACCTTCAGAATATGGAATTTAAAATGTTTTAAGATGTTAGGACTTTTCATGACAATGAAACACATCTGCTCCTGGCAGCACCAACTACTTCAAGAGGAAGATAAGCACCAAAGAGGCTCCTTATGAAGTTGGTTAGCCATTTGTGCAAGAACCTGTTCTTGCCTGGACTGTATGAACTGGACATGCAGTACCCAGAGAGAAATGACTGCTGAACTTGCCTCAAAGTGAGATGATCCTTCGGGGTTCCTGCTTCATGAGTCTGTCAGGCATTCTGCAGGACACAGAAGAAAGTGACTGGCAAACTGCCAAAATAGGTAAAACTGTCTTTGTAATTTCTTGCTTCATGGAAAAGTCTGGTGGATACTATGGGTCTGTAGGCTGAAGATGGATGTCCCAATGGTACAGAAGAACTTTGGGTAACTGTTCTGGCAATGAGATGTCTCTGTCAATTCTAGAGTTTTGTAAGTTGCTTACAATGCACTTCCTGCTTACTTAGGTAATATTGTATCCTTCTGGAGTCTTTGTTGGAGTTGAAGAATAGATGTTATTATTATAGTTTTCCTTAGTTATAATAAAAGGTAAAGTAGATATAAATAAATTGTGTTAATAAAACCTTCCTTTTTATTTAAACAGAAAACGGGGGTGATGTGGGATTTTCCTCTGTATGCTGTGATTACCATTGATGAATAAAGAAACTACTTTGGACCTATATCAAGGAAGAACTTAACTAGACAGGGAAAAAGAAGGGTGGAGTCAGGAAGAAGTCATGGAGGCCTACTGGAGACAGACACACTGAAACTTTACTGGTAGGCCATGGCCTCATGGTGATGCATACATAGATCAACAGAAATTGGTTAAATGAATATGTAAAAGTTAGCCAATAAGAAGCTAGAGCTAATGGGTCAAGCAGTGTTTAAGATAATATAGTTTCTGTGTGGTTATTTTGGGGCTGAACAGCGGGGAACAAACAAGAGGCCCTACTACAACATGGAACCTTAATGGTTTTCTTGACACTGTGTTTATTGTTCCTTTCCCATGCCACCCCTTTTCTGCTTGTCAGTCAGCATGACTCTGGCAGCTCCAGTCCAATTTTGCTAATGCAAAACAAATAACTACTGTTTTCTTTTTCACTTTTTTTCTGCTGCCTCTTTCTCTTTGGTTTTCTTTTTACTGAAAATGACCTTTTTCTCACATAATGTAATCCTGATTACTGTTCCCTCTCTCTTTCCTGCCCACATCTCCTTCTATCTGGAGCCACCCCCTTTCTATTTCTCATTTTTTTAAAAAAAAAAACAGGCTTATAAGGGATAATTAATATAGTAAGGTAAAACAAAAAACTAACACATCAGAATAAGACAAAGCAAATGAACAGAAGGAAAGGGGCCCAAGAAAAGGCACAAGAAACAGATACAGACACAGAGCCCCACTGATTTGCACACTCAAGAATCTCATAAAAACACTAAACTGAAAGCCATGTTATATATGCAAAGGACCTGTAAGGTTAAAAGTAGAAAAAAAATAAAATATGTATCTGTGTGTTCTCATTTATCATGTTTACATTTATACTAAAGGAGTTGTAAACTATATCTGTGTAGTACCCAGGAGTATCCATGTTGTTATTGATTATATAAATAGTTTTCTCATTTTGTTTTATGAAATAAGAATCAAGTCTTATCTATAAAGCTGCATCCCTACTGTCTTAGATGTTTAAAAGCATATTTTAATATTTTGTATATTGTGCAGAGGTTTCTCCTTAAAAAGTAATGCTTGAAAGTATTTAAATGTGCTTTTATTACTTGCTTTCAAACATGAGTTATTAACATAGTTCATAGTGAAATACAAGAGCCTGGGAATACAGACAAAGGTGTCCTGGTTGAGTAAATATACACAGGAGTTTTAAGTGCTTCATGGAAGGCAAGCCTGAGCCAGTCCAACCTCAGGTTTCTTAAGTCCATATCACACACATGTTGCATCTTTGAGTCTGAAGAGGCTCTGAGTTGGTGAGCATTTTGCACCCCATACTTAAAGATGCATTGTGTTTAGAACTGCATTCAATCTCCCAGGATCTAGGGTTGTTTAGTGTTAGTGTCTCCAAAAATTTTGCCAGTGTCTAAACATCAGCTTCAAAGGGGCAATATCTGCAATGACTATGCTGTGAGATGTGTAATTGACTTTAACATGATACATAATAACTGTTATAAGAACAGAGGAAAAGTGTTAAAAATATGGCATTTTAAAAAGAGTCACCTATACACACTATTAAAAAATACAATCCATGTCTATAAATGAACTAATATTTATCCTTGAATAGTTAACGCAGAGAGAGAGAGAGACAGAGACAGAGACAGAGACAGAGACAGAGAGAGAGACAGAGAGGAGAAAGGTCAGCATTTCCAGGGGTCTTCAATCAGAGCCCCACCCACTCAGGGTGGTAGGACAGAGAACCTCTTAGCGCATCCAGAACTGGTCTTGCCTGAAACTATGAAGCATGCCTTTCACTCTTCCGAACCACAGAACCACAGTAACTTTCCACAGAGATGGCAAATTGCATACAACGCTTAGGTGCAAGGATTTCTTTTAGCCCCAAATCTAGAAATAGGGTGTCTGAAGTTTAGTAAGAAGAGCAGGTGAGATACGGAAAAAGGAAAAACAAGTGACCCATTGGTGGATCTAAGAATGTAGAAGGGTTTTATTTCTTAGACTTTATATTGGCACTCTGTGTGTGTGTGTGTGTGTGTGTGTGTGTCTGTCTGTCTGTCTGTCTGTCTCCTTTATCTATGGCTCTGTTTCTCTATCTCTCTGTTTCTATCTCGTCATCTCTGTTTCTCTCTGTTTCAGTCTCTCAGTCTCTGTCTCACTGTGTTTCTGTCTCTGTGTGTGTTTCTCTCCCTCTGCTTTCATAAAGATCCATCAGTGAAAACTTTTAGTTCATTTACTAAAAAGGAATAATATGAAATTACTGATTTGGTCATTGATGTAAAGTTAATATTGTAGGCAAACTTAAAGGTTCACCTAAGAATTCTAGAAGGAGTAGATAGAGAATACTTCTGATTATTCTAGCTTGAAATTATTGTCATACAACACATATCCTATTCCATGTCTCATCTCAAATATCAGTTGTTCAAAGGACTGAATGAAAGCCCAAAAGAGACCTTCAAAATTTAATTTATTTCATTGTCATGCATTATTACCATTAGAAGGGTCCTTCAGTTCACCCTCACTCTACAGTGATTTTTGTGAGAGGAGTTTTTTAAAATATATATACAAATACACTCACATCCTAGCTGTTTTTTTAAGTCACTCAAACAGGTGTTTTAATTTGCTAGTTCATAAACGAGATCAAGATCAAAATTTAAGTACATACCTCTAAATTTTCTCCCATAGGAATGTAAGTCAGCTTCCTACAAAATCCATATATTGTCCTTTCCTAGCTTTTAACAAAAAGCTAATATTGACACTCAACTAGAACCAGATTGTGGAGCACAAGGATATACCCTTAACCTTATAAAACTGCCCTGGAATTTTTAATGAGCACAGTGGTCAGAAGCCCAGTCTTGTATCCCATCCAATAGATGGTTCTCTTGTAGCAGTGTGCTCTGTAGCTCCAGGTTGGGAATTGGCCCAGGACCACCTTGGGATGGAAGAGGGCCATCCACTGACTCACCACCACCACATCCTGAGGCATCTTCCATCCAAGTCTTCCCTGGGCCCACCCCTGCTGAAGTCCCAGGGTCCGAAGAGATCTCAGCTTTAGTGCATTCCGTTACAACATTTAAATTTCCAGTCTCTGGTTTTCATATAACATTTCAAGATCAACATCTTTATTATTGGTAGCACATTTTTATTTTGAATTTTTATAACACCTTTTTTTTCTACTGGGAAATTCCAAAGAGACTACTGAATGCCATTACCACACATGCAGAAATCCTCACAACACCTCTACGAAGGAGGTGTTAACTGAGAGAGAAAGAAAGAAGGCTCAATATTCCCTCCTCACAAAAGTCCAATCCCTAATCATTAACGAATGAAAATGCAGTTTGAGTTCAGTGGCCACTGGGAATAATTATCATGTATTTTCTCAGCTGCTTTTCAATGAAAACGGCCATAATCTCACCAATCTACAAGCTGATGGATAAAATAAGTCCTCTCCTGCACCTAAGCAGTTAAACAGACAGCTCTCCAAAGCACAGTTCTGCCCTGTCCCTGAGTAGTTCAGAGGCAGCTCACATTCTCTGCCACCTTTCTGTGTCATCACTTAAGAGGACACAGAGGGGAGGTTAACAGGTCACCTTTCTTTAGTCTCGTTTCCTCGTCTCTGGTCTGGTTTCCCCCTTTATGCAGAAACTTTGGTGACGAAATAATAATATCCCATGAAGGAATGGTAATATGATTTAAGAAACGGCCATGGTCCAGACATCAAAACAGATGACACAATATGATTTTGAAGCTAGCAGCATAGCATGGTGGCAGTTGGTCTTGGACTTATATCTTCTTTCCCAAGTATTTTTATATCACTCTAACGTGCACCATTGGTTCTAGGTCTTTGACTTTAAGCCAGGACTTACTGCTGGCTACAGAGGGCGAGGCTCAAGCACACTGTGGCAGGACAGAAGGTGCTGGCTTGACAGGACATTCCATTGCTGGGGAAAAGAGAGTGAATACTACAGATCCCCCAACCAAGGACATAGTCAAGATACCACTTACATCTAAGTCTCGCAACCCCCAAGTCACACTGTGCACATCAGGCTGGAAGTAGGAGACAAAGAAAAAGGACTGCCTTGGTTGTAATACAGAAGAGAGAGTATTGCTTCTGAGCCAGAGGAGCGGGAAGGAATATGGCTGAACTAAAAATGCATTAAGTTACTTTTCGGTGCTTTCATCCTATAGGGTAGCCTGAAAAAGTTGGGAAAAGTAAGGTCTTAGATTCCCCTCACACATCTAGGTATGTGTTACCCAACTAGGCCACAGATTGCCAGCAAAAGTGCTAACTGGAAGAAAACCAAAATGACTTGTTTTAAAAAAATGAGCAGTGAGTATCAGTAAGATCCAGTCACGTGGCTTAGGTCCTTCTTCTGTCTTTGGTGTGCATGTGTGTGTTCATCTGTGTGTGTGTGTGTGTGTGTGTGTGTGTGTGTGTGTGTGTGTGTGCCTGTGTAGAAGTAACAAAGGCTGGGCCACTCCTTTGTAGAATAAGTAACAGTTACTTCACTTCCTGGGGTGAATGAAGCCCAAGGGATATACTGTAGCAGTGTCTAAGTAACTCTTTCATCACAGCTCAGATTTGCTGAAACTAGCTCCTGTCTGCAAACACAGACAAGGTCTTTGTCTGGAGTCTTTCTTCATCCACACATGGTGAGTTCTGAATTTTCTAGGACCCAGCCAAAGAAGAGAATTTTGTAACAATAGGAAAACTACAGGAGTGCAAGATAGCCCTTCGTTAAAGCTGCTTTATCAGAAGACAGCCATTTAGAAAGGTTTACTAGCGAGCCAAGCAGTGGGGGGGGGGGGTGAAGAGGACAGGGTTGTAGTCAGATACAGCACAGACAGATAAACATCCTCTAGAAGAACAGAAAATGTTAAACTAAATGGTTGCAGGATTGATTCCGCACTGGTCAAAGTTGCATTCAATGAAGAAGAACAATGAAATCCAAAGTCAAATCCAAGGAACTCTGAAGTACCAGAGAACAGAAACAAAACATTGTTTTCCTCAAACATTCCTTTTCCCTGAGCAAGAACAGACCACTGTGACAGACAGATAGTATTCCTGTGACCCCCCCTGTGAGATCCCGAACTGTTCCTCAATGTCTCTGGATCCCCTTCTCTGACCAGCAGCTCTGGGCTCCTTCTGGAGTTCAGCATTCCATTCAACAAAGTATTTTACAACTGACTTTATTCCTTTTTATTTTATTTGAGAGAGGGTTTTATATGCTGGGGGTTGGGCATGGGCTTTGAGCTTCCTATATAACCCAGGATAACCTCGAACTTCTGAACCTCCTGCCTCTACCTCCTGAGTACTAGAAATACAGGCATGCCCCATCACATCTGGTTTTGCTATGGTACAAAGCCAGCTGAGGGCCTTGTGCCTGCTAGACAAGTACTTTGTCAACTGAGCTACAACCCCAGCCTGCTGTCTTAGATTGTGAAGTTCTTATCTAGGTTTCTTCACTTTAGAAATCTGGCTCCTCTCTTGTGCAGCACAATGGTGTAGCAATGAATGGCACAGCCAGAAGACCCATTCACTCTCAAAGCCAGCGTACCCTTGCCCTTCTCTGGCCCCCAGAAAGACTAACCTAGACAAAAGCTAATGGAGTGACATGAGCTAAAGAACCTAAACAGCTCTGTTTCTCACAAAATGGCCTTATCAGAATATACCAGGGACCTGTCTGATATGTTTTCATCTGGAATGTCCCCAAAGACCAATATGTTAAGGGCTTGGCACTCAGTTTGATACTATTCACAAGTAGTGGGACCTTTAAGAAGTCAGGCCTAACAAAAAGACCTTATGTCACTGGACTGTGATCTTGAGGAGTGTAGTAGGTCCCAAACATCTCCTTCTTTGGTTTATCAGCCATGAGCAGAGGAATTTGGGACTGTCACACATGTTCACCACGTGACAGTAGACTCACACTGGAGTTAAATCATCATGAGCTGAAACCTCCCAAACTACTGACCAAAGTAAATCTATTATGTAGTTAGTTGTCTCAGTTATTTTACTATAGTAATGAAAAGTTGAATGCCATAAGAGTTAAAGACAACTCTTAAACTATGGTAAGGTGACCACTTTACCTCTCAAACACAATACAAAACAGAAAGGAAATTATTGCTTGGAGAGCTTGCTTGTGAGAATGGGCTGGATGGCTCAATAAGTAAAGAAAGGTCCTTGAGTCCCAAACTTACAGAAAACGAGGAGGAGATAATCAGTTCCAGGAAGTGGTCCTTTGACTGACACCCTCAGACGAGCACGATAGAGAGAGGAAAGCAGCAAAGTCCTTGGGAAGTGCAAGATACCTTCCTACCATATGAAGAGTCTATTGACATGTGTGTATGCATGCATTGAATATATTCCTATATACAGAAAGAGTGAAATGGGACACAAAGAGTAGGAGTTGGGGTGAAGATAAGCAAAGAGCCATGACATATGTGCATGAAAATGTCCTAATGAAACCTGTTGTTTTGTTTGCTGACTAAGAAAGATAAAATGAAAAGGTGTTGGAAATGTTTCCCAGGAAGTAGAGTATGAATGAAGTCCTGGGTTCAAACTCCAATATTGCATGGACTGAGTATGGTAGTAAAGGCCTCCAAAGCCCACTAAGGAGGGAAGGGCAGGGGTTAAATCCTTGGTTACATACTGAGCTAAAGGCCTGCCTGGGCTAAGTGTCAAAGAAAGAAAGAAAGAAAGAAAGAAAGAAAGAAAGAAAGAAAGAAAGAAAGAAAGAAAGAAAGAAAGAAAGAAGTTCAGACAGACAGAGAAGGAAGGAAGGAAGGAAGGAAGGAAGGAAGGAAGGAAGGAAGGAAGGAAGGAAGGAAGGGGATTGGAAGGGAAGGGAAGGGAGAGGGAAATAAAAGGAAAGAAAAGAGAGAGAGGGAGATGGAGAGAGAGAGAGAGAGAGAGAGAGAGAGAGAGAGAGAGAGAGAGAGAGAGAAAGGAGAAAGATTGTGGTAGACTTTCTGGAAAAAGAAGAACAAATCAATAAATCAAAAGGAACATAAATTCCTACGACTGTGGGTAAAGAAGGGGAGAGTCTGTGCTGTTAATCTAGTAACACAGGCCATCTCATAATCCTGTGACGCTGAAAGTGAAATAAACCAAGATGTGAAGGATGCCAGAGGAAGGGCCACATAAAGATGTGAACTGTCCCGAGGTACTCATGCAATGGACAACTGGAGGAGACAGGAAGAGATGCTGTGGGTACCATGAAAGCTTTGATGTTAGAGAGATGGGGTTTCTAAGGTGCTTTCTATTAATGTGTGTATGGGTGCATCCACCCCTGCCCTGTATCACAACATGCATGGGGATGGCAGAGAACAGTCTTCAGTATTTGTCTTTGCCTTCAACCGTGTCTAAAACAGGATCTCATCACTGATGTGAGAGTCAGGCTATCCCATTTTCTCACAGGAGCCTCAGAATTACAGAGGAGACCTACCACTATCACGGTGGTCTTTAAGTAGGTTCTGAGCTCAATTCCCACCCTTACAAAGCAAGTGTTTCACCCCTGAGCCATCCCCATCCTGAAAACACACTATTAATTATATTATTTGATTATAAAAACCTATTCTTCCATAACCCCAGACTTGTGAATACTAAAATAACTGAAGCTGTAAATATGAACTTTGAAAGGCATACCTTCTCCACTTCAATACATCTATATGTTTTAAGTGTCATCCTAAGTTAGCATCTTTTTTTCTAAAGGACGATACTGTGTAAAATATTACAATAAACTCAGCAAAAATCTCAGGCATACATCCAATTACATAAATTGTTATCACTTCAAAGAAAAAAGAATAAACCTTGGGTCTGAAGAGATGGTTCAGCAGTTAGGAGTACTGGCGACTCTTGCAGAAGACCTCAATTCCATTCCAAATATTCACAAGGCAGCTCACAACCACCTGTAACTCAAGTTCCAAGGGATTCATTGTCCACATCTGGCCTTCATGGGAAATCCATGCACGTGGTATATATGCATAGCCTCAGTCAAAACACATAAACACAACAACAACAAAATCAATAAATATTAAAAATAAATAAAACTCAATGTAAAATATGTTACTATGTATGTTATTCTTTAAATGTAAAAATAGCAAAAGAATAATTTTACTAGAAGCCTATTAAAATGGCCACATAGTATTAATATATAACAATAATAATTTAGAAGACTTGGTATAAATCTCTTCTAAACAGTTGGAGATTACCAAGGAGGTAACATCCTAAAGAGATGAAAGTTTTCAAACAGGTTAGAAGTTAAATATTATCCAACTCACCATTTTCCCTCTAAAGCTGTATTATAATCTAATTGTGTGATTGCAAAGCAAGTGTTCTTATGCAAAAACCTTTAAAATATTCCAGAAGAAATGAACAATTCCTCACCTTAGTGTTCATTCCTTTCTTCCTCTTGAGCTGAATTTTGACTGGGAAACAAGCCTGGTTCATATTTTTCCACAGCCTTCTTGACCTGCACAGATTGGCTTGCTATGAACCAAACCCCTGAAGCTTTCCCTGGCAAAACTGGAAAAGCCATAAATATTTTTGGCAGAGGATAACCTTAAAATAAGGTGAGTGTTTTTTTATTTCAAGATCATATAACACTAGTCCAAGTGGCATACACTGAGGCAAAGAGTTAGAACATATTTTTAAATAAATATTCAGGGATATAGAGATGTTTCTCACACTAATCCATGCCAGCAACACAGCTGAGGTCCCAGACTGAGGGTTCTGTAGAAGAGCTTGTTTCCCAGGGAGCTTAGGAACTGCCACAGAGGGTGTCAGATAAAGTGACAAGGTGCTGATGTGTCTCTACCCACTCCGAAGCAGGGCTATTAAGACTGATGTGCCTGAGAGTGGTAGGGTGCTGGCTTAGCATGCAGAAGGCCCTGTGTTGGATCCACAGGCACCATACCAAACAGGAAAAGATGACCCATGTCTGTAATATACCTAAGGAGGTAAAGACAGGAGGATCAGAAATTCAATACTATTTTTGGCTGCATAGAGAATTTAAGGTAACCTTAGGATATAGCTGATCTTATCTCAACAACTAAAAGAAAAGGAAGGGAAGGGAAAGAAGAGAGAAAGGAGAAAAGAGGGAAGGGGAGAGGAAAAGAGAAGGAAGGGCAAAAAGAGTGGAGGAACAAGAGAAGAGAAGCAAACAGTATAATCTGAGCAGGCTTGAAGTCTTAGAAGCTTGGTAATATCCCTGAGACCAGTGACGTCCAAACTTCTGTTTCTTTTGAAATCAACTAGAAAATGTAGCTGGCCTTCAGTCTCTGACTTTTAATTCTCCAAGTCAATGGTTGTCCTGGACATTTGTGTACATAATAAATATGCTAGTACATTCTAGTGGTTATAGGACCACATAATCAAATCTACTGTATCTGATGGTGTGGCCATCCCAGCAACCATCCGAAGAAAAGTGCAAGGCCCAACTCACTGGTGAAGTAAGGCCGATTGTTGGTTCCCAGCCGCTTAACCCCAAAATAGTCACAAAGAAACTGTATTATTTAAATTACTGCTTGTCCCATTAGCTCTAGCTTCTTATTGGCTAACTCTTACATATTAATTTAACCCATCTCCATTAATCTGTGCATTACCATTAGGTCGTGGTCTATCAGCAATGTTTCAGCAAATCTATCTCCAGTAGCAGCTCCATGGCTTCTCTCTGACTCTGCCTCCCTTCTCCCAGCATTTTGCTTAGTTTCCCCCACCTACCTAAGTTGTACCCTATCAACAGGCCAAGCCAGTTTCTTTATTTATTCATGGTAATCACAGCATACAAATGGAAATCCCACATCAACTCACACATACTTATTCTTTATACATTCACTGGCATCTTGTAGCAGGCCTATTTATTGATGTTTAGGAGGCTGTGTTGATCACTCATAACTCCCAATTTCAAAATATGGAAAAGTAATTGAGAGAAGAGTAGAAGAAGGCCCTATGCCCATTGCTCACATTCACTGTTTAACTTGCCTAGAAGATTGTGGAGACCAATCTGGGGAGCGTATTTTACCCCAGTGTTTCTCATCATATGATGGAATTGCTCTTCCATCTATTTTGCTTTCTAATAACACAAGAATTTTCCCTTGGGGAATATTTAATTCCTCTTTTCAGCCCACACTGTCAGAAGGCTGACCTTACCTTGAACAGTAGGACTAGGTAATATGAACTGGTATATTCTATCCCTCTGCTCTGCTAAATGAGGCCTAGGTGACCTGTGGAATTCATAACAAAATTCAGTATTTTGAAAAAGAGAAGTTATCTCTTCCCATATATTGGGTGTGAACTCAAAAGATCGATAGTTAAACTTGTAAGTTAAAAACAGAGATCATAATGAGGAATGGTGGTACATGCATTTAGTTGAAGAGTTGGGGAGATCAGGGCAGAAGGATCAGAGTTTAAGGTCATTCCAATCTGCACAGGGAGTTTGAGACCAACCTAGGCTATATGACACTTTGTCTCAAGAAGGCAAAAGATATCATAATAGTATTATCAATGTATCTACAAATGAAGCTACACTTCAAAACACTTGATTCCAAAAAGCTTATTGGAATCAATATGTTTTCTTTGTGCTTAAGCAACTAATAATTTTTATGTTATTTTGTTGTAGGAGGCCGCTTGTTTGTTCCCAGCTGCTCAGCCCCTAAATAATCACACAGAAACCATATTATGTGAAATACTATTTGGCCAATAGCTTAAGCGTATTTCTGGCTAACTCATATCTTAAATTAACCCATCTCATGTATCGCCATGAGGTTGTGATTTACTGGGTAAAGTTCTGGCATCTGTCCCCAGTGGGGCTACATGGTTTCTCCCTGACTCCTCCTTCTTTCTACCAGCATTCAGTTTAGGTTTCCCTGCCTAGCTCTACTCTGCCCTACCAGGCCAAGCCAGTTTCTTTATTCATTAACCAATAAAAACAACACAGATACAGAAGGACTTCCTACATCGTCACTTATCACTAGCCATCCTAAGTTACAGCAGGGTAAACAATTTTGACATTTTCTAGCCTCTTAAGTTTTTAGAGAATAGAAGTTAGTCTTTTTGACATTCACAGTCTCTGTGTGACTGACAAGATTATCTTGTCTATGGTGTCAAACTCAGAGCCTGGGTAATCAAACTGCAGCAAGTGATACCCTTTAAAGCTTATTAATAGCCAGCTCATTTTCAGTTCATCCCACCTTTGAATTTTATTATATATTCATTCATTCATTCATTCATTCATCTCTCTCTCTCTCTCTCTCTCTCTCTCTCTGTGTGTGTGTGTGTGTGTGTGTGTGTGTGTGTGTGTGGTGTGTGTGTAGATGTTTAGGTATGTGTATGTGGAGGTCAGAGCACACCTCAGAAGGGTCAGTTCTCTCCTTGCACCCTGGGGCACTAGGCACTGAACTCATATCACCAAGCTTGGAGGCACCGACAAACCATATCACTAGCTCCTAACTTTTTCTTTCAAATGTTTATGCATTAGTGGGAAGCTTTATCACAGTTTATTTTAGAGATGGGCTTAAAAGGAAAAGATTTCTACAAATGACTTTATGAGGTTGTGAGAATAGTTAATAGGTATTGCTTGAATAACTGTGTTTGTCAACTGACTGTTCAGGGATCATAATCTGTAAGAATATACTTTCATAGAGGAATACACTATAAAGCAAAACTGTTCTGGTGTGCTAAAAGTCCAGTCTAGCATCATGCCTGTTGATTGCTAGGCTCAGATGTCTAGCATTGAGGCTACCTAGGAGGTTTGTGTGTCTCAAGTCTGTTTGAGAAAAGCACCAACTTCAGATTTACAGTTCATTCTCAATGAGGATAAGGACATATACCAAACAAGTAACAATGGGTGTGGAAATTCCTCTCAACTTCTATATTACAGAGATTAATGTCAGTCTGGATGCAGCCTGGAGGAAACTGAATGTGTTGCCCTGTTCTTCACAGTCTTAGCTCCTCTATCCTATGACCACTACCAATAATAGAAGACCCTCAGCTTTTCAGGATTTAGCATAGAATCTTCCCAACTGTACAGAGTTAAACGCGAAGGCTGTTTCATTTTCTTGCTGTCAGCTCACATGCTTCCTGCCAGTATTTATTACCAGGGACTGACTTCTCTCTCCATTTGAGCAGCCAGCAACCCGGTCCTCTCTGAGCGCTGTCTGCCACTCTGCCAGAACCAGAGCAGTTGCAGAGAAAGTCTGTATTCTACGGCTTTTTGGCTGGGAGAATAAATTCCAGCCCAAGTTCAAGTTGAAAAAGAATCCCTCAGTAGGCAACATGGACTGTGCTATCTTCTTGCGGTACCCATTAAAACCCCTCTGGCCTCAGCAGCCCTGAGTTTTACAGTACAACCATTTCATGCTTAATAATATGTTCTATACTAAGCACCATGGGAAATTCAGGGGCAGAAGGCCATGCTTCATGTCAACTTATTTAAGAAGAAAAAGAAAAAGTCTGTCCTAACAGCTGCTTATCCTAATGCTCACCACATGCACACACCAAATTCCTCCCACTTTTATTGTTTACCTTGGCCCTCTTAGGCTCCAGCTTCCATCTTTTTGGGTTTCATTGGGTGTGCATATTCAAACAAGCCTCTACTGTTGCATTGCTTGGGGTCTAAAATAGCAACAGCCTGTACCTTAAATATCATTATCCTTGTGCAAAAAGTCAACAAAGCCTTCTAAAATTAAAAAAAAATCTTCAATTATGATTTCACATTTAAAACACATTCATCAGTTCTTCCTATCAGTTTCTAGGCATATCTGTAAGGGGAGCATTTTCTTAGTTTTTTAACTGATATGTTTAGTAAAAGGCCTGTTTTATAAATTCAGCCATTCTGCAAATATTTCTCTAATTTTTTAAAATTAATAAAATCCAAACTTTGCTTTATGCAACAATAAAAATGAGGAATTTATCAAAGCAAGAGATTCAAAACACCAACTCAGTGCAGCCATGGAAGAATTTCCCTCTTTAAAGAAACTGGAAAGTAACCTCAGAAAGATAGATAGTATTTATATATCAGGTGTACTCCACCACATCAGTAGCCACTTTTGAACAATGTGCCCACTGACTTTATTTGTCCCTCAGATTTGTTTATAAATGTTTTCTGCATCATACTTGGCCTCTTTCAAAAGTGAAAATATCTTAAGGGCTTGTTTGACTGTAACACAAATAAAGCAAACAAAATTTATACAATTTATTTAAATGGAAGTAGTTTGCTTGTGAAGGCTAAACGTACTTAGAAGTCTGTGATTCTAATGCTATGATCCAGTCTCTCATGGCTAACTGCCTTTAACCACACCGCTGGATGAGAGGGGTTAGGATGAATTTGACACTCACTCAATCTCAAAGTGACAAATTTTTTACCATGCTGAAGGAATCCCACAAGCTTGTGACATCACTTTATTTTACCCGCTTGGTCCTGACTCTGGCAGTGGCTTCTTCTTCCTTTCCCACGGATGCAAAACTGTCCATGAGTCACGAGAATTCCTTTTCTCAGTCAGAAGAAAAACCAAGTATGGCCTTTTGCTTTTCTTCTCAAGTTCACAAAGACTTCAACCAGACACTCATTATTAAGTAAGCCATGTCTCACTGACTAATTTAAGGCATTGATAAAAGCATTCCTCCCCCAAAACATCTAACATATTACTGCCAATATCCAAATTAAAACAAAATTTAGATACTTTTTCTGCTTTTCCTCCATGCATACTACTTATTGTATAAAGAGAAATTCTAATAGTCTCAACGAAGCTATGCTTTCACATACAGAGAGGATTTCTAATAATTTCACTCACTCGGGGTTTTAGAATATTAAAATACTGCCTTGGGCACAGATACATGTTCAAACAGAATTTCTGGTATGCTAGCGCCTGTGACATCCAAAAACACTGGAAGCAAAATGGCAGCCCGAGATCTGTTGGCAAGTGTAACTTTAAGAAGTTCCCTGAAAACTCTGGCTACTATTTAGAAATACATAATTACATACCCGGCACATTTTTTTTCTTTGAAAAGTTAGTTAATTGAAGGACATATCTCTTGCACCTCCATGGGGGACCTGAAAGACGAACTAAACCATTTCATTCTCTAATTTTCTTTTGTTTGGAGTGTTTCCATCACGGTTGGTGAGGAGGGACTAGCCCAGTATCTCAGAACACTTTCATGGCTTCCTCCAGCAATGCTGGGGATTCAGATCTCAATTTTGTCCATTTTGAACTGACTTTTGTACAGGATGAGAAGTAGGAACTTTATGAGTGTAAATTGCTTCCCTAGTAATATTTTCAATACCTTTAAAAACTTCAGTGGCTATAGCTGCATGAACTTATTTATGCGTCAGCTCTTCATTGATCTGGGCGTCTAGTGCTGTGCCAGAGCTGTAGTATTTTTGTTACTATGTCTCTGTGATATAATTTGAGCCCTTAGAGGACATGTTTCTGGTTTTACACATTTATTATAATGTTGGTTATAGGTTTTTCACTTACAGCCTTTATTACGTTGAGGTGTATTCTTTTCACCCCTGGTTTCCACAGGGATTTTTCTCTGGAGGGGTGCTGACTTCTTCAAAGGACTTGGGTGTATCTGTTGACACAACTCTGTGATTTCTGTGACCAGGTTACTTAGGTGCTGCATTACAGTCATGTGGTTCACATACACTGTGCCATGCTTGCATCTCTGGAATGAAAACACATTGATCACTATGTGTGATCTTCTTAACATGCTTGTAAATTCAGTTTATGAGGATTTTATTAAGAACTTTAGCATCTCTTTTCATAAGAGAAATGGGTTGTAGTTTTCTCTCTTTCATTCTTTCTTATCTGCATTTGGTACCAAGCTTATAATGGCTCCATAGAATGAGGGCAATAGTTGTGTGGGAAGTCCTTCTATGTGTTACTTTTATTGGTTGGTGAATAAATCTGTTTTGGCCAGTGGCTTAGTAGAATAGAGCTAGGCGAGAAAACTAAACTGAATGCTGGGAGAAAGAAGGTGGAGTTGAGGAGACACCATGGAACTGTCAGAGGGGAAAGACACCAGCTGCCAACTGGAACCTTGCCAGTAGGCAATGAACCTCATAGTAAAATCTAAGATAATAGAAATAGGTTAACCAAAGATATAAGAGCTAGCTAGCAATATGCTTAAGTGATTGGTCAAGCAGTGATTTTAAATAATGCAATTTCTGTTTGATTATTTTTGAGAGTCTGTGCAGCCGGGAAATAAACAAGCGGCCTCCTCTAACACTATAGTGTGCCTCCCTTTCTATTTCTCAGAACAGTTTGAGTAAGAATAGCATTAGGGTTGGGCAGTGGAGGCACACGCCTTTAATCCCAGCACTCAGCAGGCAGAGGCAGGATGATCTCTGTGAGTTCGAGGCCAGCCTGGTCTACAAGAGCTAGTTCCAGGACAGGCTCCAAAATCACAGAGAACCCCGTCTCGAAAAATTTTTAAAAAAGCGTTAGATTTTCCTTAAAGATCTGTTAGAATTCACAGCAAAAGCATAGACTTGGGATTTTCTTTTCTGTTAGTCTTTATTACTCCTTCAGTCTTGCTATAGATCAGCTTAAGTCGTTGATATTCTTTTAATTTTGATAGGTCCTATGTGTCTAGTGATTCATTTATTTCTTCTACAACTTTCCATTTCTTGGAAAATGTTCTAAAATTATTCTCTACAAGGTCCTGAATTTCATTTATATGTGTCAAGCCATTCTTCTTTTCATCTCTGATCTTATTATTTGGAGTCTTGGTTCTTTCTTTACTTTCACTTTGATTAGTTTGCTTAAGGATTTATTGATCTTGTTTAGTTTTTGAAAGGACCAAGACTTTTCATATCTTCTCCAAGGCATTAACGTGCAACTTTACCCAAATGGCAGTGTCTTTTCCATTCAGTTAAACGTTTTTTTTAAAAATTTTCCAACCACTAAACCTTGTAAGAGTTAAGATGGCCACCAGAGTTATCAACATTTAGGACTTATTATTAAATATTATTTTTTCTAATAAATAAAATTATAACTCATATATAAAATGTTTTAATTTACTATGAATGGGAGAACCAGGAGGGTGTTCTAATTAATTCAAAGAAAGACCTAAAGAACCACATGTATGTCGGCAACGAAGAATACTGAAAAGATCTTACAAATAGATGCAAAATTGGCCCATCCATGTGACAATGATTTACTGTGGCCTGATGATCACATTTCACTTTCGTCTCTGTGGCTAAGAATTACCTACACTGTTATTAGTTTTCTGGAACTTAAGAGGAGCTGCGGCAGAGTTCAAAGATTAAAAACGGTGCTGATAGCAGCAATAGCATGCTAAAAGGACAGTGCTTATAATCCACCCCAGTCATTCCCATGATTATGTTGTGTTGCCTGGCAACAGGGATCCTGCAGCTATAACTAAATTTATTAATCTTAAACATTAAAATGGAAAGATTACGTGTATGGACCCAATCATGCCAGACCCTCTAAAACAGAATTTTTTTTTTTTATTTTCGGCTAGCAGCAACAGGGTTTTACGTTTGCCAGGTCATTGCTGGTGTGAAGACAGATCAGTCAGTCCTTGGGGTGAAACTGAGCATGTCTTCCAGTCACTGAAAATGATCTCCAGCCAATAACCACTGAGAAAAAACAAGGCTACAGAACTGGATTCAACTAAAAACTCAGTTAAGCCCAGAAGGTCCTTTTGCCCAGAGAGCACAATGGATAAACTCTTTTAGATTTGACATACCCTTAGCAGAGAACCCAGACCAACTGTAGGGCAGAACCTGGAGAACATTAGGTTAATACAGAAACATTATTTAAGTCAGCATCATATTAATCTACAATGGAAAAGCAATATACACACCAATCCCTTTGGCCTACTCTGAAATATTTGTCATGATATTAATTAACTAATCACAATCTTATGTATCTGTTAACTGTACAAGAACAAGAAGGCAACTATGGAGATTTTCACCTGAAGATGAAATACGGATAATTTGATAATTCATCTTGGCAGGATTAGGCAATACCTAAAGAGTTAGTGGATCACACCCCTAAGTGTGTCTTTCAGGGCATCCACTCAGACAATTGGATGCTATGGGTGTAGATTAGAAGTCAGAGTTCCAGCCTACCAATAGAAGAGGCCTGGAACGGATTTCCTGCCACACTCCGAATGAGTTGGTGGAGGCACACAGGCCACCTAGACACTCCACCAGAAAAACTGGAATCTCAGAACATCAGATTAGTGCTGGCCTCCGCCTGCTAGAGGTCTGCCTGGGCTACATTAGACCCTGCCTACTGATGAATATTTTGCTTATCACCATAGATACAGATGGAGGCCCGCGTTGGAGCACCGAACTGAGCCCCCCAAGATCCAAACGAGGAGCAAAAGGAGGAAGAAAATGACGAAGGACTGCGAGGGATACTATCACCCACTGATACAAGGGGTCGGATCTAATGAGAGTTTACCAAGGCCAGATGGACCGTGACGGAACGAGCATGTGATCCAACCAGATTCTCTGAATGTGGCCGGATTTTCTGAATGTGGCTGGCCTGCAGTCTTTCCGAGAAGCCATTGACAATGACACTGGGACTGGTTTCCTCTGCATATACTGGATTTTTGGGATCCAGTCTGTTTGGATGCTCACCTTCCTGGACCTGGAGTGAGGGGGGAAGAACTTGGACTTCCCACAGGGCAGGAGACCCTGACTTCCCTAGGGGACAAAGAGGGAGGAGGAGAGGGAGGGGGGGAGTGGGAGGGCGTTGGGAGGAGGGGCGTAAATGGAAACTTTTTATAATTTAATAAAATTACAAAAAAATAATATAAAAGATAGTTTATAAGAAGCCTGAGGTAATATGCCAAGCAGTGTTGTAATTAATAAAGATTCTATGTGATTATTTGTAAAAAAAAAAAAAAAAAAAAAAAACTTCAAAAGGAGAGTGAGACTCTTTCAGAGATTAGACCATAAACTCTGACTTAATGAATAAGTGAGTTCTTTGATAGATTTATAATTAACAGAAAATGATTTTTAAAAAGCAGGTGATCCCAGGGTAAAGGAAGGAGGTCACTGGGTTTATGTATTTGAAAGTTATATTTTTCTCAGAACCCTGGTATCTTTCTGTATGTCTCCTCCCTCTGATTCCGATCAGTCATGAAGTAAACATCTCTTTGACACATTTCCTTTGCCTTGACGTTCTGCCCAAGATCATGTGACCATGCAATTATGAGCCAACTCCTCTGAAATCATGAACCACAATAAATCCATAAATTCTCCCTTTACATTGCTTCTATCAAGTATTTTGTCGCAGTAATGAGTAACTGATATAGACAACATTTAGTTTAATGACCAAAAGTTTAAGGATTTGGAGACTCAAGGTCACAAAGACTAATAAGTTAAAAGTTAAAACACATGCATGTGCACACATACACACAGTTTTATTTGATTGACACTATATAGAATTCACAAACAGCACAGGAACAGCCAAGTCCACATTCCTCTCTACTATGCCCATAGTTGGCAAGGTCAGAAGCACTGCTGTGGAGGTAAGTGTCACTCTACCTGTCACACTCTGGACTGGGACAGCATCCTGTCGAGAAGCCCCGAGCCCGTGAGCAGAGAGTCTGTGGTCCCCTCCTGGGAAAACAGCAACTTCATTGCCTGGATGGCGGTGTTTGTCCCACACTGGCTGGCCTTTGGGAGAACAAAGAGGAGCTGCCTATGTTTGTGCTGGCAGGTGCCCCATACTGGAGCCAGCACTGACAAGTCCCTGCTGTGGGAAAATAGCCACGGTCAGCCAGGGGAGAGTGTGGTGTGTATAGGGCATGCTGAAGAAGCAGAAGAAAGGGGAGTGTGTGGTTCTGTGCATAGGGCATGCTGAAGAATCAGAAGAAAGGGGAGTGTGTGCTATGCACAGGGCATGCTGAAGAACCAGAAGAAAACTATACATTCACAAATACACATCTGTGGATATTTTAAAACAACTATTCTTTCTTCATTTGACTCCTAAAGTTACAGAAAAACATATGTTTTGGAAACGGGGGGGGTGGATTATTTTTTAATCTTTAATATGTCACTGTAGTGTGGTATATTAAGGGACTGGTTTGTCTAAAGAAGCTCACCTAAATTTTTTCTCTTTTAGACAAATAGAAGTAAATAAATATAAAACATCTTATTAGCTGCTCTCTATCTATCTATCTATCTATCTATCTCTCTATCTATCTATCTATCTCTTTTTCTCTCTCTGATAGGCTTTGGAAATGAAATGTCCCCCACAGGGTCACGTCTTTGAAGACCTCCTCCCCAGATGGTGTCACTCTTCAGGGAGTCTGGAGAACCATTAGGAGATGGAGCCCAGCTCAAGGAAGGAGGCCACTGTGCAGACAGCCCTAAGATATGTACTGTGGCCCCAGGTCTGGTCTTCTCTCTGTTTTCTCCTACATCCAGACTGGAGCAACTTCTACCCCAGCTGTAAACTACTTCTGCCTCCTCCCTTCCCAGCAGAATGGACTGTACTCATCCTAAACTGTGAACTCAATGAATCTGTCTACCTTTAAATTGCTTCAGCTAGGTATTTTATCACAGAGATGAGGAAAGTAACTAGTATGCTGCACCCCCAAACCTCTTCATTCCTTCCATTTTCCTTTCCCCTTTTAAGGATCTGTAAGTAATATCTTCTACCATTTAGGCACTCTGCGTGAGGTAGAGGTGCTCATGGAGACAGGACCAGTTCACAGCAGAGTCAGGGTCTAAAAGAAACCAAGGGAATTGCTCTGTTTTCCAGGGTATGCACTACAGCTGAGGAAGGAAATGTCCTCAGGTCCAGACACTACAGATTTACTGCTGGTTCTCATCTCAGCAGCTATGACTAAGACAAGCCATATGCATGAACCTTTTGTACATTCTTATTAGTTAAAAGGCACGCAGGGAATTTATATAGGAGGAATTCTGAATTGGTCTGGTCTGTGGTTATCCCCTTTGAAAGCTCCATACCTGGCATATACTACCACTAAATCAACAAGAAGGGTACAAAGAAAACTCACAACTGGAACTTGAAAGCAGAGAGTTTTCATTGGGGTGAGGGTACTTCTTCCTAAGAAATAGTTAGAAAAGATTATACTCAGTGAATCTGATGCAGTAGCCGACTGATGTACTCTGGAGGATTTAATTTAAAGTTGAAGAGGGCATGAGGGTTGCCGGTGGCCATGTCAGAGAAGCAGCAGGTGACAATTGCAGTTCGAGGTGTCGGCCCCCAAGGAGTCAAATCCCCGACGGGTGAATCCTGAATAGGCAGGGTCTGTCTTTTGCTTCTGCTGTGCCTCCTCCACATGTTTTCGGCTGCCATCGTTCTCTGGTGTCTGGCAAGGTGTGAATGGGCACGGGGAGATCCCCATGGCCCTTAATGGAATATGATCATCTCATGGGAATCTTGTTCTACTTGGTATTTTTACCTGTGGATTATTATGGAGATGATTTCCTCCTAAGCTGTACTGTTTTACTGAAACAATGATTTTATATAATAGTGTGTTAGTTTAAACAGAATTTTGATGAGTGAGTGCTTTTAATAAATATAGTAAGGAATTATGACAGAGGTTAGTTTAGTGGAAAAATTAACATAGGCAACGATAGGATGAAATATTGCCCCTGCCTCTGATAAAGCAGAGGCTGCAGAGGACAAAAATATCAAACAAGGAAGTGTCACACAGCTAGAGCACAGGAGTTTCTATTGAGAAGCCATATAGACTGAGGCTTAGGTTAATGATTAAGAAAAACAGTTGCGTCCCAATAGCCCAGCTAGCTTAAATTCTTTTAGTCTTAATGTTGGGAGGTGTGGTCACAGGTTTTGGAGTGCATCATAGCTGAAACAAAGCCTTGGAATGAGCTCAGATCAAATTGAGATGTTTTGATAACAGCTTTGGGGTTAGGGATCAAAATACAGAGCAGCCCAGTTATTACTACCTGACATACTTGCCTTGTGAGGACTGGTTGGTGATCAAAGATGATGATTAATTCCTTGTGCCCATTTCTGCTCTCACTCTCCTGAGATATGTGTGTGTGTTTAAGTATATACATGTATATGCATATACTATTATTAAATATTGATGAGTGGGTATACTCCCTAAAGATTTCAAGTAGCGCTGACTGTTTTTCATGTATAAAAGTTTTGGTTTGTGATTCCTTTAAGATTACCTTTTCAAGATAAGTAATAAAGTGATTGGCCCTTTCTTTGAGGTCACAAAGCACAGCCTGTCAGTAAAGACCTGGTTGAGAAGACTACCTTACCTGCTC
The DNA here is from genome assembly GCF_982192425.1 of Myodes glareolus. Classification (NCBI taxonomy): domain Eukaryota; kingdom Metazoa; phylum Chordata; class Mammalia; order Rodentia; family Cricetidae; genus Myodes; species Myodes glareolus. The sequence continues at coordinate 11,404,353 of NC_142028.1, forward strand.
ACACTCCATTCATCTATAACAACTTGCTTGGGTATGAATGGATGTGGTTTCTTGGGACAGTTTTTTTTTCACCTGTAATACTAAAAATGTTTAATCATGTAAGGGATACAGATAACGTGCTGTTTTTACATGTATTTATTGTACTCATTCACTTGAAAAATAGAATGTAACCACATTGTAATTTTTATATTGCTTAAAAGAGTTTGTTGGGGTATATGAGCTGCAGACAAAATTCTGTATTTGTATACAGTGAGTTTTGATCAAGCCCACTGTGATGGTTTGAATATAAATGGCTCCCATAGGCCCATAGGGAATGACACTATTAGGAGGTATATATGGCCTTGCTGAAGTAGGTATGGCCTTCTTGGAATGAGTGTACCACTAGGGGAAGACTTTGAGGTCTCAGATCCTTAAGCAAGGTCCAGTGTGCTATTCTCTTCCTGATGTCAGATGTAGAACTCGCCATGCTTCCTGCCATGATGGTAACAGTCTGAGCCAGCCCTGATTAAATGTTTTTCCTTAATAAAAGTTCCCTGTGATTGTGGTGTCTCTTCACAGCAATAGAAACCCTCTGACGCCCACCCTCATTTCCTTTGCTCTAATTCCTCTCTCATTTCCCTAGCCACTATTTCCTTCCAACTTCATGCTTTCTTTTGTTTCTAACCCACTAAGTCCAGACAACACTGGCAAGATGGTCATGGGTATGTATGGCTGTCTACTGGAGCACAGACTGCCTCTTAGTGCACACATCGTTGAAGGAAACTGACTCTCCCTCTGCCAGAAGCCATTAATTGCCAGTAGCTCCTCAGCAAAGAGCCCACCTCTCTGATCCATGCTGGGATTTTATCTGCCTCGATTGTGCACAGGTCTCAAGTGTTCTGTCACAGTTACCATGTGTGACAGTCCTGTTGTGTCCTAAACACACTGCTTCACTACATCAACCCCTCTGGTTTTTCCAATCTTCCCTCATCTCTCTTCCAGGATGAACTTTGACCCTCAGAAGGGATACAGACATTCTGACTAGGTTAAGATGCAATCGATGGAGTACTGAGTCGCCCATGCATGTATAAGTAATTAAATTTTCTGCTTTGGAAGAAAAATAATTTTATGAGAATGTCTGCCCACATTTGTTGAAAACACTCTGTTTTCCAGGTACAGCAATGTGTGTTTTATGAGCATATGCTTATTAATCCTAAAGCCTATACTATTAATTTTATCTCGCTATTCTTGTGAAAAAAATTAAAGCAAAGTATATTAGCTAGGCCTGGTACCTCAGACCTATGATCCTAGTACTTGAGAAGATGAGGCAGGAGGATCAGGAGCTCAAGGCTAGCCACAGCTATATAATAATTTTGAGTTAATCTCAGTTTCATAAGACTATTTCCAAAAAAAAAAAAGAAGAAGAAGAAAAGAAAAGAAAAAAGAAAAAGAGAGAGAGAGTGGGAGGGGAATGAGGGAAGACAAATCAGGACAGACTAGATGTATGACTCAGTGGGTAGGTAAAGGCACCTGCTGCTGTCATGCCTGATTGAGCCAAGTTTCTTCTTACCCAGGACCCACAAGATATAGGAGAGAACAGACTACTAAAAATCATCCTCTGACTTCTACAAGTACGCTGTGGTACAACCACTCCTACACGTCACACACACACACACGGTCACACATACACATACACACATACACACACACACACACACACATGCAAAAGAAATCTATAAAATAAAAAACTTTGTATACAGAGGGCATGCGTATGTGTGAGTGTTTGTGTGTGCATATGTGTAGCAATCAAGCCTAGGGCCTCACACAAGCTAAGCAAGTGCCCAGCCACTGAACTGGATCCCAACCCCATGAACAAGATTTTTATTTTTGCCCCATCCTCCAATAAATAGACCCCTTGCCACTGAATCCCCAGCGATCTCCCCAGAACAGCATGGACATGCGAAGTGATCCAGGTGTCGGCCCACCGTAAGAACCAGTGTGCTTCCACGGCCTGAATATCCATTTCATCTGTTGTGTCTGTATTGCTGCGTGTCTCACGGTTTACCCTGTGGGATAGCTACATTCCGACCGTCAGGTTTCGTGCTGACCTACTCTTTGCAGTTTAAAATATGTCCTCTTCCCTCATGTTAAAGCTGTGTATTGAGTGAATAGTTTGCCATGAGCAGCTTTTTTTTTAATAGAAAAGGAACTGCTGAGCTCCCAAGGTACTGAGCATGAAAACAACCGACTTGACAGGCAAAGGGTTTCAAATGCCATTAATGCAGCCAATGAAGCCATTTTGCATAATCTAGTCCTAAGGAATGCAAGTAAAAATCAGACATGACTGGTAATACCTACTTAAGGATTAAGAAAATGCAGAATATATGAAATTAAAATATCATTTGAAAATATGTACTTTTTAAAGTAGGAAAAAAAATCTATATTTACAGTCAAAGATTTAGGTTTGAATGTTAGTATGTGTCTAAACATATCTTTCACCTTCTTTGTCCTGAGTGGTGCCCAGCAGCATTTGTGTATTTGTGGGTACAGAAGAGATAATAAAAAACTTAAAGGCATAATTTGTACAAATGATTTTCATGTTGTATACCATGATTTAAAAACTCTCCGTAGCATGAACTCTGCTAATGTGTCTTAATAATAACAACTTTAGAAGTATTAAAGGGATTGGTTCCTTCCTTTTGAAAGGTTTTGTTTTTATTTTCTATACATGATAAATGTGTCTATGGGTGAGTTTGTGTATGTGAATGTAAACTCTGACCTTGGCGGCCAGAAGAGGGTGTTGGATCCTCTGGAGCTGTAAGCACAGGTGTCTGTGAGCTGCCCAGCATGGGTGCTGGGAACCCAACCTCTGACCTCAGCAAGAGCAGCCCAAGATCACAGGTACTGATGACAGCCCCAGTGATATGGTTTCTGAAAACATTAATGAAATGAGATAGACATTTGTCCTGGCTCTGTTTTTCTTTTAGATGAGAGTAATGGTTATGCCATGTCAGAAGTTACTTGTGTTCAACACTTGATAAGTGTCCATTAAATATGATGAAGCTGGCATTGCCACTGCACCCTCAGAATGTTCCACGTCCTTTCTTAGCCAACTTGGGGAAAAACAAATATTATTTGACAAGGGGTCCTTGACAAACTTAACCAGAGGAGGACATATGGCATTTGATTCTTCTAAAATGATTTTCATTTTTAACAATTGTCAGTACTGGGAACATTATATTTTAATTCTTAGTCTGTCCACTGTCTGAATCTCTCCAGCAGAGAGTTTATTTATCCTACTACCGTGTCCTTGTGTTTAGATTAGTGTCTAATGCCAAGAAGCCCTTGGAAAATACTGGCAGGTTGTGGGATTTGTAACTCTTAGGTCTTGTGTTATTTGGCCATGTATTTTCTAGCTTGATTTTCAGGCTAAGTTTTGGAAGAAGATAACAATAGTCCAAGGCTCTTTGTACATTTGTACAGAGCAGAGCAGGCCGTTTTCTTAGGTCTTAGCTGGAATGAGTTAATTAGTCTCCAATAGAAACCTTTTGAAATATTCTCATTGCACAGATAAGGAAATAGTTACACAGAAGGGAAAAATATGCCTGAAGTTATTTATCTAGAGAGTGGATGAACTTGGATTTTAACCCAGCAAGTGAGGCTCAAGTTGCCATGACGTCAGTGATTGCATTGCAGGCCATTTCGTGTGTTTATCTTACGTTAGAGAGCTTAGGTTGAGAGTCTAGGGTGGAAACTGTACCTTTTCCTTTTCCTCCTGTGTATTTATTTATATTCGCTGCCTGTTAGTTTATCACTGGCTTCATCATCAGGAGTGGCTATAGTAGAAATTAATATAGAAAAATAAAGACATGTATGTCGAATAACCATGTTTAGGGCTATTGGTTTAGAAATGGTTAGTGTTAAAAAGACACTTAAAAGTTGAGAAAGTGGAGTCTGACAGGTGTAGTAGAGCCTGCGATCCCTGGGAAAACTGGCTGTCTCTGCAGCTTAAAGCTCTCAGGTGGCGTACTTTCTAATGAACTTTTGTTAATGAGGTATTGATACTTCATTATTAGAATGCTATAAATAATAAACGGTACACAAAAACTCTACAAGAGGGAGGGGTGAGTAAAGGGCTTTTCATTTCCTTAATTATAAAACTTTTAAAAACATTTTTATTTGTACGTGTGTGTGTGTGTGTGTGTGTGTGTGTGTGTACTCACAGGTGCATGCTCGTGCACGTGCAGGCCTGTGAATTTAAGTCATCAGGCTTGGCAACAATCACCATGACTTGCTAAGCCATCTTACCAGCCCCAGAAATCATGAATACTCGAAGGCAGAAGAGAAATGATAGCAGGATGGCTCTTTTGAAAGACAGAGTTCTCTGAGACAGAGAAAATCGAAAATAAAGTAATTACGTTTAAAAAAAATGATCCAAACATCTGGAACAATCCAAATAGTCACACAGGAGTCCTGGGGGTGGAGGCAGTCGCAGAATCAGCCCATACATTGAGAAATGGAGCATGGAAATGAGTCTCGCAGCTCACAGAACACTGGAGGAAATTGCATCCCTCGGTCTCCTTACCTGTGTGCTCAGGGTGACTGCCACTCACTGCTCTGGGTTTTGATGAGCCTTTCTGTTTCTTTCTCTGTGCAGTGTGCTGACAACTCCCAAATTTGTGAACTGAGACGTGCTGAAGAGAGGGTGAGGTACTTCCGGCCTCCCTGAGATGCAGAAGGAAAGAGAAAAGATCTAGGCAGAAAAAAAAAATCTCTTCTGAGACCGGGTCACTATGTAGTACCAGCTGGCCTGGAACTCACAGAGATCCTTCTGCTCTGCTTCAGAACTGCTAGGATTAAAGGTGTTCCCCAATAAAGTCAGGTTTTTAGAAGATTTTATTTACTTACTTACTTACTTATTTAAAATGTGCACCTGACTGTATGTATGTTTACCATAGGTGCAGGTCCTGTGGAGGCCAACAAAAGGTGTTGGCTCTCCTGGAACTGGAAAGACAGGTAGACACCAAGTCTGAGTGCTGAGAATCAAATCCAGGTCCTCTGCAAGAGCAGCAAGTGTCTTTAGCCACTGAGCCATCTGGCCATTGGGAAATACCTTGAGCTTGCTCTATAGACTGCTCTAAAGAGTCAAAGCCAGCTTTCCTATGGCTATGGAAGAATATCTTGATTTTTCACATTTCTTACGTGTTCTTTCTATCCATATTTCTCACGGGATGGAGTAAGAAATGGAAATTCAGAGGACTTGGGGGGCATAAAGAAAGATGGCTGAGTTAACGTCCAAATTTTCATCAGCAACTCATTTGCTAGACTACAATGAAAGAAACGCTATCTTCAAATTGACACGCAAATTGATGACTTTGGCAAATTTTGAAAAATCAGAAAACTCTACAAAGAGTCTATAGGTGCTCTTTAGCAACAGCTGATGAGACGACATTCAGTCAAACCGTTGGTTTGGTATCGGCAGCAGTATTTACTATAACATCCATCAGATTTGCCACCATTGGCAGATTGCAGGGCCCCACCCTGAGCTTTGAATGTCATGTCTGGAGTGGAGCCAGCAAGGGCCCCTGGATGCTGTCACACTGATCACCTAGGACAATTGATAGGTTAGTCCCCATTTGGTTTAAGCTTTCTGATGTAATAGTCTGCACCAGGCATTTTCTTTTTGGACTGCAGCAAGTTCCCAAATCATGACAGGGAGACTTGTTATTAGTTTTGAATGCTTGGCCTGGCTTAGGTTATTTCTGGCTGGTGATTTTAAGTTAATTTAACCTGTTTCTCTTTATCTACATTTCGCCTTAGGATTTTTACTTTTCTTTCCTTCTGTATATCTTACTTACACAGCTTCTCGTGTCTGCCGGCTGGTGTGTCTGACTTCTAGCCCCAGCATCTTCCTTGCTCTCTCCTCCTCCTTCACTTGTTCCTCCTAAGCCTAGATTTCTCTGATTTATTCTCTCTGCCTGCCCCCATCCTTTCTCTGCCTACCTATTGACCATTCAGCTCTTTATTAGACCAATCATGTGCCTTAGGCAGGCAAGATAAAACAACTGCAATGTATCTTAACATAATTAAACAAATGCTGCATAAACAAATGTAACACACCTTTATACAGTTAAAGTAATGTTCCACAGCATAAACAAATGTAACACATCTTTGTGTAATTAAAATAATATTACACAGCAATAGACAGTTTGTAACTCCGGCTTTAAATATAACTTGCAATCATTTTCATATCAGTAGATAGCATCTCTCCTTTTAAAAAAAAGTCAATCTCTACTGAGTAACACACAAACAAAACATCCACCAGCTATTGGACGTATTTGAAGATATGGTATAAAAGTAGTTATTGTCTTTCAGAAGCATTCTTAATTTTTTTTAAGTTGAAAGTTACTAAAGAGAATAAAAAGCCTCTGGTGAATTTCTTGTATATATCCTTTGCTAAGGTCTGACTATATCTGCATCTTCTAAAGAGTCATAAATAGAAACACGAGGTCCCAAGAGGAAAGAGGAACCTTTGAGAAGTGACAGGGCCACGAAGAGATTTGTCCTCTTACAAAAGAAGCTGCTGGACTGGTGGTGTGGATACACGAGACGGTGGTTCCTTAGCAATTGTGAGTCCTCGGGATTGATCTCCAGCATTGCGAAATCACTAAATAAAAAAATGAATGAATGAATGGATGGATGAATGAATGAATGAATATCCAAAGGGCCCACCTCATTCCGGTGCTGTTTTGTGTTTGTGTTACTTTTCTTTTTCCTTTTTGAGACAGGATCTTACCTTGCTCAGTCTGGCCTTTAGTTTTTCTCACTGTTTTACTGAGGCTGACCTTGAACGTCCTATGCCCCTGCCTCCACCTTTCAAGTGCAGGAATTACAGGTGAGCATCACCACATCTGCTGAAATACAATGAATTTTCTTTTAAGTTCTGAGGATGAAACTCTGAGCCTCAGGCACTGCACACACCAGGCAGGCACTGCAACTGAGCTACATCCCCACCCCTAATTCACCCAATCATTCGAGGTTGGTGATCAGCATATACCATCCAAGAGCAACAGGCCCTCATGAAACACAGTCTCTACTCCCTCCCCTCATTTGATTTAAAAAAGAAATAAAAATAGTTAGTGGCTCCCCTTCACCTATAAAGCTGTAAGAAAAAAGGTACCTATTGTTTAATAAGATATTCCTATCACACCATGTATAGTAGTACTTCTGTTAGCAGTCCCAATAATTCAAAATATCTTAGCGAGTTTTGATTTATATGAGACTGTCTGTGCCATTCTCTGATTATAAATGTCCCTGGATTTCATGACCTTGCTGCCCTTTTCACTGGTACTGTGCCTTAAATGGCAAACTAAATTTGTGTGTGCCTCAGCTTCTTGAAAATGAAGACAGAACAATGATGGCATGAACTATTGAATTTCTCCCCATTTTAATATATCTGGCAGAAAGAAAGTTAAAAGGGTAAACTTGCCAATAGACTCATGAATGAACCCAGTTTGAAATTCTTGGACCCAGATTGAATAAATGTAAGTTTGCTCCAGTATTAGGGCTGCCTCTACATCATTTTTAAGGAGATTAACCACTTGGAGGACATGTTAGTAGGGATGATACTGAGCCATTCTTCCCTTTAAAGAGCCTTAAATCTCAGTTTGAATGTAAGTCTGGGTAGTAATGCCATATTTGAGTCCTAGAAGAGACTTTGCACAACACAAATGATAACACTAAGGGTCAAAGCAGTGTTTTTCTCATAGACCTGCATTTCTGTTTGGAAAGACAAAGTCTAAACTTCCTGGGCAAGATATTTGTATTTGGCACTCAAGCCTTTAAAAGATCAGGAGGACAATATTGTACCAGGGCTGTCTTCTTCTTCCTGGACTTGAAGGGTACTTGGACAGAGCACAGACATGTGTTAAAATCAGCCCGTGAGTGATAAACTCGACTTACAGAGAAACTGAGGAGGCCAAGTGCTTTCTGTTCACCCATTGCTGAACACTGATTGCAGCTGAGAAGTGTGCTTATTAGGAACATTCAGACAGACAGCATAGAGAAATACTAGCTGGGCAACAGAAGACTTGAGCTTCTGACTTGTATCTCCCATGATGGCACTCCTCTCTGGAGATGGAGCGATAAATAATCGAACTGATGCCCTCAATGCTCCTGGTCAAATGTGTGGGACTCATCATAGTAGACAGGAAAGTGGTGGTAGTGGTCTTGATAAAGGGTTTTTTTTTGGTATGATGCCAACTATAAGTCTATATGAAATAACTTAAATTTCCTCTATAAACATCAGTTTTATACTGAATAATATGAGAATTTTTATGACGGGTGGTCTGGAGTATGTTTATTTTTTGAAGCAGGGTTTCACTGTGTAATCCTGGACTTACTGTGCAGCCCAGGTGAATTTTGAACTTGTGAACCTTCTTTATGATATACACCACCATGCCTGACTAGAAGAAGGAATTTGGAAAGACCCCTTCCAGTGATAAAAGCAGTTTCATGCTGAAAGGATTGCAAACACATGATGCTTATCATAAGCTGACCCCTAAAGACTAAGCAACTCCTCTGAAGAAATAATTCAATTTTCTGTTTGTGTTCTAACAAAGCAATGACCAAACTTACCAAAGAACAGCTCTTGTACCAATGAAGGAGTAAAAGGCTGAGACCATGGTTAAAGGAAATATGAAATCCGTAGAAAGTCATTGCTACATGTGTTTAAGGACACACCATGCAGAGTGACTTCTCCTTGCACAAATCTTTCCATCAGCTAGTCACGGGA